>NC_072737.1:26799144-27137642 GCF_026930045.1 Uloborus diversus | reverse complement strand
TTAAGAGGAGATCGTAGGAAAAATTAGAAATCCCTACCCAACCCCTTCTCTAAAACCGGAAATCGTCCCCTCCATGTGATTGACGTTAATCCTCTCCGGAGGGGCGTGATCCACTCGTCAAAAATGCTCTCGTTATCAGCGTAGGCGAAAATCGGTAGACACCTGTTCGTTGATCATTTTCAGATCTCTTTCTCGGTATCGAATATGGTATCGGTATCGTTGAACGACAGCTTCAAATTGCTATCAAAAAAGTTTCACATTGGGCTGAGGAAAATGGTTTTTTCCTTCAAAAGTTTCTGTATACATTTCTCCTTTAGAAAGGGTCATCACCCTGACCTAACTCTAAACACGAATAATCTTTCAATATGTGTTTAAGACCAGGGAAAGTTCCTTGATCTAACACTTGACAATAGAGTTAATTTTTTCCTCACGTACAAGAACTAAAAAAGAAATGAGTCTTAAAGTTAAGTATTCTCTGTAATTTGCAGGCAATGAGGCAGCGGATTTAGCTGCTAAAACTGCAAGTGTCCATGTCGATAATCTTGTACCTTTTGGTGACATTACGAATTCCGTTGTGGACTTCCTCAACAACTGTTGCCAGCGGAACTGGAATGGAGAAGCGCAAAACAAATTGCACTCCATCCAGCCTTCAATGAAAGGTTTCAAGTCTTCAATGATTACCAGAGAGAATTAGTTATTACTAGAAATTCGCCCGTCAAGGTATGACGGGTGTAAATTGCTTCTACTCTTCTACATTTGAACGAAGCAATTGCCTGTTTGGTGATATTTTGATATTTGAAATTTTAACCCTAAACTCCAGTAGATAACGTTCATAGTTGACCACTTTTTTAATTCTTCATTCCCCTGAAATGACTGTTTACCAGTAAAACAGCGAAGTTACGATAAAGCCTTTCCCTGCATGTTAAACATTACCAAAACATATTATCAAATTATCATGTCATGGCGTGAGTTTCATTGTTGAAACACGCGGGTTACTCGTTCATCGGCTATATTATTTATATGAGGATAGCCCGTCTTCGCATTGGTCACACAATATTTACTCACCAACATCTCTTTCGCCGCGCGAACCTGCTCCAATATGCAACACATGCAATGTCAATCAGTGTTGCATATCTTCTCTGATTGTCCAAAATCCAATCATGTTCGTTTCAAATTCTTTAATTATTTTCATCTATTTTTGAAAGAATTGTTAGGGACACGCCTCAACCGAAATTGTTCCCTTTCCACTTTATGTTTTTAATTTAGTGCTCTTCCTTATGTCCTTGTTTTTGTCAGGTCGTTGTTTTGTTTATATGTTTTACATTACTCAAAATTATGTCTCAGTTTTTCCTTTGGTTTTTATTTCAAAATTTAAAACTATATTATGTGTTTATTTCGGCAGTGCTTTTCAAAATTCGTGCCCGTTGCTCTTTAACCCTTTCATTCTTTTGGCACTTTTTCTACCAGACATTCGTTTGGCGCAGCCTGCTAAGGCTCATGCGCCAAAAAAAAAAAAAAAAAAAAAAAAAAAAAAAAAAAAAAAAAAAAAAAAAAAAAACTAAAGTATCTACAGGACTCGAGTACGCTCAAAAATTGATTAAGGATACCAAATTTATCGCTCCGCTGTTAAAAGTGCTCTCAAAATCCTCTATCCAATGCATAATCAGACCCTGCGTATCTGCACCGGGGCTTTCCGAACCTCACCTATCAATAGTCTATAAGTCACGAACCTTCTCTTCACAATAGACGAATTAATCTTTCACGAAATTTTTATTTCAAAATTAAATCCAATACTAATCATCTTTTACACCTCAATATGTTTCATCCTTCTAATACAAATTTATTTGTACGCCGTCCGTCGCTCGTACCAACTATAGGATTCGAATGCGACAGGCGACCTACCTTCAGCTTACAGACTTCGATGTTTTCGATCCAATAGAACTTACTAAACCATGGAATGAAGTTATCATTTCTATTCTCTATGTTCGAAGTTTTCATCAAGTTTTCATTCGAAAGTCAAACATCACGGCTGATTCAATATACCAATAAATCTATTTTGAAGTAAAACACAAATACAGTCTGATCCCGATTTAACGAACGCAACAAATTCATAATTAGAAATTGTACACTTTTTATTCAGCATTTCACAACTTATTACACAATATATAAGTTGAAATTTTAAATTACTGAGTAATAGATGTTTGACATTTTCCTTGATACTTGACTCAAAATAGTTCTTTTTCGACTTTATGGAAAGAAGAAAATACTGTATCATATGCAGCCTGCTGCATGAGATATGTTTTTAGTTTCCAGGCCATGTAGAACATCTGAAAAAGTTACAGTTTTAATGGGAGTTTCACTATCGCTTTTCTGCACCAAAATCAATATTCTTCGGTTGCCCCCTCGCTCGTCAACAATTGCTGATTCCAAGAAAAGTCTTTTTCTATTCGGACAATATGGATATAGCATTTGGAAAACAATCTAATATTTCCTAACTCAAATTAAAATAAAGAAAAAAATTTCAGCTGTTAAAATAATTCGTGGTTTATTATTCGGTAGGGGTTTTTGACTTCATTTTAGTCGGGGGGAAAGGAAAAATTCGTTAAATCGCGAAGTTCGTTAGATCAGGGACCGACTGTTTATACAATATAAAGAAATTTTTACCAACGGATCAAAAGCAAACGATCACGTCGGCTTCACTGCAATAATTAATGATCAAATTATTTCACAGCAATTAAAATTCATCATGTTCAGTTTTCACTTCCGAAATAAAAGCCATTTTTACAACTTTACAAAGGCCCAATCAGGTTGCAAAAAAGTGACTGAAATACACCGACTCAAAGAGTTAAGTGGATGCTATCATCCACTGCAACAACAATAGCCACCCTTTGATTATTCAATCTTATTTATTGTACAATCGTTTAAAAGAAAATACTAGCTTTGAAATTCTCTTTTGCTGGATCCTAGGACATGTCCGCATTGCATGCATAAAGGCTATGGATTCAACTGCCGAAACTACAAGTGTCCATGTCGATGACATTAAGAATTCAGTTTTGGACTGCCTCAACAACTATTGGCATTTAGATTAGAATGGAGAAACGCAAAATAACTTGCATTCCATCCGGCCCTTCAACTAAAGGTTTCAAGTCTTCAATGATCACCAGAAGAGAACAACTTATACTAGCCTATCTTCGCATTGGTCACACAAGATTTACACACCAACGTCTCTTTAGCCGCGAACCCGCTCCAATATGCTACACATGCAATGTCAACCAGACAGTGTTGCACATCCTCTCCGATTGTAAAATTTCAGTCATGTTCGTTTCAAATTCTTTAAATCATTTTTCATGCATCTTTGAAGGAGTTGTTAGGGGACACGCTCAATCCGAAATTGTTTCCTTTCCTTCATATCAGGAGATTGGATATTTTTTTCTCTTATTTAGTGTTCGTTCTTATGTTCTTATTTTTGTCTTGTCTTTGTTTTGTTATTGACATTTTTTATGTTGCTCAAAATTGTTTTTCAGTTATTCCTTTCGGCTCGTCATTGAAAATTTAAAACTTCGTTTATGTCTTTATTTTGGAATTTTTTTCAAAATTCTAGAGGTTTTATGTCCTTTGCTCCTCAATAATAAGACTCACGTTTTTAGATCTTATTTCCCTTATTTAACAATTGTTTGGCGCAGTATAGTCTATTAAGGCTCTTGCGCCAAAAAACCCAATCAAACCAACCAACTGAACGTGCCTTCTCAATGTCCCACTGTACAACATGCCGTGGGGCACAGTGGGACAACTGAGAGCCTTCTCGAAATTCATGGTTACTTAAAAGAAAATGAGGATAATAATGAAAAAGATTGCATTGATACCTTAAATGTTCTGTAATCACGTTCTGCAATAAGATTTCTTTAAAACTAAAATTGACGAAATTATAACAAAACAAATGAAAATTGTTCAACTGTTTCCCCTGTCCCCATACAATTATTTGTAGAATTTAAGAAAAATTTTCAATCTGTGGGGATAAAAAAAAACAATTTCCTTTATAAAAACACTGGATAGTAACAGGAGCGTTTGACCTATTTATGTTCCGTGATATATTTGTGAGAATCCTTAGGAATGCCGATTTTAAACACGAAAAGAGATAGTTGACAAGAAAATAGCATATTTTAATTTATTGGACTGTAGAAGAGCGAAAGCCTTGGAAAAAAGTACCACGTTTACTTTTATTTTTCAAGAAGCTAAGTATTAAGAAAAACAAATCTATTGTGATCTTTGATGCGCATGATGGACTATGTACTAACTACGTGGTATAATTTTTTTCTCGATTGCCGTTTACTCTCGATACAACATCACATTCTTAAAAAAAATGTTTTTTTTCTTGTAGACCGGGATCAAAGTTCCTAGCGGAAATATTCGAAGAAAAGGCGGTGACTCGTGAAAAATAGCTTGCAATGTTTTTTATGGGCGTATTAACGAGATTTGAATAATCGAAAAAATATGCTCTACATTTGGAATTCCGGAGAAGAAATAAATCTTTGCAGAAATTATCTACAAAGAACCATTGTTTACTATTTATACCAAAGCACTGCCGTACGTGATTATTGCCGCTGTGCTTGCTTCAGTTGCTGGGGAAATGGCTGTGAGTACTTTCCTCTGTGATTAAAATATTACATGTGGCAGTTATTTTGAACTGCTTGTGTTACAGAAAATGCTTTTGCTTGAAAAAAAAAAAAAAAAATCACCCCTTTTTATTAAATTTGATGAAGGCTTGTGTGTCCCAATTAAATGCTCACGGAGTAATTCTCTGTCAATGGATCTGAATAATTGTATTCGTTTTTCTTGAGCTTTAGGGCTCAAGCGACTAGACTACTTTCGCTTAACTGAAAACACCACACACGTGTTATTACTAACTGAAGTAAAGTAGTTCATTGAAAATAAGATTTTTGGTGCTATCTAATCTATTTTCATGGAAGATCAAGTTTTATGGAATCGAAATGGTTTTCGCAAATTAGATAATTTGGGGCACAATCAGCTCTTAATAATTATAACAATCGGAAATTGTAATCGTTTGAACTGGAGGGGCATTTCTATAAGAATCAGTGCTAAGCTTGCTTGATGCAGATCTTTAGCTTTTTTTTTTTGGTAAAATTATTATTATTATTATTTTGATGCCATTGTTTAACAATTTCTTTGCTGCCCAAACTTATATTATTCGTTGCAGAAACAGGGTGGATTAATATTTCTAAGGTAGAAACGCCATCTTGAAATTTATAATGTGTAGTTGCAATACTAGTGAAGTAAAGAACTTAGTTGGATAATTTTACTACTTTATCTTGATTCATTTCCATGTTTTCCGCAATCACGAATTGCGACAGGACCCTACTCATTGGGTTTCTTGTTTCTACTAATGGCTTTTAACCAACCAGAGTTTGAATCCAAGACTCAATTCTGAAGTCAAAATTCGAATGAATGCCGGCTGTTATTTGAGTAAATATACGGTAAATTAATTTTTTGCCTTCCTAAAGAAAAATTTTCTGTTTAGTTTAACATTTCTTGTTTCACTAGTTGTCGTTATTTTTGTATTTGCAAAGATAAAGGCCAGATGATGTGTGAACTTTTTTGTGTTTTATTTGGACCAGGGGAAAATATGCTTTAAGGGGGGGGGGTCACTATTTTTGGTTTAAAACTGCCACAGGAGTGACTCCAGAGAAGTGACAAATCCTCACATAAATCTATAAAAACAACATCACGCGTTCTTTTTACCAGAAGTTAAACGTAATCCATGAAGTCTTCACACAATAAACATTGCAAACAAACGTAAGTTAGGTAACTATAAAATTAAGAAATGTATACGTACTTACCAGGGGAAATACTAAAACGACTGGCACAAGCACGCTTTGTAGCAGTGCAAAGAGAATTGATGCAATATTATTTAATTTTTACTCGAACCCATTAACTTGCTTCTAACTTTAGGCTGTATTACGCTGGTTGTTTGCAGTCAAGGACATTTTTTAGCAATTTTTAATGGTAAATTAGTCTTTTGATTTCGCCAGGTGGAAGGTGACATATTTATTATGTCACATGAAAATTAATACTTTTTGTATGTTTTTTTACAATGTTTATTGATAAAATATGTTTTGATGTTTAGTGTATGATTATGGAAAAATACATTATGCCAGGTTATTTTTAAACTAACGTTAAACGTGTTTGTATAAAAAGTAGAAAAAAGAGAGGAAAGGAAGTATACATTTTAAACTATTTTCAGCTATCAATGCTAAAATAATACAGTTATCAAGAACTGACTGTTGCGGACCACATAAAAGACAAAATTCTTTATCGATAAAGCATACGATAACAATTATGTAATTTGTTTTGCGTAAAAAATTTCTATGCGTCGTTGAAATTCAAATAGCCTACATTAACCCATTTGCTAGATGTTGGATGTGAGTGTTGGATTATGTAAAGTCGAGAAGGTTGTTTGTAACAATTTTCGATTTCATGGACGCCCTGCATTTAAAATCATAAAAAAGTATAATCAAGGCACAGGCGTCAATGAACAGTCAAGTGAAAACAAAAGCAATTCGTGATCGCTAGAAAAAAAAAATAATGGAGGAAAATCAAACTTTAAACCCAATAGTAGTTTAAAACTATTTAGTCCCAAATAGTATTAGAATGCGTCCAAAAAAAATTACGATGTGATGTTTGCTGTTTAGTTTTTGTTGTCTGAATTTATACCGCATATTTATAGTTCGAAAAATGTTCTACATTGTGAAATTTTATTGATGTGTCACTATTTATTGATTTCGTTTTTACTCCACGTACCAGATCAGTAAGCTTACTTTATGTGAGTTTTGTGATAAGAAATATCATTACATTTAGATTTTAAATCTAAATGTAATCTGTTAGTGCGGTTTTACAAAATTTTGAGTTGTGTCACTTTCACTTTCGTTACCGGAGTACGATATGTGCGTTACTTTGATAATACAGAAATAACCATTTTTTAAGCGTTTTGTATGTCATTTGTTAAAACTTATAAGTTTCTATCAGTTAAAACTTATGAAGTCGTCCATTGTGTAAAGAAGGTTCGTCATTGATAGATGAGGCTCAAGGCACCTGTGCAAATCGCAAGGGAAATAAAGACCAATTCTGCCGTCGGTGGGTAAACGGCAGTATCTTCAGAAATGAGTTTTCTAGATATTTGAAAAAAAAAATGCGTTTTTGAGTTCAATATTGACAATAATTAAATGTTGGAAATTAGACATTTTTTTTCGGTCTTTTTTTTTCAGATGAAACCAAATGAGCAAGCTTGTACAATAAAGCTAACTTACGATAACAAAAATGCAAAAAAAAAAAAAAAAAAAGCATTTGCAATTACTGCTTTTAACCTGCTCACGGCAGAATTATGCATCTTATTTTGACCTCGAGATAGTGTTACGTTGATAGTTCTAAAGCTCAATATTCTAGCAGTTTACAATGCTCAAAACTGTAGCAAAGCCGTATGTCATTGGATGTAATGCAATGGAAAAATCTTTTCTGCTTTCTCTCTTAAACATGTTGTTTGGAAATTATTTTTAAAACAAGCTGTACCCGCACGGCTCTGCTCGTGCTTTAAAAAACTAAATAAAAAAGAGCAAATACAAATTCCCCTTTCCACTGCAAAATAAAAATAAAGATTCTGTTTCGTATATTAAAATGTACACACTATTTTGTCTAAGTTCGAAACATATTCCATATAAAGTAATTTTTTAAAAAACAATCATGATATAATGACGACAATCCGTCAAAACTCCCTCTTTCAAAGAAAATAGGATTTTATGAAAAAAATACATTTTATGTACGTAGAAACACATTTAAACTGCATCTAATTTCAGTGAAAGGAAATTTCACGAAAGTGACAACTTTTACGAAAGAACTTTTTTTTTCTTCATTAATTTTTTGGAATGATTTTTGTAAACTATATCACTTATTATGTCTCATTCAGTATTGCGTTTCAGGGCCTTCGCGGCTTTGTGGTAGAACCTTCGCAATAAATGCCGGAGAGCATGGGTTCAATTCCCCCCCCCCCCATCCGCCCACACCGGTGCTCTGAGTGGTATTTCCTTTTTTTTGTGCTAAAAATCGTTCTCGTGTTGTCTTACGTGTGAATAAATAAAAAAGTCCGAAATCTCGGGGCAATGTCACTCGACTTTTCCATGGTTATTAACTACTAGTGGTACCCACACGGCTTTGCCCGTGTAGAAAAAATTAAAGGTCTTTTGGTTCGCCTGTATATTTACAAAAGATGTATGGTAAATTTCTCGCCAATTGACTTAACCATGTTACGGTTCCACGTTATGATAACTTGGTAATTTACTCGTCCATCTTATGGTAATTTTGCTCGGGAAAATGTTCTTGAAATTGGAATAGAAAAAGAACGAAATTGAATTTTCGAAAAATCGCTTCAAGGTGCACACCCCCATGCTACAAACTAACTTGCCAAATTTCATGAGAATGCCAAACTTCATGCCAAGTTTCATGGCCGAACGGTCTAGGCGCTATACGCATCACAGACATCCAGACATCCTCCAGACAGAGAGACTTTCAGCTTTATTATTAGTAAAGATAGACACGTAAACAACAATAACAGTAGCGTCATATGAGCCAAAGGCAAAATTTTTTGCTTAATTAAGAACATGGTCCCTTTTTTGCAATAAATGAACCTTAAAAGTTGCTATCACTCCAGCACCACCGCAGTCATTCCGTTACTACGCATAATCTTGAATTTGTCAAAATTAGTTAAATTAGCAGTTTTTTATTGTTACTTCTCTATCATGAAAGCATTCACCAGTTAAAAGATTGCATTGATGCATAATTTCACAAAAATATCGTTTTGTTCTGACGAGTCCAAAAACTTGGTTAAAAAAAAAGCGTCATTTCGTCATGAAGTAGAAAACAGCTTAAGAGTCATTTTTTTTAAGCTTGGACACTTTTGATAGTTGATGTCTTCGATTTTCGTAAAAATTTCAGGATGTGTTAGTGGTACTATGATAAGAAAAAGTGAAGTTTATTTTTTTAAAAACTGATTTGTTTGCCCTTGAGTAGAGGTCAAAGTTTAAGAACGTGAGAAAAAAGAGCTTAATATATGATTGCTTTGCTTCAAAACCAATGGGTGTAGCAAGCCAATTTTTTTTATGTGGATACTACTTGATACTAGGTACATGCTAGCCGAAATATTTTGGTCGCTCATTCATGGTTTTGAGGGCAAAGGTCAATTGAAAATGCTATTTTTTAAACTTTTTTTGCCTTGTTTGGGCCAGGATATCTGCTAAAGCCGTGAGTAACCCTCGAAAATAAGTATATACCTAACTACTCACCACAGTATAGTACTAAGAAAAACATGAAATAGCATGGGTTACTCTTTGCTTTAGCAGTTAAACGGTCTCAAAGTCGATGATTTTTTTAAAATAGCCAAGTTTAGACGTAAATAACTCTGATCGCGACGCATCAACAACTTTGGGACACAGCTGTAGTTATAGTCGAAGTGGTCTATTTTAAGGTCCAGGTTAGAAACCCATGGCAACAAATAAACTTTTTTAGTTACACGGTCTCAAAGTTGAAAATTTGATCTATAATTTCAACTTATTTTTTTTTTCAATTACTCTATGACTGATGAGTTAGTAACTTCGAGAAACAGTTGTAATCATACCCTAAGTGATGTAGTTTTAGCCTCAGGTGAGAAAACCATGAGATTTAATCATCTTGCTTAATGAAACGGTTACAAAAATGATAATTTACCCATAAAATGTCAAGTTTCAACTACGCTAATCCACGAGTCAAAATTTTGAGACACAGCTGTAATTACAGCTTCAGTCCCCAGCATTCAGTTTTTGACCCAGATTATATACCCACGGGACTTGTTAATTTTTTTTGCAATTACAACCTTTTTTTTCACTCTTCATTTGCGCAAAACAATCAATTTTCCTATTTCTTAATGTCATTCTTGATTTTATAATCAAAATAAGTCAATGCTGTATTTTATAAATAGGATTTCAATTGCACAATAAAGTAAGTACAGTAGAAATTTGCATACATGAATAATAAACAATTGAAAGTGAATAAGTATTTTTTTTACTAAACTTAAAAGGCAAAATATAACTCAAAATACAGCACAGATTTGCTCTTGCAGACCCGAGGTTTGGAGTTGCATGGAGAAAAATTTACATTTTAAACTTATGAAGGTGGCTTTCCTATAGCTCCAATGCCCTTATCTCTTGGAGAATTGATCTTACTTCATTTCTATCTTCTTCCTAGGGAAAGTACACTTAAGTTTAACAAGATAGAGACACTCAAATTTAAAGGTTACCATTATAAAAAAAGCTATTATCAGCTAATAAGTTTTCCTTATATTTATCTAATCAATTATTTTTAAAAAAATATTTCGATTCTATTAAGCAAAAGGAAATCTTAGATTTTTAAATTTTCAATGCGAATGCATTATGTATAGTAACTTACTTGCTCATTGTCTTCAAGAGTCTGATCATGTTCCACAAGTTTTCCTTTTTTCATCTTAGACGCCATGCGATAGAACATGCTCCTAATTTGTTGAGTCGTCAGATACTCATCAGGCGAAAATAGTTTTTCTCCCTTTAGATTTCTTTTTTCTCTCATTTCTTTTGCCGCTTTTTCGGGAGTAATTTTTATGGAAGTCTTCTCTCCTTCCAGAAACAGCTGAAGCATAAAATTCTTCTGCTTATCGCTAAATTTTGAAAATTTTCTAACTGGCAATGCCCATCCAGTTTCATCAAAGAATATTTTTTCATACAGCTTCTCAGTCATTATTTTGCGAGTAGATAATGGTGGGATTTGAGTTTCGGCTATTGTACGGGTTACAGAGCAAGAAGCTTTCATTTTTTCTGCATACAATTTTCTCACATTGTCTAAGGAGGTTTTAGTTTGAATGTATTTGTGTTTTCCTGAAGCTATATGTTCTTCCAATTCAATACTATCAAAAAATGCATCACTGCATTCAATTTCTGGACAAAAATACAGGCACTTGTACTGTCGATCTCGGCGATGATTCGATGAAACAGATGTTGCCTGATTTTTCCCAGTTGAGCTGAAATCATCTATTATGACTGTGCCTTTTGTAAATTGGCAAAGGGTATATGGAATCTTAATACCAGATCCTATGTTATAGTACATCCAGAAAGTCATTTCACTGTCAGAAAATTGTACTGAATGGAAATTACTGATTCCGGTAATCTTCTTTGGGATAAGAAGCGAAGCAATTTTTTTGTTAACTTCAATGATGGCTACTTTTGAGCTCTTGACCCCTCCCTGGTACAAAATGCCATTTTTTACATCTTCAGCAGTTACTATGTCGTGACCACTGTTTACGTATGCTTGTAAGTACCGTTTTGCCACCGCACTCTCCCGATCAGCCTGATCTTTTCCTTTTTGAGGTTCATTATAATCATGGCGGACGAGAACAATACCGTAGTTCTTACAAATGTTGTACTCTGTTTCAACGTAACCATTCCCAGTATAACAACCAGCGTTATCTGATTTCGCATTCATATTCACCACACTTGGAAAATCTTGACGATACTGCTTCAAAACAACATCAGCAACTGACAGCGTGTCAACAACATCTTGTTCGCAACGGAATAATATAGTGAAGTAAACTGACTTTTGTAAACATGCTTTTGATTTTTTAAAAAACACATCAACATGCACAGAGATCCCCTTCTTGCCAAAATAATCTGCTTGACCTTCACGGTATTTTATGGGAAGAACTTTCTGTGCCCAGTCTCGGATCCATAGACTAGTAGTGTCATTTAACTTTTCAAAGGCATCTATTTTGGCATTGTTTTGTTGTACAGAACGAATATCATACTTCATCCAAGCAAAAATGTTTTGTGTTGCGATGTTGAAATCGTACTGGATGTCGTCCTTATGCTCGCTACTTTCCATTTTCTCAATTGCTTCTGAAATAACAATCTCAGTTTCCAAAAGATCAGAGCACTGCGGACACCAGCTATCATGAGCTGTTGTGCAAGGTAATGAAAAGTTACTATCACTTGGACTGGACAATGCGTGGGAGATGCAATGACTTTCGCAGTTGTTGTTCTGAGTGCAGTGAGTTAAATATGTCAATTTAAGATATCGTTTAGATTCTTCCAGTTTTCTCAAAGTGTCTCTTTGTTTTATCTCAGGCAGAAAATTTTTTGTGATGTTTTTCAAGGTTTCAAATCCTTCCAAGCCTGTTGCAATAATATTATCCAGACCAGCTAAACAGTGGCGGTGACTTGGCTTGATAACTTCCAAAATTTTCCACAAACTTGAAGAATGAAGAGGCTTATAATTAATGTCATGACAAAATTCCAAGTAAGCAGCAATTGTATGACTGCGTACTGCGGTTAGTACCGCATGTGGAACCAATTGCTTCTGTCCTGTGTCGAACTTTAAATTGCACGTTCCGTATGCTACGTCTTGAATAGCCGAAGAAGAAAACAAATACTCCACAAAATGTTCCGCTTTTTTTAAATCCATTTTCAATTTGGTCTTTGAATTTTCTTTAGGTTGACCACAGGCTCCATAACTAGAACTCCACTTTTCTGCTTTGTACAGCATTTGTCTCGAGCAACCAAATATTTTACTTAGAGTTGTCTTTGAGTACTTCTGTTTAGGAATAACTGAAAGAACCAAGATTTTTGATTTTTCATCTAGACAACTAGAATAGGCGTCTCGCAGATCTTTTAAATTTTCCAGAATTTCATCTTCGTCTGAGGAAGATGGAGAAATCAAAGTTCTCAATTCTTGCCCTTGTGTTGGAGCATAGGACTCAAAGAACATTTTTTTAAAGCCTTTTTTTGCTTGCTTGTACTTCCTTTTCGCAGCACGAATTGTGTTGGAACTCAATTCATTCGCAGGAGAAGTTATTTGATATTTGATAGGGCTTACTTCTGGAGCAGCAGTGTCCATCAACTTACTCAAAGACGCTCTTGCTGCCAATTTTTGCTCCTGAGTCATCATAGTTGCAGGAGGTGGATCATAAGATGCAGTTGTATCAATCGAGTCACTGGATGTACTTTCGGCTTTTTCAGTGGCCAATTTCTTTTCTCTAATTTTTCTTCCAATCATATTTCTATGCGTTGAACAGAGTGTACCACCTATGGGAAAATTTAAACCGGAATTACTTATTTCCTTATAAACTTCCCACGATGCAGGTCTCAATGATGATGCTCTCTTTTTTCTCTTCCCCACTTTATGATCAGGATGTTGGCATTGTTTTCTTGGGAACCAGTACTTCCCATACGCATAACGATGAAAGGCACATAAATGATCAGATTCACAAATTGTTCTACCAGACCTGCTTTGGATAAGGTCACATTCAGATAAAGTTACTTTGCCACTTTTAGTATCTAGATGAACAGGGAATTGCAATTCAGTATAGCTAAAAATCCCACTCTTCTTATTTCTCAGATATTCACCACAGTTACCGAGATCACTAAACTTACAAATTGAATAATCCACATTCATTTTTACAAAGTTAAGAACAGTCCTCTACTTTTAAAAACAAATGTCAGAGCATGTGCTTCACATAAACGCTTACGAAAACAAGAAAATTAAGTTCCCTTACGTTGACTAATATTTGCGCCTTTATACTCTCCTCGCCGCCAGCTGGAGTGTTACAATTCAACTGAACCAAATCTGCAATAAAAAATTCATAAATAAAATCTTTTTATTTATCGCTCTTTATGGTCGGTTCACCAAATAAGACAATGTATACCAATAAGGCTACCCCCCTCCCTTTTTTTTTAATTTAATGTAACAAAAGTTCGCTAGAACTTGGCTTAATCGTCATCTGAACTGATGATACAGCGTTATCAATAAACAATGTTTTATCCTCAGGCAACAGTTCACGTACAGCACGTCAAGACAGCGTGATTTTAAATTTTGTTTCGTTATGATTAACTGTCGTTTATAAGTATTTAAAAATAGTTCTTTACTTTTCTTGAAGCCCAATCTATGTAGTTGAAGAATTAAAAAAACATAAATGCCGCTGTGAACCGTTGCTTTTTCCTTTGATTTTTTAACCTAGAAAAGCATATTTTTGCCTATTAAGGTCATGGTTAGCCTTATCAGCCCAGTGTCCTCACTAGGACACCGGGTGATGGGGTGGAGGATATGATCCTGTCTTGCCTATGCTAAACGTATGTCTACGAACTGTGCTGAGTGACCAAAAATCATAAAATGTCAATTTATCAGTGTCTTAAATGTGACAATTGTACTTTCACCTTTCCGCAGAAGGAAATTTGATTTTTTTTACAAGTTTATTGAACGTGTCAAATGTGTTTTAATATGCTATCCTATTGGCAACAGAGAATGGTTTCTTTTCGGAGGTTTTTTTTTCCGAGTTGGAGACCAATGTTCCTAGTTTAGCCAATTTGCCTTTCTTTTTTAGAACAGTGTAGGAAAACGTAATTGAAAATTATATTTTTTCCATGGAAATATGTTATCTAATGAATGTGCAAAAGTTGGAGTAGTCAATCATAAATGAGGTCACGAACTTAGGATGGCCTTGTTTGGTGCACTAAGCATATTTTTTGTACTTCTCATATGCAACTTAGGGGTAAAGTAAAATATCAGACCTGAACAATAGCGGTCCACTAATACAGTGGTTTTTTTTTCTGTTAAAAAAGAAAAAAAGTAAATCAACACGAAAATAGGTCTCAAACATTTTCTACCTTTATTCTTTGCCCACAATTTTCAGAAAATATTTTATTTGACTAACGAGAAAAAAATTATATTGATTATTTTTTGAAACTTGAATCAATTTTTGTCTACCTTACTTTCCATTGAACATATTTTGTTAAACTATATACAGTTTGTTACTAAACCACGTGTTAAGTCTCATTAAAATAGTACAACTATTTGAACACTAGTACTTGTAAACTACTTAAATGAAAAAAATAGTTGGTTAACATAAAAAAAAAAGCAGTACCTTACCTTTACACAATATCTGGCCAACATTCTCTCTGCTAAAAATTTAAAAAAAGCTGGTTGTTGATAGATTTTGTTTTGAATGCTCCGCCTTTCAAAGCTTCGGTTCAGTGTTGTTTGTTTAAAATGGCTACATCAGCCACTACTATCCGGTTTTATAGGTTTTACATATAATTTAATGCTGCCATCTATAAAATGAAGTACGAAACTTTTAAAAAATTCAGAAATACATTTTGAAAAGGGAGAAAACTCAACACGTGCTATTAACTATATTGAACAAGTAAAAGTTCGAATTAAAAATATATTTTTTTGAAATTTTAAAAGTGTCATGGGTATGAAGCAGATTCTAAAACTACATCACTTGGAGCACAATTACAGCTGTGTCTGAAAGTCTTGTTTTCGTGGATTAGCTTAGTTGAAACTTGACACTTTATGTTAAAATTATCATTTTTGTGAGACCGTTTAATTAAGCAAGATGATTAGATCCCAAAGTTTTCTGGCTTGAGTCTAAAACTATATCACTTTGAATGTAATTACAGATGTTTTTCTAAGTTACTAACTCACCAATCATAGAGTAATTGAAAAAAAAAATGAAATTATAGCTCAAATTTTCAACTTTGAGGCCGTATAACTAAAAAAGTTTATTAGTTGCCATGGGTTTCTAACCTGGACCTTAAAATAGACCACTTGGACTATAACTACAGCTGTGTCCCAAAGTTGTTGATGCGTCGCGATCAGAGTTATTGACGTCTAAACTTGGCTATTTTTAAAAAATCATCGACTTTGAGACCGTTTAACTACTAAAGCAAAGAGTAACCCATGATATTTCATGTTTTTCTTAGTACTATACTGTGGTGAGTAGTTAGGTATATACTTATTTCCGAGGGTTACTCACGGCTTTAGCAGATATCCGGGCCCAAACAAGGAAAAAAAAGTAAAAAAAATAGCATTTTCA
Source organism: Uloborus diversus (assembly GCF_026930045.1). NCBI lineage: Eukaryota > Metazoa > Arthropoda > Arachnida > Araneae > Uloboridae > Uloborus > Uloborus diversus. The sequence goes on along the minus strand of NC_072737.1, from coordinate 27,121,708 downwards.
ATTGACCTTTGCCCTCAAAGCCATGAATGAGCGACCAAAATATTTTGGTTAGCATGTACCTAGTATCAAGTAGTTTCCACAAAAAAAAAATTGGCTTGGTACTCTCATTGGTTTTGAAGCAAAGGAATCATATATTAAGCTCTTTTTTCTCACGTCCTTAAACTTTGACCTCCACTGAATTGCCAACAAGTCAAATTTGAGAAGAAAGAAGCTACACTTTGTCTTATCACAATATTAGCAACATATTCTGAAAGTTTCAGGAAAATCGAAGGTGTCAACTATCAGGCTCCCATTCACTTTGTCCAGCTTTAAAAAAAATGACTCTTAAAGAACTGTGTGAGTAGTAAATCTTTCAAAAATTTTGCTATAATTAGAACAGTATAAATTATTGCTTCTTACAAAAAAAAAATCCAAAATTCACTTAGAATTAAATTTTGGAGGCAATGAGAAAGGAAAACTGCAAAGGATGAAGTTAAGCATTTTATCCGAATCAAGATTTTAGAATGAATGAATTGAAACAATTTTTATTGTAAGTGATTAAATAATAAGCATGTGACTTCTATTTCAAACTATATCTGCAATTTTCTCCCACCAAGATTTGGCAGTATTGACTCATTGTTTTTTTTTTTTTCTCTTTCTTTTTTTTTTTTTCAAGAATTAAATGTGCACGGCAAAATAGAAAATTTAAATTAAAAAAAAAATCATTTTCTATTCATATTTCTTGGAAAATTTCTGGACATTTTTCGAGTACAAATAAAAATACTTTGTTGATAGTATATGTGCATGTATCTGCTATTCAAGTCCACACCATGTAATGGACAATGCTAAATTTCATTCACTTATACATTTATAATGCGTAAATTTCTAGTGCTAAAGATATATTTAGGTCATTCCTTAATATCAAGTGTATTTTCTTTTTGCTATGAAATAATTACATTAAAAGTTTTGTACTGCATGTTGCATCTGATATTTCTATATTTTCGGTGAAAATTTTCGACAAGTCTTTTCTTGATGCTGTATAGTCGGGCCGTGAACAAATGACCCTTGTCAATCATTTGACAAAACGGGTCCATTGCTTAAAATAGGTAGTGAAGAAAGAAAAAACGCTTGCCATATTTTGGAGTTAAGCAACATTTGGCAACATGAAAAAAATTTACTCCTAGTATATTTTCTTAATGTGATTATTTAGACCTGAAGTTATGGCAATAACTGCGATGAGTTGGCGAAAAAGTAAAAATGACAATCCTTGCATCTTTATTGCAACCCTACTCGAGCCAATTTTCAATTGAAATTAATTATCGGGGTGTTGTTATCTCAACCAATGGCTGCTGAAAGAAGTAAAACCAAGGCTCACCCAGTAACGCAGAATGTGACTTGTTCAATGAGATAACTGCCTTGGCCGCACAAAATTAAAATGTTTTACCTCTTTGGCTATTTTTTTTAATCCAAGGTGACGTATTCAATTTATAGAACCAATGACGCACTTGCAAATTACGTTCCAACTTTTCTCTCCCTGTTGCCTCTTCACGAAGATGAACAATTCTGAAACGGGGGCGGAGCAAAGGCTCAACTTTTCACGGTCGGCCTATACTTGGATCAAGAAAGAAAGTTCAATATGATTATAGTTTCAGTGTTTAATTTTGAAAGATTTTGTTGAAAAAAAAAATAATTGCAACTTTACTGACATTTTATGACTTTGTTTAATAGATGTAAATAGATTTTTTTTAAACTTTTCTTTTTATGTTTCAGATCTCTCTAGCTCAAACTTTGGATACACATTTCTGACTTTTATCATCCTTTATAATAATTTGATTCCTATCAGTCTGCAAGTGACCTTGGAGTTAGTAAGATATGTGCAAGCCATTTTCATCAATATGGTACTTATTTTGCATTTACTGTAACAGTACTTTAAACTTTTTACTTTGCAATCTTTTTTAAAATATGCTACATGTTTATTTGTTCTTTTATAGGATATTGATATGTATCATGAAGAGAGTGATACTCCTGCCATGGCTCGAACATCAAACTTAAATGAAGAGCTTGGCCAAGTGAAATACATTTTTTCTGATAAAACTGGCACTCTTACACAAAATATCATGATTTTTAAGCAATGCTCAATTGCAGGGATAAAATATGGGTATTTATTTATTAATTTCTCTAAATATAGTTAATTGTTTTAACAGTTTCTTTACTTTTTACTTTCTTCTATATCTAATATATAGAAGAAAGTATTGGATTCGTGCAAATTTTCGAATTTCGAATTTTGACGGATTCGAAAGTTTTGAGGTGTGCTGAGTCCATTTCGACCATTTTTGGAAAATGTCTGTCTGTCTGTGTGTGTGTGTGTATGTGTGTGTGTATGTATGTATGTGACCAGCTTTTTGTGGCCGCTCTACAGCAAAAACTACCGCATGAAATCGAACGAAATTTGGTACACATATGTGCCGCTATGTGAACTTGTGCCCATTGGTTTTTGGCGCGAATCCGTCCAAGGGGGGTGGAGCAATGGGACGTTTTTTGAGTTATGCGCGCTTGCTATTCCTCAGGAAGTAACTGGCGGAATCAAACAAAATTTGGTCCATATGTTGCCATTAACAGGAACAGGTGCTGATTCAATTTTGGTGTCAATAACTCAAACGGGGGTTGAGCTATAGAACGTTTTTTGTTGTCAATTGTGACTGCTGAATCTCAAGAAATAATGAACGGAATGAAAGAAAAATTTATCGGCAAGTAGCCCTTAGTGGGTATAAGAGCTGATTTTATTTTGGTGTCAACAGCTAAAAAGGGGGTAGCGCAATCAAACCCGTTCTTTTTTTCCATTGTGAGTACCCTATCTCAAGAAGTAATGCTGCGTTCTGGTTGAAATTTGGAATATATGTGAATCCATATGTAAACAGGCTTTGGTTCAATTTTGACGCCGATCGCTCCAAGAGGTGTTGATTTTTTTTTTTGCGAATAAAAATATTTTTATTAATGCAACAATAAGAAAGATAAATCGTAATAGATTGTCGTCTGCGTATTTCTCGTGACTTTAATTGTATGGAAATGATCGGAAACATTATCTCAATGATTTAAAATTTTTAACTGTTGCCATCTTATGTTTGTTAACAAATAAAATATTTGTAATTAATTCAAGCAAGGCTTTTAAAATAACTTTCATTTTTCGCTTTTTGCTTTGCTTTTGCGATAATTCAGACATTGGAATGGTCGTCAAGTTTTTTCATGTGAAATTTTGTTTTTGTTGGGAATATTGCTTCCTCATCAAGCATGTTGAGGGATCAGAAAAAAAAAAAGAAAAATATAGAAGAAAGTTTCGTGATGGCCACAACATACTACAGTGCAGAACCTTTTATCCAGGAACCAAAAAACCGGGAAACCAGAAATCCGGCAACCTTTTGCTGATTTTCCCGCCATTTTTTAAAAATACGCATTTTTGGCAATTTTCGAAAAACTGAGCTTTTTTTTTTTTTTTTTTGAAATACCCAAAAGAAAATGAGTGGTTTCTTAATAATACCATATTACTCATCTATAACTCGGGAAAATGTTAACAAAAATGAACTTCAAAGGGTTGTCTTTAACGCGTGGGAAAAATTACCGGAATATTTCCTTGAACTAAAAAGTACAAACGTAAGTCTGAAATTTTTGTGTTTTATTCGAACTAAAAACTAAAGAAATGAATATTGTCACATTATAATGCAATATTTTATTGGATGACCTCTAATTAAAACCGTTTAGAGTGGAAGTAACGTCGCTAAAGCGCGTGAAACGCCGCAATTCTCGAATTTTCCGGATAGTTGATGGTGGAATCTAGAAATCGTTAAACGCAAGACTGTAATAAGGCTGCAGGAACACATAAATTAAATTTCAATTGGTGTTAACTTAATGCAAAAGCAGTAGTTATCAATAATCGCTAACACCAAACCTTTACAAAAAAAGTGAAAAAAAAAGAAAAAAAAACCGTTCATGAAAAAAAAAATCTCTTATACACTATAGTAGAAGAATCGCACATTTACGTTCAAAAACTTGTTTATTGCCCTTCCCTTCATTCTCTTTCATTTTAAAACATCTAAAATTGGTGTTTTTCTTTCCTTTTAAGATGAGTGTGAGGGTCTCAGGTCTTATTAAATAACTTAAGGGTTTTGGTGTTTAAATTATTCTTTCCCTATTTTCGTAGTTTTTAATGTTTCGATATTGATAAGCATTTCTGAACTGTTTTCTTCTTATTTTAATACATATTACTATTTATTATAGTAATTTAAGTATTATAAACAATCGGCCAAAAACTCTTTTTAGCGATCCAAAAAACCGGGAAATTCAGCTATCCGGGATAGCTATGGTCCCGAACTTCCCGGATAATTGGTTCTCTACTGTAGTTTTAAAGAAGTTGTTGCATTCTACCTAGCTTTTTAAACACCTAATAACTAATTTGTATCTGCGCATGACGTGCATGCATGTGTCTGTATTGTATACAGTGGTGGTAAAAAAAATTTGCATCACCCGCCCCGCAAAGGGGAGGAATATCATCCCGATGCATCAAGGACGCCCATATAGGGGGGGGGGGCTTGAGCCCCCCCCCCCCCTTTGAAATTAGAACATCCTTGCTTTTAGTACTTTTTTCTTTGCAAAAATGTAAAAACATTTCTTCTCCAGCCATTAATGAATAAGTTATTAAAAATGTCAAATTTTAATTACTCTAATATGTCCTGAAATCAGTTTACACGGGAAAAATTAAATATCTAGCTAAACCACGGGGAAAATATTTGAGCCCCCCTTGCAACTTTGCATATGGGCGCCCATGCGATGCATTCAACACACAGTTAAGCATCCCGTATCCCAGATGATTTGGGGATGTATTTCTGACCAAGGAGTTCACTTTGTGCGTGCAAGGAACAGTAAAGGCTGAGGTGTATATTGGCATTTTGGAGGAGAAATTGCTTTCTACTATTCGGGATCACTTTACTTCAGTTCCAAACGTCATTTTCCAGGATGATTCTGCTCCGTGCCATAGGGCAAAACTGGAAAGAAACAATTTAAAAACCTTTGTCCTGCCATTAGACTTAAATTGACATGGGGTTAAGTAATTTTTTTTTCTCTAAACTCACACGCAGGTTCAGAAATGGAAAAATGAGCATGGAGTCAGCAGTTTGCCTTGGCCCGGAAACAGCCCCGATCTACGTAAACAATTATCGGATTCCTACTGTTAAATTCTTATTTCATAAGTTTTGCAGAATTTCACATACATTCATCGTTAATCAGTCGACCAAAACTTCTCGCATAATCCCATTGTTGTGAAAATGCGAGGGTGATGCAATTTTTTTTACCAGCACTGTAGCTGTGCTGCTATTTTGTTGCACAATTTTTCTTTTTGCAAATTCACTAGTAAAGGGGGGAGTTTTTTTTTGTGGGAATTATGTATAAATATAAAAATATCAATAAAATATTAATGCAGTGTGTTTTAAACATTTCAAATTTGTTAGAACGGTTCTAGATACTTAAAACTTATGTCAAAATTAGTGATGTGCCGGTTCTTTAGAAAGTAGATCCATGGATACGGATCATTAGTGTCAAGATCCGCGGATACGGATACGGATCTCATTTTTTTTTTTACCCAATTCAACTATCCAAGTGTAAAAATTCATTATGGAAGGTATTCCCGTCAGAATAATGGCAGTTTCTTCAAAAACTGTCAACTGCGTTAAAAATATAATCAAGACTGTGATTTACTCTTTAAAGAAACCTCCGTTAAAATTGAGGGAGAGTTGGAAGGAATGGGTCAGCGATGCATTAATGCTTTAATGGAATGTGAAAAATTATTTCTAGCTTACTCGGTAGATGTAGGATACAGGAGCAAGAGTGTAAAGCTGCTACTGGACAGGCTAGAAATAATTTTTCCCATTTTATTTCAGCATAAATGCAGCGCTGACCCATTCCACCGAACTTCTCCGACCGACGAAATACAGAGTCAGGAACACCTTTACAAACAGTAAATAGAGAATTTAGTCTCACTTTTTTTAAAGGATGCCGAGAAAAACAAAAATGAAGAATAGTAGAAACCCCAAATCAATAACGAAAACTAATATTAAATTAAAAATTAAAAAAACAAAACATGTCCCAGAGAGCCGACCTCATATTAAGATGAATTTCGCGGGTCAGAACACACATTTGTTAACAAATATGAACTGACAGCAGGTAAAAATTTTAAGTCATTGAGCTTTTTTCCTTATCTTCCGTCTATGAAATCGCTACCAATCACGCGTATAAAGGCATAGAATGGCATTTAAAATTTACTTAACAAGGTTATAGCCCCTACTGTATATAAGTTGGAAGTTTCAAATAAATATCAAACGCAGAAAATTTCGTTCCCTCAATTAGGGCCAACATTTTTAACGTACGGGTAAATTTTTACTACCATAATTGTGAAAAACGTTAAATCGGTTTTTAATTTATATCTCCGGTAATTAAAGTTCTACAAAGACAAGGCCAAGCTAAGAACACTTTCGATCAAGTCACCTTTTGAACGAAAAATGAACTATCGAAATCGGTTCTTCTGTTTAGGAGCTATGTTGCCACAAAAAGACACACTGATACACACTTTTAAAACTTATTTCCCCTTCCTTTTTGCAACAGAAGTTGGGGGGGGGGGGGGGGGGGGGGGTACAAATTGGCTTCTGAAATGATACCTTGTATTTAAATAGGGAATAAAACCTAATTTAAACGGAATTTAACAGTCTTTTATTCAAATATTTAAACATTTTTAGAATAGAAATGATCCATTTAAAATCCGCCAAAAAAGTAACGGATACGGATACAGATCTTTATTTTCCCTCGGATATTCGCGGATACGGATATCCGGAACATCACTAGTCAAAATAGCTATATTTGAATCTTTTTTTTTCGTTCTTAATTACTAAAAGATATAAAACCTTTATTCCTTTCAATGCTGTCTGGAGGGTTTTTTCAATTGTATTTTTATGCAATAAATTTGTTATGGTAGGTGAATTAAGTTATGATTTTTTATTCACTTTTCAAATTTTCTATAGGTTGCCAGACAAACATTTTGATGGACTTGATTTACTGGAAAACTTAAAAAATAAGCATGTAAGTAAATATATGGACAATATATATATATATATATATATCATATATATATATACAGTAAAACCTCGTTAAGTCGTCACTCAAGGGACCAAAAATTTTTGACCACTTATGCGGAGTGACTACTTATGTGGAGTGGGAAATTAAGGAAGAAAAAGAAAAGTCTTACAAATATTCATGAATAGCAGTAGAATTCTGTGAGAAAAACAATAGTATGTAATCAATGTCTATAAATTAGTGGAAATATTAAAAAGGGGGGAAAATACTAATGATAGTTACTTTGTTTTATTTTCTCTTACTTATACATTACTAAATAACAACAACTTATTTAGTTACAGTACATCAATACAATCCTTCAATGTTGACTCATGAATTTGTCGCTTACGGAAAAGAATGATCTCTTCTAACATACATCAAGCTTTAAATTCTGTGTTTGTAGTTCCTTGAATGAATGTTAAATACTGACTAACTTTCTCCAGGTATTAGATTTTGTCTGTGTTGCTGAAAGGAGTTTTATTCATACTCTTGGCACTCGGCAGAGTCACAGCAAGAAGTATGCTTTGAACGACCAGAACGGAGGATCGAGATTTCAAGGAGAAATGACTATCAAACAGCCTTTCAACTAAGTCCGACATTATTGTCTAAGATCCGATAAGGAAAAGAAATTTTAGAAAACAATTTTTGAATGACTAGTTAACGGGGTAAAATTAAAGTTGGAGACCAGTAAAGGAGGATCATTTTACATTACTGTGAATGAGACCTTTTCGGGATCAAAGAAAAACAACCACTTAAACGGAGTGACCGCTTAACCGGTCGACTACTTATTGAGGTTTCACTGTATATATATATATATATATATATATATATATCATATATATATATATATATGTATATTATATATATATGTATATATATATTATAATATAAACACAAGTAATATAAATTAACAAACAGGTAAATTAAGTAGATGAAACAAGTACTCCTCAGCAGTGGAGGCTTCATCCTAGGGTCAAAAGACCAAAATATTACACTAAAAACTAAATGGAGGTGTCTAGTTCCAAAAAAGCTAGCATTCAGGAATTCAGTGAGCTTAATGCACCACATGTGAAGAATGAATACAGATTTTTGGAACTAAGACCTAAAATTATAAGCTGGCGGTTTTACCTCAGTCATTAGAAGCCAAAGGCTATCAATAATGGTGAAGAGTTATTATTGAGAAAAATATTAAAGTTCAAACAAAAAAATCTTATTTTGATGCATTTGTTCAGTTTGATAAAACTAAACTTTTGAAAAGCTAATTATACAGTAATTTCTACAGGTTCACAATTTTTTGGGGAGGAGGGAGATTAGTTCTCTTGACATTCCTTTTAAAAAGACCTGTCACATGTTTTACGTTTTTCTTTAAATTATTTCTTTCCAGAACAAACTACATACTCGTCAATTTTATTTCTGTAAAAATGTGATATTTTTGAAACGATTAAATTATATTTTGCTTACAAATGCCTGTAAATGCCTATGTGTTTTGTCCTTCAGAGTTCTGCTGGATATATTCGTGAATTTTTAACACTCATGGCTGTTTGTCATACAGTAGTTCCAGAATTAGATACTAAAACTGAAGAACTTCATTATCAAGCTGCATCCCCAGGTATTTATTTAAAAACATATATTTGCAATTAAATAAAACTGCGGATATTGTCATCAATGCTATTCAGGCCACTCACTACTTGTGTAAAATGACCTACTGAATTCGAATATGACCCGTCTCCCCCATGACCCACTATTTTCTGGAGAGGGAGAAGCATATCTCAATGTTTTTCATCTTTTAATTATTTTGATTTTGATTTGGGGGTGGAGGGAGCATTATTTTAACTATTATACTTCTTCTAAAGGACTAAAGAGATGTTGTTTCTTATTCCTCTTGAAGACAGCAACATCATATCAAGTCCATAAGCCCGTGCTCCTTCAAACCTTGAAGAACCTGAGCAGGATCAGAGAAAATCTCTCTTCTGGACGCCAATGCAAGGGTTCAAGTGAGCAAGAGAAACTTGAGTCACATTACGTTTTGAGCAAAGAGGATAAACTTTCAATCCAGACACATGCCCTCGAGTTCGAGTGAGTACACTGCGAAGCCTAGCAAGGCATGTTCGGTTCTGCCTACTGCCAGTTCCAGACAGAGCAGCACCAGGACAGTTTCCTTCATACCAATCACTGACTGGGGCCGGTCTCCAAAGATTTCTAATATCCTGTTTTACCCAGGAGACAATTTCGGAATAAGTAAGACATCCACCCTGAGATGAGGTAGCCTGGTTGTTACCCTACCATGCCAGGCCATTTGCAGTTTCATTCCCCCAAACATTCACTTGTGAAGACACCCACTGAAAGTAGATCTAATTGTTGACACACAGGCAGTTCGAAGGTGTACAATGCTCCTTGTTGAACCATCACCGTGTCTCCACCATCCAGACAAATGTTGAATAGAGCTTTGGCTGATCATTCAATATCCAGATATCAGTCCTGACATTCTCAGCAATGCAAAAATTCAGAGCCTTTTCAATAGCCAAAAGCTTTGACCGGAAAATAGATCAGTAGTCTGGGTTTTCTCTTAGAGATACTGGTGCTGTTCCTCCATTTGATATAAACTCCACTATCTGAGATCATCTCCTTTGCTGCCATCGCTATGGATCTGCAGTGCACCACACGGAATTTTGTGAATAGTCTCCAGAGCAAGCTGTCTAACGGCCCTATTCTCAATACCGTCACAGCACGGAGATAAAACTCAGCTCCCCAAAACCAAGACCTTAGGAAAAACTAGTTTCGAACGCAGTGCGTATTCTCCAAGTCGTTTGAAGCACAAATTACGTTAGCCGAGTTTTAACTGAAGTAGAAATGAAACGGCTGTCGCCATTGGGTAGAGTGACTCACGTGACATTTTCTACCTGACTGCATTCCACGTGGTAACTAAATTCGTGCGCTGAAGAATGATTGACATGTTGGGAGTAGCGAAATGGAACTAGTTCATGCAATTATTTTTTATTAGACTCAACTTGAAATTTAAAGACATCAATGCATTTTTTTTTTTTTTAAGTTTCTGGAAAGAAACTTAAAGAGTTATTTCATCTAGTTATTAATTAAATGTTTATTTCATCTTGTTATTAATCAAGCTGAAATAAAAACTAATTCAATAATATAGTCAAGTTCTTTGCAAGGGTTTCATCTGGGCCGGTCTGCAATTTACGAAATCCCCCCCCCCCCTTCAAAAAGATGTTTTATGTAAATATGAAGTTCGTGCAATTTTTCAGAAACAACTCATTTTTATTTTGGCGTTGTAACTATAGTTCTAATTAAAAAACGAGTTTAATTACGAATAAATTCTATGTAAAGTTTGCCCTAGACACATATGTAACGTGCCCCGTCCAAGCGCAATATTATGCTTTGTTTTCGTTGACATTTAATAGATTAAATATGACTTAAGAAAAATTCGAGAAAAACTTCAGAGAATTAATTAAAATTATTTATTTTACTAACTTTGAAATCCACTTTGGGTGCCATTCCGGGGCAAACCATTGTCCCCACCCCCAGATACGCTACTGATTAATACATTAGAGCCTCTTTCTAATATTAAAAATCTGTCAGTCATAAATATTTTTTTTTTATTGTGTGTGTAGTAAACATTTTTCAATATTATAGAAGCTAAGTATTTAATACTAGTATGTTACGTATGAATTAAAAAAAAAAAGAAAGGAAGAAAAGAACTTAAAACAGATAGAAAAGAAAAATAATTTACAGTATTATTAAAAACTTGTTACAATTTAATGGCTTTAGAACCGATCCCCTTCCCCCTCCATCTGTTCCATTTCGTGATACATTTGTTAACATTTATTGTCTTTAAAATCCATAAACATATTAATCTAAACAACACAGGACAAATTCATAACTGCATTTTACCCTGCATTAGTTTTCCATGTGAAGAATTTACTTTTTCAACAATATAGTCTTTTTAAGAGTTGAACAAGTAATTTATATTTTTTATCATCTAAAAATTCCTTATTCTCATTTACACCTTAATTTTTTCAATCACTTGTTTTTCAAAGCTCTTTCTCATCCTCGATCATGTAATTATATGAGTGTTTGTACGCAAAAATAAAGTCAATTCTAATTGCTTCTATATTTACATTCCATAGCATAAAATCAAATGTTATTTCATCCATCGAGAAGATTTGTCCACATTAATGTGTTACATTCTTCATGAAGCTAGTAATAGTAATTTCTTCTGCAGTTAAAAATCTCATGACTTGTTTTATTTATAGTTTTTTGAAACAAAGAAAATTCCAAATTCATTTTGATATTATTGTCTCAGGGATCGAAGTAGTCCTATATATCCTATATTTCCTATATTTTCAAAAAAAGCCTCAAAATCGTCCTATATTTCCTATATTTTTCAAAAATGTCCTATATTTCCTATATTCCCGTTTTATACCAAATATATCTTTTAAAAAGAACTGTAAATAAACTTTCTGACATCGGATTTTTCGCTAAAAGTACGTGCCCAAACGAATTTCAAATTAAAAAACTCAAATGACTAAATTCTGCAACAAGCATCTTCTCTCATTAGCTACAGCAATGTGACGTCACTCTATAGTGGGTGGAGTTTCGAGAACTAGTGCTGGTTTTAGTATAGTATGGTATAGTTGGTTTTAGAATTTTGCATTTGGGAGAGGGGAGGGGGGCAACAGCCGTTTGTTTTGTTTTCCATCATGGTTTTTGTTTTCGTTGGTATATTTTTGTGTTCGGTGCATTTTCTGATCGGAATGTTCAAATTTTCTTTTTGCAATCTTTTCTTTTTGTGGAATTTTGGGATCGTGGAATGGTTAGTTCCTTATGATGTTAAAACGTAGTTTGTTGTAATAAATGGAATTATAATGGCGAAATCGCATCGCTTAACAACATTTCGTGTGGAGTTGTTGAACCAGGAGGACATTAGTTCTTCAAATTTTGGTGCATGGTGCACTAAAGGAAAAGATGAGTTTACCGCTTTTTGCCGTTTTTGCAACTTTTCAGTGCCCATAAACAATAGTGGATTTTCGCAATTGAGGCAGCATGCTAAAATATTCAAGCATAAAGAAAACTCTGAAAACGTCAGAAGGATCCTTCCCAAGCTCTGTTTGTTCTTAATACAAAGGGTACAAAGGGTGGGGGGGGGGGGGGTGGTAAAGGGTTCAGTTTAGATATAAAATCTAAGAGCAGTGGAATTAGTACTTGGGTCATGAGTGAGGACGAAAAAATAAAAATTATCTTTGTTCAAATTTTGGTTAGTTATTTAGTCTGTAAAGTACACTTTTTTTAAAAATTATTCTTTCAACTACAGGAAAGTCATTATAGATGTAAGGTATTTCGTTTGAAGTTTTTTTAAACGAAATCATTGATAAGAATAACTGAATAATATATGATATGTATTATTTCTTTTTTCATAGCAAAAATATTCATATAATGTGTCCTATATTTGTCCTATATTTTTTGTGGAAAATGTCCTATATGTGACAAGTCGGTCACTTCTACCCCTGTTGTCTTATGCATTGAAATTTTGTGAAACATTCATCTTCATTCTGTCATTTTCTGTCTGAGAATGATACATGTAATTCGGTTCTCTCTCTCTCTGAATTTGACAAGATACCTTCTTACTTCAATAATTGATCTCAGTAAAAAAGTTGCAACAGGTACTACTGTTTAAGAAAAGTAATTGATTTTTCCAGGGGTTTCCCTCCCCCTAAGAGCAAGGGTGCTGCCCTCCCTCGAGAACACTACGAAGACCCCTCTCTAAAAAAAAAAGAAATTACTTCTTGAAACCCCCCCCCCCCCCCAAAAAAAAAAAATTTCATGGCACAGTATGTGCCATGCTCCCCCATCGGTGTGAGGACTCCTGATTTTTCTGCTTACAGACTATTTTTCATTTCCCCAAACTCATAAAAATAATGGCAAGTACTATTTTGTCACAAATTTAAAACAATACTTTAGCGATTATTAAGGCTCCGCAGTGACGTTACATAACTATAATTCTGGGAAGAATTTGTTTAAAAAACTATTAGCTGTTTAGAAATCGTTTGACCAGCATTTGTTTTTTTTAATGCAGCATCGTTGGAGCAATGCTACATTTAAAAAAAAAATTAAAGTTTATTTAAGTTATTTTAATTAAAGTTTATTAAGTTAGTCGTTATTTTAAATTTTCCGAAAATAATTTGATAAAGGATAGTTTGTAATGGATGAAAGTGTTCTAAGATATTCTCCCAGAAGTGGCATCTAATTCTCCCCCCCCCCCCCAATAGTTATTTTTTCATGCAGTATTCTTTTGCAACATTTTTGTTGTTAATTGAAGCAAAAGTTAAAAAAACGAAGAAACGTGGAATTCCTCATTTTCTTCAAGTTTTCAGGCATGTAAGCAATCGGAAGATATCAGATTTTAAAAATATATACATATTTTTTGCTTATCAATCGCAACTTTTCCGCGCTACAGTGACTCGAAATTTTTTTTAAAAAAATGATTTTTTTTCGCACTATTCTGCTGAGCATTGCATTAATGTTTTCGGCATTACTTTTTGATAACAGCTATAACGAATGTTAATTCTGATTAAATCTTGTAATTAATCGTTTTTCTATGACATCAAGAATTGAGCAAACGTTTATCAATAGTTTCTAGCATTTGCAAATCGGCGAGCTCAAAATAATCCAAACGGCCGTCGTCCATTTTGTTTGCTTTAAAAGGAATGATGAGAAGGAAAACTACGCTTAAACCGTCGAAGTCCCGGTCACAAGCCGAGCTCTGGAAGTGGGCGTTCTGTGACCGAGTTTAACTTGGTTTAACGCCAAACCGGGATGCAGAATAGAGTAGTTTTTCAACTTCGAGGTTTAAGCCTCAGTCCGAGTTTTAACCGGAGTGGAGAATACCAGTGTAAGATGCTCTGGATGCTGTGTAACCTTGTTGTCATTTGAACATAAATCTGACCTTTAAAATGAAAAAAAAACTTGGAATGAATCATGAGCATTCATACTATATGCCAGAAACACATATTCAACTTCATTCCACAGCCAACCCTCACTTTCAGCATCACCAAGTGGGCTTTCACTCTTGAGGCGACGATTGTTGTTCCAATTGCACACATAATAGGAGATCATCATAACTAATGAGCTTAGCAAAGTATTTAGCCAAAATATATTTGCCATGAAGACTGAGGGGCTGGAGGTCAGCTTTAAATGAAACAAATTTCCTAGGGCAGCTATTGCGGGGACCAATGATAACTCTGGTAGGAGAGAGCTGAACCCTTTCCAACTTGGCAAGATATCTTCACCTTACATGAAATGCCCCGCCAGCTCAATCAATTCCAGCCGAGGACTGCAGTTTCGTGCTTCTTAGCACTCATCAGCCCGGCATAGGAGTGACCGAGCTGGGTACCTTCAGCCTATGCCGGGCTGATGAGAGCTAATAAGCACGAAACTGCAGCCCTTGGATGGAATTGATTGAGCTGGGGGTTTATTTCATGTATTTCTGCCTTAGCCCTGGCTATAGGGCGGTAACTTACTGAATATCTTCACCTTGTTGCAGTGGGTGGACTAGACTTGCGTGCTCTGACAACTTAGAGAGCTATGCTAGCTTTAGCCTAGTTACTGGTAGGGTCACTCATGCCGGACAGGTCTTCATTGGGTTGGAGCCTGACTAAGAGTGATACCTAGGAGAAGGGAAACTCCGATCCAAACCCAAGTCAGGACTTCAACCTTTAGTGCCTCATGGTCCATGACCGCTTTTGGCTGCATCCATCAATGACTTCAGTAAGTTACTGCCCTATAGCCATGGCTAAGGCAGAAATACATGAAATACAACCGCCATCCCAGTCAATTCCAGCCGAGGACTGCAGTTTCGTGCTTATTAGCACTCATCAGCCCGGCATAGGACTAACCGAACTGGAGGCAAAAAACCTCTTAAGGAAGCCAAGAGTGCCGAACAAACTGGTAGCTAATATAGAATTAGCACTGACCAGACAATTTTATGAATCCAATGAATTTACCTGCCTTGCCTGCAATATTCTAGTTGAACTGAACCATTGTTTCGGTCACTCGTCTGGTCAGTGCTAATTCTATATTAGCTACCAGTTTGTTCGGCACTCTTGGCTTCCTTAAGAGGTTTTCTGCCTCCAGCTCGGTTAGTCCTATGCCGGGCTGATGAGTGCTAATAAGCACGAAACTGCAGTCCTCCGCTGGAATTGACTGGTCTGGCGGTTGTATTTCATGTATTTCTGCCTTAGCCCTGGCTATAGGGCGGTAACTTACTGAATTTACCTGCCTTGCCTGCAATATTCGAGTTGAACCAAACCATTGTTTCGGTCACTGTCTGGTCAGTGCTAATTCTATATTAGCTACCAGTTTGTTCGGCACTCTTAGCTTCCTTAAGAGGTTTTCTGCCTCCAGCTCGGTTAGTTCTATGCCGGTCTGATGAGTGCTAATAAGCACGAAACTGCAGTCCTCGGCTGGAATTGACTGGGCTGGCGGTTTTATATCAATGACTTCTCAGTTTAAGAATTGGAGATGCGATACCTTCAGAAAAAAGAATATTCATAGCAAGGGGGGAGACTTAGAGGAGGGTGGGAGTAGAGATTTCTCCCCTAGTTTTTTTTTTTTTAACCACTAAGAGCCATCTTTTTTTTATTTATTTTCCCCCATATTTATTTATTTATTTATTTATTTATTTATTTGGTAAAAACAGGAGTATTGGATTCACTTGTGTGAGGACCTTATCTGAAATTATGCTGGTGAAATAAAAATGGAAAAAGAAAAAAAATATATTAAAAAATCTGGGAAACACAACATTTAAGCACCATTGTAGGTTTTTAGTGAACAAACTTGCTATTCATAATTAATTTCTACTGAGCATTTTTTTTTTTTATTTTATTTATTTATTTTTTTATTTTACTTTTTTTTTTTTTATTTTTTTTTTTTGGGGGGGGGGGGTGATCTATTTTTTTCTTTTAAAAAATTTAATAAGGAAAAAAATTCTGAAAGAAGTATTAAAACTGTCTACAAAATTTGAAAACTTTTTGCTTTGTATGATCACATCTGGTTACATACATATATTTACTCATAGAACTTGTCTTGTTTGATAGTGTTAAAAACACATGATTTGTATTACAGATGAAGGAGCTTTAGTTAAAGGTGCTAAACAACTGGGATTTATTTTTACTACTAGAACACCTCAATATGTCATCATTAAAGCTGTAAGTTCTATGTTTTTGAAATTTTACAACTAGTTTTCCAATATCTTGAATATTCTCCATTAATATAGACTCATCTTACATGTTGCATTTTTTCGTTCACAGTTTGATCAAGAAGAAAAATATGAAATTTTAAATGTATTAGAATTTACTAGGTAAGACAGACTTATTTTCTGCTGGTCATATTTGTATATTAGTATTATTTAAACATCATGTGTAATTAGTTAAATATTAAACTTGAGGACCAGGCCTGCCATTTCAAATTTTTTCAGGGTAAGGCAAAGGGTTGTGTTAAATACATTTTACAGGGGAAAAGCAACAAAACACGTTGAAAAATGCCTATTTTCATTATGATTCTAAAATCCAGTGGAGGTCAATCGACCCCCCCTCCCCCTATCGCCCAGATGACGGGTCTGTTGAGGACCATATTAGCTCTTGTCAATAGACATATTGTTAACTGTATTTCTTATTGTGCTTAATATTTTTAAGTAAATTGGAATTCATATAGTTATACATGTTTGAAATATCCATGTTCAAAAAGGAGTTATTGATTTGTTCTGTCCTATTTCAAGCTAATTTTGAGGTTTTGATAATGATAGCAAAGCACAGAACCTGAATTTTGACTTTAAGAAAATAAATTTTCTATTGTTTGCTTATATTGTTTAAGTATTTAGTTGAAAATTATAATTTTTATGTTTTTAGTGACAGAAAAAGGATGTCTGTTATTGTCAGAGCACCCAACGGGAAAATTAAGCTTTACTGCAAAGGAGCTGTAAGTTTCTGTTCCCTCTAAATGAAACCCATTATTTAGTTTTTTTTTAAACCTTTTTCAAATTGTGAAAAAAAAAAAATTATTCTAATGAAATTTATAAACTATTTAATTTTGTAATTTATGACTTTTGTTATCAGTTTACTATTTTTTTCCATTTTTAATTTTTTAATTTGAGGAAACTTAGCTAATTTAAGATTAGTAAAAAAGGGTATCAGTTTTTCCTTTTCAGAGGATGACACATACACAAATAAATTTTAAAGAAAGGAGAAGACATTTTTTAATGAAAATTACACTTTTGTTTTTCTGACTTATTTTTAAAATGTTTGCTTTGACAGTTTTGATAAATGTTTTTCTTCACTTATGAGACATTTATGATGATAAAGAAGAAAGTTGACTTAAATCCAGTCTTGGTTTTCCTATGGAACTGTATAATATTGAAATACAATATAAATTCACAAGGGAAAAAAACAAGACATTGTTTCTTTTCGTTTGTTTACTTTGATAAAATAATAAATACAAATACAAAAGCGACGACCAGCAACAGGCTCTGGGCTCAGCTAGGCTGGTCCTAGTCAATTAATTAGTCCCCAATGAAGATCAATGGCCCTCTTAAAGCTATCCACTCCCTTGCTCATTACCACCTCTTCCGGTAAACTGTTCCAAGGTTCCACTACCCTGCTATAATAATAATTTTTCCTAATATCCATGTTAGCCTGAGATTTAAATAGCTTAAAACAATGACCCCTTGTCCTGTTTTCAGTGATTAACTTCAGCCCCGTAAGATCTTTCATTTTAATAAATTCAAACAACTGAATCATGTCCCCTCGGTCTCTTCTTTGCTTAAGACTGTACATTTTTAACCTTCTAAGCCTGGAATCATAGTCTAAGTGAGAAAGTCCATTTATTAGCCTTGTAGCTCGCCTTTGAACCCTTTCCAATACATTGTCTTTCTTAAGATAAGGAGACCAAAACTGAACAGCATACTCCAAATGAGGTCTTACCAAATTTCTATATAAGGGCAGAAGAACTTCTTTAGATTTGTTTGAAATAGATCTATTGATAAACCCAAGCATCTTATTGGCCTTGTTACTAGCAATGCTGCACTGTTGGCTAAATTTAAAATCCTGACTTATTAAAACGCCCAGATCAGTAACTTTTTCTCCTGACTAATGACTGAACATTGCAAATAATAACTTGTACACTTATTTCCATGCCTAAATGTAGCACTTGACATTTCCCAACATTAACGGCCATACCCCATTTATCAGCCCACTCCGTAATATGATCTAGATCCTCTTGCAGCTGTTTTGCTTGTTCTTCATTATCTACAGTCCCCATAACTTTGACATCATCAGCAAAACAATTCATGTTCCCAGAAATATTTTTGTGAATATCGTTCATAAAAACAATGAACAAAACAGGCCCTAACACTGATCCTTGAGGAACCCTGCTTAAAACCTCACTCCAATTAGAGTAATTTCCCCTTACAACTACCCTTTGTTTCCTTCCGGTCAGCCAGTTTTTTACCCAAATGAAAGTTTTCCCTCCTATTCCTATATCAGCTAATTTGCTAAGTAGAGCAACATGCGGTACCTTATCGAAAACTTTTTGAAAATCAATGTAAACAACATCTACAGGCTTCTTATTGTCCAATGCCATGGTAACTTTGTCATAGAAATGTAATAAATTAGTTGCACAAGATTTACCTTTCCTGAAACCGTAGTGAAAACTAGTCAATAGATTATTAGTCTCTAGAAAATTTACTATCTTAATTTTTATCAATGCTTCAAAAATTTTGCAAACCACCGAAGTTAGACTCACAGGTCTATAATTTCCCACACTCCCTTTAGACCCTTTCTTGAAGAGCGGTGTAATGTTAGCCAGCTTCCAGTCCTCTGGCACTGTCCCCGAGTTATAAGAAGCATTGAAAATATTTACGATTACATCTGCTAATTCCTCCGCACATTCAACTAAAATTTTTGGATAAATATTATCAGGTCCCGGAGCCTTAGTCTCTTTAATTTTTTTCAAATGAAGTAAAACGTCATCCCTGGAAAATACAAAGTCCTCAAGCTGTACTATAGCTTGTGTCTTGTTGGTGTCAACTGTTGAGATACAGTTATCGTTAAAAACACTCGAAAAAAAGTTATTAAGAACATTAGCAATGTCACTATCGTCCTGAATTAAAATTCCGTGCTCATCAACCAGTGGCCCAATATGACTATTTCGAACTTTCCCCGAATTAACGTATGCAAAAAACCTCTTGGGATTCCTGTTTATGTTATCTGCCAGTCTTTGCTCCAACTCTCTTTTCTGAATCCGTACCAAATACTTAAATTTACGCCTTGCCTTACAATTTTGGAGCCTATCTGCACTGTGACCAGTTTCTCTAAACCTATGAAAAGCAGCTTGCTTGTAAGTTAGAGCGTCTTTAGTTTCCCTGAAGAACCACATTGGCCAAATTTTAGTGTTGACACCCTTTCTCCTAAAAGAAACATGATCCCCAACCATTTTTGCTAGCTTTTCCTTAAACTCTGCCCACTGAAGATTCACATCGCTATTGTCCAATCCAGAAGAAAAAACTGCTTTCAAACTCTGCCTAAGTGCCACAAAATCAGTATTTCTGAAATTGGGCACAAACCTAAAATTCTCTACTTTGTGCGTATCAAATTTAATTTCAAACCTAATACTGTTGTGCGGGGAATTCGGTGCGGGGAATTGTTATTCGGGATTTGTTGTAGCTCTAACTTTTGGAGCGACTGTAAATAATTCTTTTCCCTCTTGACAATAGGACCACGACTAGTGTAACTGTATTCAGGCTTTTCCACAAGAAGGTTAATCTCTTTCTTTTCTTTCCTTCCCTCTTCTTTCGTTCTTTCCTCTCCCCCCCCCTCTTCTTTTTTTTTTTTGCATCCATTACGTGTGAAAAGGTGGCATAAATTAAAATTTGCTTTCCAATTGCAGGACACTGTCATTTATGAACGACTAGGTGATTATCAGCAATATAAGGAAATTACTTTAGAACATTTAAAAGACTTTGCCAGTAGCGGTAAGCTGTCTTTATAAAATTTCATTTGCTTATGAAAATTTTACGAAAAAAGTGATAGTAAAATGATGAAGAGTAGAGTCATCATTTTGATTAGGACTTCTGGTCGCAAAGCTTAGTTCTGTTGAGATTCTTTTTGCCTAATTCCATGATCATCTCAAAGCTTGACAGCGTTGAGAGGCGATTAAAATAATCTCATAAAATAAGATAATTTCTGAACTAAAAAATTAAGAATGATTTCTCATTAAATATGTGCAATGAATTGTGGACCTAGTCTTTAAATAGACTTGGTTCTTCAATTTTTCAGACATTCGTTTGAGATGCTGTACTGTATTTATTTATGCTTTTTTATTAAATTGTCCTGTTTTGTTTTTATTATTATTATTATAAATGGCAATAATGTGATGTAATCCTTATGAATAATACAGGATTTCCAAAAAGTTCTTGATACATTTTAAAAATTCATAGAAAAGCAACTAATTGTCTTATGAATATGTGGTTTGCGCCATAATACTTCATAAGGTCAAGAATTTATACATGACATATATATAAATAAAGCAAAGATTATATGTGTACTAGCTGCGTCGCCCGGCTTTGCACGGTCCACCTCGAAAATAAAAGTTATGTCAAGTGACGCGAGTTCAACACTCAGGCTTCAACCAAAAAAAAAAGTCAGTGTAGTTTTGCGGCAGATTGCGGAAAACCCCCCAAAAAAGTAAACAATTTAAATCCCCTGATTACAGGAAAAGCCTCAAAACAAAAACAAGAATTTTACCTGTTCATATTCGAGAAAAAGAAATGGCAACAGATCTTTCATCTCAATGATTTTCTTCACGCTGTAAATTTTAATAAAAGCGTTCATCCGGAAAGTTGAGTTGAAGCACTGAATAATAATTTGAATGGAGGAAAGCCTTCGAAAAATATGGATTTTATTTTGAAATCTAAGAGTCATAATTAATAATTTTTAATTGATATCTCCGCTAATTATTATCGGAGGATTATGTTAAATAGCCAAACATGAAGACGGGAAGATGACGAATCCATCGATACCTGGTTCGATGGTCAGTTCACTGTCGTTCGGGAGAAGAAGCTTGGACATAGATAGATAGATAGATACTCAGATTTTATATGTATAAGATGTAATGTATTTTTTGTGTGTGTGTATATGTATGTATGTTTTCTATACAAATCCAGTTTTCATCGGATCTTGATCAAATTTGGCAGGGTGGTATGCTTTTTGTTTAATTAAATGATTAAGCACCTCAGAAATGACGTTTATTTTTCTTACTGTGCCGATACACTGATTACTTCTAATTACACTTTTAGCCTAGTAAATTTAGGCCAAAAATAGGGTCGATGCGCCACAAATTTATAATTAGCTGAATTTTTCAGGTTAAGTTCCTGAACATGCATAGAACAAATCCTGAAAAGTCCCCAAAGTTCCCATGTTAGCTTCGATCCAAAATGGGGGATCAAAGATGGCGGCTTAGTACTTCTTGTTTTCCTTATAACTCGGCCAAAAATGAAAATTTTTCAGTTCTGAAAAAAACTGTAGGCTCTAGAAGTAATATTGTTTTGATACATAACTTAAAATAACCAATAAAAAATATTAACATTCGTTTTGACACCAAAAACTAAAATTTCTGTGTTCTATGTAACATGCAGCAGAGCACATAAGCTACTAAAATAAATAATTTTTTAGTTTTGGAGTATATTTTTTTAAATATTTTCCCTCATACATTAGTCAATAATTGTTATTTTTCAGTTTTAAAAAAATGCTATGTATGTTTGAATTGGTGCTTGTGTTTTACCGACATTTCCCCATAAAAAATTATAAACATATATGATCTGTAAATTGTTTTTTGTCTGAAAT
Organism: Uloborus diversus; assembly: GCF_026930045.1. Classification (NCBI taxonomy): domain Eukaryota; kingdom Metazoa; phylum Arthropoda; class Arachnida; order Araneae; family Uloboridae; genus Uloborus; species Uloborus diversus. The sequence continues at coordinate 27,099,668 of NC_072737.1, read as the reverse complement.
GCAAAATTTTCGGTGTGAAAATTCAATGCTGATCTGTTTAGCTGTTTGAAACTACCATAAATCATAAAGTGGCTCCAATTTCCTTTTGTAATATTAAATGAATTAAAAAAAAAAACACTCACTGTAAGGATAGAAATTCGTCAAAAATCGTTCAAAACTTTTTTTTTTAAGAAAAAGATCATTGTTATCTCAAAATGGTATTTTTTGCACATTTTAGGTTGGAAATAGTTACTCTTTTTTTTTTTATTATGTTTCCATATAATTATGTGACAATGGAAAAAATGTTGGTGAAAGATCACTGCCTTCAACTTTAGGAAGTTTCTTTGGGGAAGTTAAACTTCAGAAGAAAAAAGGGGTTATTATTAAGAAATGAGCGTTATGTTCAGTATTCCACAGTTTTTGACCAGGGTACTGCTGTTTTCAAATCAAACGATAATTTATGAGACATCTCAAATATGAATTAGCCCCTCAACTCCCCTTGCTTTTTGGTTGGAATGCTCTGCGAAAGGCTAAAAACACAAGCATGGCAGCTATCATTGAACAGGGTGGCGACAGATCAGGGAAAAGTCAGGGAACTTTATTGATCAGGGAAATATCAGGGAATTTTGTCAAATTTGTTGGTTAAGGTCAAAGTTTTGAATCTTAAGTTATTAACCACAGGATGAACTTCCTAAGCTTCTGTGTCTGTAAAGTTGTTTATTTTACGTAGTTTAAATTTTTCGGCCAGGCGTTCCATGCTACGTAAAATAAACAACCCTACAGGCAAAGAGGAAACCGCCATTAAAGACTTTGCTCCGTTGCCTTTACTCATTGTCTTGAAGTAGCTAGCGTACTGTAATCACGATTTCAAGATTTTTTTTTTTAAATTGATACTGCTAAGAGCTTAAAAGGTATTTTACTTAGCGATTTCGATTTAATTACTAAAATTGAATGTTAAACGAAAATCAACTTTGATTTTGCCATCTTATTATTCGCTGTCGCTGTAGATTATATGAAGGTTTTTTTCCCCCCGAATTTCTTTTATTTTAAAACCAAGTTATATACTATGAAATTATACTGCTTGAAAATTCACTTCAAAATTATTTCCAAATAAACTTTTTTAGTTTATCATGATTAGATATGTCTTTAAGAGTAGTTTTAATAATTTCTTAGAATTCTTATGTTAACAGGTTACTGTAAGTAAATTATTTGTTTTAGATTTCCTACAATATTTGTCCTTAGATAATTTAATATGCTATTTTTACTAAAAAAAAAGAAACTTATTTTCAAAATATATTTTTTTAATTAACAGCTTAAAATGTTTTAAACACTGCATTTTATTTAATATGCAATGGTTTTCAGGTAGGGTAAAGGAAGAAATCCATTATCCATGGTAACGTAAATCAGGGAAATTCAGTGAACTTAATCTGGGAAAAGTCAGGGAACTTTTTTTCGCCATTCCTGTCGCCACCCTGTTTTTTTTCTTCAGACCTAAGTGATTCCTTAATTTTATAACCAAGTTGTGTTCTTTTTTTATGTATTCAGAAATTAACTAATTGCTTTTTTTTTTCTTTTTTTTTTCTTGCATTTCAAAGTTGTTTGTTACGAAAGCAATCTAAGATTTTTTTTTCGTTACTTACTGAAATCATTTGAAATAGAGTTAAAACTTGTGTACTTAAGAAAATACTTTGGAAGGTAAGCATATTTTTTACTGTTAATGGCAGATAAAAAAAATAACCACGATTTTGAAATCTAGAGAAAATTTCTGTCTCGTTTCATATGTAATTCGATATAAAAATATGGTATTTTGAGAAATAGATTCACACCCCCCAACAAGCCAATATCTCGCTGCTAGATAAGACGAAAACTATTTTTTCCGTCCCTTATTTAAGAAATGGTTAGTTATTTTAGTAATTAACACCTACACAGATTAACTATATCATATGCAATATTAAGTTGAAACTAAAAGGAAATTCCATTTTGAGAAAAAAACATAAGCGCAATTAGATCCGAAGATTTTGTATGATATAACGCTTTTGTGTTGTTCTTTTTCATATTTTAAATGTGTTTCATTTCAAAAACTTAGTTTTTCTAATTTTCAAACTAAAAGTATGAACTTTGCTTACAAATTTACGTTGCAAAAAACCTACGCTTATGTACATTGGAAATAAAAGCAGCTCCTAGTTTAAGCTTCAAAGAAATTTGTACAGAACTTTTTAAAGAAACACTTTTTATGTATTTAATATTTTTAAAATATTTTTTTACTAACCTGTCAATAGATATACTACCTGTTTCAATATTCCATCCGAACAGATGAACGAAAATTTGTTAACAAAAAGTTAATAATATAATACATTTAATTATTGCGCATTTAGTTAAAGTTAGATTTAAGTTTGAACCTGGCTTTATGATGTGCTATGTAATTATTCTTCATTCCCTTTTTAATATGGAACCCTCCAAACCACTCTTCTTGTTAATATTACCAAAGATCGTCTACAAACTGCGTTTAAAAAAGTAACTTGTAAAAGTATCCAGGGGAGGGTTCTCCTTTTCGCCAACATCGTTCAAGATCGGCCTGAATTTTGTTTTAAGCGCCTGAGTTTCAAAATGTTTCCGGGAGAGAACTCCCCCCCCCCCTAACATCATTGAAAGTTTTCAAGAATTACGTTTTTGGAGCTTCAATTTCGAAAAATTGCTGGTCCTCTAAAAGTTACTCATGAATCATGGATTGCCTACATTTGCAATTTAAAGAGTTCAATTTCGAAAAATTTTTGCGAGAGGACCTCACAATCTCTTCAACCCCTAACCTTACCAAAGATAGTCAGTCTAGAATGCGTTTTTAAGTCTATAAATTAAAAAAAATTCCTGGGATGGGCTTTTTAATCTCTCCTCCCCTTAACATCACCAAAAATCGTCTAAAAACAGCCTTTTTAGAGCTACAATTTCAAACAATTTACCAATGATAATTAGAATGCATCTTTAAGACTGTAAATTATCCTCAGAAAAATTTCTTTATGTGGGCCCTCGAATCTCTCCTCCACGTATCATCACGAAAAGATCGTATTAAACTGCATTTTTAGCTCTACAATTGCAAAAAAAGAACCCCCCGCTCCTCCTTTGTAACATTATTGGAGATAATGTTTGCGTTTTCAAGGTTTCAATTTCGAAAAATGGTCGGGGGATGAGGAGCTCGCACCCGAGCCTTTAATGTAACAAAAGACAGTTAAAATGCATTTCTAAAGATTACAAATCAGAAAAATTACCTTTCATGGGTCCTCAAATCTCTCCTCTCTCTAACATCATCAAAGATCGTCTAAAACTGCATTCTTAGAGCTACAATTTCGAAAAATATGCAGCTGATCGCCACCGAACCTCTTCTCCCCTAACATTACCAGAGATAGTCTAAAATGCGTTTTTAAGACTAAAAATTCAAAAAATTTTACGGAGGAGAAACCCCTGGGCCCCCTTTTCTTCGGAATTAATATTATACTTACGGTTGGTTCATATCCGATTCCTCTTAAAATAATACAGTCGCCTCAGAAACTAACAGTACTGATTACAGGAATACCACTTTGAGGCGATGATATATGCACACGTTTGTTAAAGAAAAGAGGAATATTACTGGAAAGGTTACAGCCTTTATGTTCAACTTGTGTCGCCTAGTGAAAATTCCTAAAAAATGCTCTGGTTAAAAGGTGGGCTCTATATTGATAATTGTAAAATTCTAAAATTTCCAAAGCATCATATTTTTTCAAATGGCCCCCTCCGAAAATTCTGTCTGGATCCGCCCCTGGGTGAAACATGTAAAAATTCAACTTCTGTGCACAGTTTCGAAGATGAGGATTGTGATATTGAATGTTGATGCTTTTTTTTTTCTCTAGATTTTTGCTGACATTACTATCTTCTCTTTATATATCTTACATGCTTTTAAAAAAGACATTATATGTCAGTTTTTAAAGTACTAAATAAATGATATTCTGCAATTTTTTTTGAAAATTCATTATAAGGTCACATTTTTTCCATTATCATATTCTTATTCCAAAGCTAGAAATAGTAAGATTTCTTTCAGAAATTGAATAAAAGCTACTTGATTATTCCATAAATGGAATATATCAATCATTTTGAAGTTCATATTTTAAAAAGAATACCATAAAAACTTCTTTTTTTAGTAGGTTTTTCGTTCTGCTGCATATTACGTAGGAAATAGAAATTTTAGCTTTTGATGTCAAAACAATTTTTTGAACTATTTCATTGGCTACTGTAGAGTATATATCAAAACAGTATTACTTTTAGAGCATACAGTTTTTTTCAGAACTGAAAAATCTTTATTTTTGGCAGAGTTATAAGGAAAACAAAAAGTACTAGGCGGTCATCTTTTTGATCCGCCATTTTGGATGGAAGCTCACATGAGATCTTTGGGGACTTTTTAGGATTTACTTTACATACTATGAGGAACTAATTCTGAAAATATTTCTTAATTATAAATTTGTGGTGCAAAAAATCCTAATTTTACTGGACTATTTTTACTTTTTTTTCCTTTTCCTACTTTTTACTGTGTCATTAAAAAAAATTTGAATTTGTAAAGTATTATGGAGCAAACTGCATATTCATACAACAGTTGTTGCTTTTCTATGAATTTTTAAAACATGTCAAGCACTTTTCAGACACCTTGCATAATTGTATAATAAGCATGTATCAACAAATCTTCAGAAGGCAATGTTAGTTTAAAATCTGGTTGTGAAAAGATTCTCTAAGGAAAACAAATTGTTGCAACTTTTACATTCAAACACACACACAAATTGTATACTTAAATTTTTTCAGTCTACGTAAAGCAGAAAATTAGATAGGTGGTCCAATGGACAGAAAAGTGTGGCAACCTGTGGTTTAAATTAATAGTGTTTAGTTAAAGCTTGCAGCCTTTTCTTCTAAATTATGAAATTGAAGGGCTTGTTGCAGAAATGTGACAAGCTACAAGGAGTGACTTTTAGATCAAAATTTTTGTTTCTCATCACTAAAATTGAAATAAACATGACAATGGATAATGTCATTTGGAGAAAAACATATCTGGTCTTAGTATTGCAGAATATAGAATGCATAATACCTTTGAAAAATTCTATAAATACTTTTTATAAGTTGGAAATTGGCTACCTGGAAAATTTCATCATGTGGCATATCACATTCTTGCCCCTAACCCTTCGATTAAAAATATTTACCACTATGGTTTAAACCATTTACCATCGTGAGCCAGTTATTTTAACGGACTTTGTGCCTATATTCTGGCAAGAAAGAGCATTAAATTCAGGTTTTAAGTCAATACTTATTTAATTTTAAATTTTTTAAAAATGCACCATTATTGTCGCCACTGAGAGATAGTTTGTGTTGGCATAAATTTAGGTTAATGTTAAAATCCAAAAGTTAAGATATTTAAACTAAGCCAACATTAACTGGCCGTGTAATGTCAAGTTGGAGACAAGCAAAAAACATGTTTCAGAAAAATACATTTATTAAATATGACTAGAATAACATCCCCATAAAATACACCCCCAAAATATCATAACAAAAGTGGTTCCAGAAAATAAAGAAAAATGTCACCAAAATGTCGATGCAATCGCTTGCCACTCCGAAGGATCAGCTTGAAGACTCACAAAAGGTCCGCCGAATCACACTTCAGGAATGTCCATACTGAACAGGCAACATTACACAATTCGTAGATCGGTGAGCATCACAGGTAGACACGTGGAACACACTTCCCCGACATTTTAATTGGCCGGACACAACACAACTGGTTCTTCACCTGGACTCACTAATTCCAGGACTTGGAAGATTAAATATCACATACCAAAAAAACCCCCGCTAGCATCGCAGGGAAAAAACCCCCCCACACGTGAGCCGGACTAGGCTTCACGATCAAACACAACAACTGGGGATCGTTGAGAGAAGAGAAGACGAGAGAGTGATCGCTGCCACTCGCCACAATATATATGTTTTATCAACCAATGAGATTCCATGCCTCGATGACGTCACCACACTAACTTCTACTTCGACCATCACTCATTTGCATATTCCACTGCCGCGAATATTCGTACTCCTCTCCATAGCACGTGCGGTCAACGAGTGGAATTAATTCGAGTCGATCAGGTGACAACTCAACTTTTCTGAATCGACACATCGAGACATGCAATCTCCGATGGTTTCAGTAAACAGTCGCCATTAATTATGGCGTGGGGGAATCGTCGATTGAAGTGTTAGCACCAACTAGTTGACAAGGTCTTACTTTTACCAGACTGGGCGTAAAGTAGGTACACTTAACTTTAAATTATTTTCTTTAAATTATCGGCTGTGGACCGAGAATAAAAAATAAAATCCTCTATAATATTAAAATCTGTTCGCGTCTGTCTGTCTGTCTGTCTGAAGATCTATCTTCTCGAGAACCGCTGCGAATCGAGAGTCAAACGAGATACCGATCAATTAGAAATTTTCCAAAGAAAACAATAGGACCAATCTCGTAATTGTGCGACTTTAATTAGCTGAGATATTAATTAAAACGTCAATTAACAACACGTTCTCGGGAATTCTTATTTCTTTCCTGTTGCCATTTTACTTATGGGTTAGAAAAAAAAAATTCGAATGACCGTTTTAAGAGCGCAGTTTTTTGGCTCTTATCCAAGTCTTAAAACAACTTTTTCGTCTAGAATTTTATTTTAAATTGGTTGGCCGGTTGCTCTATTCGAACTCAAACTTTATTTATCGTCTGCCGTTTTATTTTTTTAGTCAACGCTCTTTAATCTTTTTAGCATATGAAAGTTATTTCTTTCGCCGTGTTTGTTTTAGAAAGTGTGTTATTTCGAATCCCAATCGGCTGCATTATTTTTTCTTTCATTACCAACGCTCATATATTCGTTTTTGTGCGACTCATTATGTTTATTCTGTTGAACTTTTCTATTTTACATTGTCACTTCTAGAATAGGTAAGTTTTCGAATTTAAACTCTTCTTATCCCTCCTTTTTATACTTTTGAAATACATTTTGTACAATTAAAAGAGCACGCTAAATTAAGACAGTTTAGATTTTTTAAAATGATCACGTTATATTAAGATTGTTTAGATTTCTTTAAATAAACACGTTATTTTAAGACTGTTTAGATTTCTTTAAATAAACACGTTAAATTAAGATTGTTTAGATTTCGTTAAATGAAACAAAAGTTCGAGAACTAAGAAAGTTTACTCTTTTAATGATTTTAACTGAATAATAATCTGTTCAAATTAGTTCCGTGTAAAAGTATTTTTTTCTCTAAACAGTTGTTAATTTCAATAGACAAAATGTTGGTTAATGTTCGAAATAAACAAATTGGAAAATCGAAAATTTTAATAAATGAACATTGCACGGAATAAGAAATAAATTGATACCTTTATGCTTTTGGAGAAACGGAGCCCGAGATTGGGGTACTTTGGTCCGCATTAAGAAAACCTTTTGTTACAATTGCAATGATGAATATTATCAATATTGTAACAAACTTATACTTCATCACCATTTATGCCAGAACCATCTAAATTTTTGCAAGAATCAGCACAAGTCAGAGCTCAATATTTCTATCAACAGACTATTTCTTTTGAAGTCTTTAAAGAGTGGACAACGTACCTGAGTTCTTGGTTTTGAAAAAATGCTAACATATTTTTCTCTTTGTGACAAAAAAATAAAATAAAATAAAATAAATAAAAACATCTGTAATTAATTCTGAACTAAAAGAGCAGAGGAGTTCAATTTACTATACTAATCTTGATGTTAAAACCGGGGGAAAATAAAAGAGTTTTAGACACCTAAAAATTAACTCAGCATTGTTTTATAATAAAATTTGATCAATGTAACTTCCATAGTATATCGTTGTTGGATTTGTGCGACTATAAATTCTATGCTTGAGAACGATACTAAGTGTCCCGTGATCCAACATCCTCGACTTCCTCTGTATATTAAAGATGCAGTACAATCGGAAAGGTGTATATTACTCTGCACGAAATATTCATTTAAGAATAATATTTACAATTTTACTTAATCTACGAAACTCTTTCATTATGAGCATTAGTTTTGAATTATACTAACTTATGCAAATATTAAACTAATAGAAATACATTTAAATTAGAGACGATAAAAATGTATGCTTATGAAGTAAGTTTTAAGATCCATATGTGAAACCTCGTGATAATAATAATAGTTCTTTGTTTCTGTAATTTTCCCTAACCGGCCACTTAATTGACCCGCCCTTTCCCCCCCCCCCCCCCCAAAAAAAAACCTTTTATTTATTTATTTTTTTTAATCGAGTAATCGTGGTTTGGTTTTAACTACTTCTATGTTTCTACCTTAATTATGAGTTCCTTTGTTGAACTATATTCATGTATAAGGTAGAATCCATGTCAATTCAACCAGGGGGTTCACCTTGATGGTTCTTGATTTTTTTTTTCTTTTTTTGAGTTAAACATAAGTTAAAATTCGGTAAAAAAAATTGTTATAAGCGTGTTTTTTTTTTTTTTCGGTTTTGTCCCCCCAAAAAAAATCCTGGACCGAGATACAGACCATCAAACATAGCATGTCGGACATCATTTCTCACTTGCGATTTTTGGCAAAATTTGTGAAGTTCCTTATTTCTAGAACGGTACAACATATTTTGTTGCGGAATGTTTCATGTAAAGTTTTTTTTTTTTTTTTTTTTTTTTTTTTTTTTTTTTTTTGAGGCGTGCACCTTTTTGAAATGCCAATGTTTAGTTTTTTCCGGCACGTTTTTAAAAAAAAGAATAAAATAAAATTTTTTTCCTCAAAAACGCCAATTTTACAGAACAAAGAATAAATAAATTTAAAGGAAAAAAAGCGCAACACTCTATTAGAAAAAAATAGATTTAACTGTGTCAAATCCTTTTTTTCGCGTGCCGAGAAGGGGGGGGGGGGGAGTTGCGAAGTTCGTAATTTTTCCAGAGTGGGCCCGCGGAGGTCTGAAGTTTGAGAACGTCTGGTTTAGGACATGCAGTAGGCCAACCTTTGTTGGTACGATTTTTGCAAAATTTCCTAAATTTTTTGAAATGTTTCTTAAAACTGTTAAACAAAAAAGTAGAAGCTCTACTTTTCAGGAAATTGTAGAGTTATATGGTAACGATCAACACTAAAGAAAATAAAAAATTTGAAATTGGCAGTTTTGAGAAAAATAAAAAAAAAAATGATTTTCTTTTAAATTTTTAAAAAATACTGTGGGGGGAAAAATAAATTCATATTTCAGAATGATTCACGTCTTTTAAAGCAAAAAGGGAAAAAACCTTTTAAATAAAACAAACCACTACAAAATATGATGCACCGTTCTAGAGATAAGGAACTTAAAAGGATTGTCCAAAAATCGGAAATGTGAAACGATGCCCGAGACGCCATTTTTGGTGGCCTGTATCACGGCCCAGGACTTTTTATTTTTTGAGGTCAAACCAAGAAACACGCTTACTTACTGTTTTCAAATAAATCGTAAACCAGCAACGAACCCCTGGTTGTATTTACACGAATTCTACAATTATTATTATTTTAGGCTTTGTGCATTTATGTGTGGTTATTATTCCTGATTTTTATAATAACGTTGAAAACATTTTCAACTTTTAATATTTGAGTGGGGGGAGAATGGGTACGTTGGACCAGTTTCAATTATTTTAATACTTAACTATTAATGTTTTTTATTTTATGACCAACAAGTAGCACCTATAGCTCTAAAAATCCTGTAATGAAATCACATGGTACAGTTATATTGAACAAATTTTGTCCCAGTAAGTGTTTATTTCAGTAGTCCTGAGTAATTTTAAAAAACTGTAACTTTATGTTTTTAATGATTTTCATCAAGATTGTGGAAAAAAAGTTGAACTCCTTTCTTAAAGTAAGATTTTTTAGTTCATAATAATTGGCATTTTTTTCATTTTTTGTCAAAACGAAAAAAACTTATGACATCACTTTTTCAGACCAAGAACGTGGGGTAGGTTGGTACACTCTTTGTGAGGCACGTTGGACCGGACCAGTCGGCCCCCTTATTTTAATTTTTTTTTTCTCTCTTAACTCTCATTAATTATAACCATATTCTAAATGTTTGTATATTATACATTCATTTCATTTCATGTTATACATGTTTCTAAACAATAATAATAATAATTTAGAGCAAAAAAAGCAAAGGTTTATCAAAAATTACAATAAATTAATTTTGCCTAAAAGGTTCATTTCATATTTGCACTTTTTTATTATTTATATTTTCAAATATAATTCTAAATTTTAGCAGACGATTGTTTTCTAAGATATGCTAATGATTGCTAAGATTGCTATATACAATACATGCTATAATAAAGTTCCTGTGTTAAACAAAATGTTTTTGCTAAACAAGCATTCTACATAGAAACAAAGTAAAACAAATAATTGATTTAAGGAATAAAAAAGTACTTTTACTTATCTAATTTCATTTTTCATATTTGATTTTAGAACACCAACATAGGCTAACCTAAAGCTATTGATTTTATTGTACTTTTTCTACTAAATATATGGTGTTAGTATAACAGGATTCTTTTTTTTATAGAGTTGTTTCACGCAATGCAATGAAGGAAAAAAGCTTTTTTCCCCTAGCAAATATTGATGTAACTTTGCATAAGAGTAACCTATGACTCATCCTTCCAAAACCCAGTCCAATAAAATTGCTACTTCCAAAGCACTTTTATATTCCCAATATCATTAACACATCTATAGTTAACTTAATTCTGCATTAATTTTCTCGTGAATATACAATGATTGATTTTTCTTTTGATGTTTAAAAAATAATTGTGTACTAAAAGTGAATGCTTATCGCTGTTTTTAATTAAAGATGATTTCTTCGCCTCAGAGTAACAGTACCTAAGATATCTTAGTGTTATTTCTGGGATTAGATGTCTTACTGTTGCTCTGAGGTGACGATTTATCAATTAAAACCAATTTAATAGGTTAAATTGATCTTTGAACTACATACTTTTCACTCTACACACATAAGAGAATACGTTAATTACAACTTTTGATAGCATATATCAGTAAAATTATAACAAATGTTATGAGTTATGCGGTCCAACGGGCCCCACCAGGCGGACTAATGTACCCCACACATGGGGCACATCGGTCCACTCTACAAAGTTCCTTTAAAAAATTAACGTAAAAAAGTGTGTTAATTTAACATTTCCAAAAAAAAAAAAAAAAAAACTGTGGCGTTGAGGAGTGTTTATTGAAACTTATTGTAGAAAATCGAACTGCTCATTAAATGTTTGATGAGATAAAAAATGATAGTTAAAAAACGGACCAACGTTCCCCACTTCCCCCTATAGGTTTATTTTCTTTAATATTTATCTTACTGTTAAAATAATGTTTGGTCCCTCAGACCGTGAGCCTTTCAGTGGTGAGCTTCCCCCCACCCCCGTACTGCGGGGTCTGTGGCTGAGTAGGTCCTGGACTGGATCCCATGAAACTGCTCTTACTTCATAAAATCGTTTTCGATTATATTTTTTATCAAAATCATATTTGATATTTAATTTAATACCTAATGATGCTCAATAGTCTGAATGTTCGTTCATGTTTTTAGGTAATGAAAATGTATCTAAATAAAACAGTAGCAATATGTTCCTTAATTTTAAACAACCAGTTAAGTTCAGATTAGTTACATTTTTTACATTTTGTATGTTAGTAATTGTTCTGACATTTATTTGATTATAGTTTTTAAGTAATTTTATTCTTATATCGTTTGAGTGTAATATTAAAAAACAAAATAATTTTTCAGATTTTGAAGATGAAATATTCATTATTCAAAAACAAATATGTTTGCATTTTTCATTTTGTACCGTTTTACATCAATGAGTCAATGGATCAAGTTTCTTTGTGATTGATCCTGAAAATGCCAAAACGGAAAAAGGGTATTACTGGAAGTGCTGAAAGAAAACAGCGAGCTATAGCGCAAAGGCAACGAAGAAAAGAAGAAACTGAACAAGATGCCAGTAGGCGAAAAATTAAAGATGCAGAGTGTCATCAGGAAGCTCGAGGTCGAGCAACGGAGGATGACACCAACAGGCGAAAAATTGAAGATGCCGCGCATCATCAGGAAGCTCGAGCTCGAGCGACGGAAGAAGACGCCAGTAGGCGAAAAATTAAAGATGCAGCGAGTCATCAGGAAGCTCGAGGTCGATTAACGGAGGATGACGCCAGCAGGCGAAAAATTAAAGATGCCGTACGTCATCAGGAAGCTCGAACTCAAGCAACGGAGGAAGACACCAGTAGGCGAAGAATTGAAGATGCCGTGCATCATCGCAGAAAAAGAACAGAAGAAACGATGGATGCCAGAGAAAACAGATTGCGTTCAAGTAGGAAGCATCGAACAGGGAGCCTTCTTCATAATATTGGACGAAATGGAGCTGATGTCATTCCGCATAATTGCGGTGTCATGGATTGTTGCTGCCATCTTTGCAGCGGCCTCTTCTTTTCCGGAGAAAGAAACTCTAGAGGACGATATGTTCGATGCTGCCATAATGGCAAAGTTATAGAAACGGAAAGAAGATATCCCCAAGAATTGCGTGATTTAATGAAAGGAAATCATCAACTTTCGAATGAGTTTTTTAAAAACATTAGAACCTATAACTCATCTCTTAGTTTTGCTTCATTGGGTGCTAACATCGACATGCCGCCAGGCTCTGGTCCCTACTGCTTCAGAATTCATGGAGCTATTTATCACAAAACGAGTCATCTTCGTCCTAACGAACCAGGGAAAGAGAAGTATGCCCAGCTGTATATTTTGGACGCAGATCAAGCACTGAGGCAAAGAATGAATATAGTGGAAAATGCCTCTTTAAATCCAAATCTTTTGATGATGTTGGATTCGATAATTAGAAATATTAACCCGTATGCAGAAGCTTTTAAAATGCTGAAGGAATTTGAAGAAGATACCCTAAGATATCATGGCGTTCAAACTGCTGCTGACATTCGCATGTACATAAAAGGCGAAAATATAACTCATAGCGAACATAGAGGTCGTTACAATGCTCCAAAAGAAAACGAAGTAGCAGCTGTTTTCAAGAGTACGGATGGTGTTCCCCCTACTAACAGGGACATTGTAATACATCCTAGAAGTGGAGGTCTCATAAACATTAGTCCCTTAAATTGTAATCTTGAACCTATGACGTATGTGCTTTTCTTTCCCTATGGTGATAAAGGATTTACTGTTGAAGAGCAATACACAGAATTACAGTTCTACTCCCACCGAGTGTCTATACGACAAGAATACTTCAACCCTGTTTTATATGGCCGGAAATTGTTTCAACAGTACCTTGTAGACTCCTACGTAAAAGTGGAAGGGAACAGACTTTCATACCTGAGGAACAACCAGAAAAAATTAAGAGTAGAAACGTATATTTGACTAGCAGATCACATTTACAGAGCTGCCGAGAAAACTGGTGCAAAACCTGGAATACCTATAATACTACCCTCAACTTTTATTGGAAGTCAGCGATGTATGCAACAGAATTATCAGGACGCTATGGCCATTGTGCGTGATTTCGGAAAACCTGATTTGTTCTTGACTTTCACGTGCAACCCCAAGTGGACGGAAATAACACAAAATCTATTCCTTGGACAAAAGGCTCACGATCGTCCTAATATCCATCCACTATAATATTAAAATCTGTTCGCGTCTGTCTGTCTGTCTGTCTGAAGATCTATCTTCTCGAGAACCGCTACGAATCGAAAGTCAAACGAGATACCGATCAATTCGAAATTTTCCAAGAAAACAATAGGACCAATTTCGTAATTGTGCGACTTTAATTAGCGAAGATATTAATTAAAACGTTAATTAACATAACGTTATTCAGGAATTTTTATTTCTTTCCTGTTGCCATTTTGCATATGGGTGAGCAAGTAAAATTCTAATAATTCTTTTAAAAGAGATTTTTTTGGCTGCTGTCCAAATCTTAAAACAACGTTTCCATCTAGAATTTCATTTTAAATTAGTTTAAAATTAGTTGCCCTATTCGGACATAGCTTTTATTTTATCGTCTTTTTTTTTTATTTTTTAAATTCAACGTTCTTAACTCTTTTCACATATGAAAGTTGTTTCTTTAGCTATGTTTATTGATTGTAGTGTAAGTTTATCATTCACCGACCTCATATTTTGATACATTTAGGATGTGTGACTAATTATGTTTATTTTGTTGGACTTTTTCCCGTCACATGGGTGAGTTTTCGAATTGTAATATCTCTTTTTCCTTCCTGTTGAAACACAGTTTGTAACGTTAAAAGAACATGTTAAATTAAGATTGTTTGGATTTCTTTGAGCGAAACAGAGTTGAACAAAAATTATTGTTTTAAGGATTTTAACTAAAGCTAAATTGGAATCTGATGACTTGGTATTAAATTTATGCTTATTGGTATTTATTTAGTCTTGGTGCTTCAGTTTCACGTAATCAACCAAAAAGTGTGTGTCATTTTAGGTAAAAAGCTGATTGTAATTGTAGATAAATTAGTCTATCAGATGTAATTCATTTTAACGTGAGTACAGATTATAGTTGATAATGCATATATTTTCTTCTTTTGTGCTTATTGAAAATACTCTTAACTTGTATCATTGATAACTATGATTAACGTTAAAGAGATTTCTGCCAAAAATATGCTCTACTGGTGTTTTGAAAACCTTGCATTACGCGTATTTATTTATTCCTTAGCGCTTTAGAAACTGATGTCAGAGTAATACAAAAACATCAATTGGACATCTCTTTCATTTTTTAAGTAGCCCGTGCAACGCCGGGCACGCAGCTAGTATACTAAATAAAATTAGTAATCTAATTATTTACAAAAAAAAAAAAACTCCCTTTAATCTACCTTTTTTTTAATAGTAGTTCATTCCCTGTTTAAGCATTTTATGCTATAACAGAAACTATCTCCAACTTTTAGGGAAAATCGTAAAATTATTGAAACTAACAATAGCCAAGCAGAAACTATTTGTTCAGCTGGGTGCTTCTAAATGAATCATGCCGCTCGCCTGCCTGTGCCTTCCAAACCATTTATAGACGCGTGTTTATGATGATATTTTAATGTGCCTAACACTATTGTGAAATGTACAATACGTTTCTATGTGAGCAAGGCATGCTCTTCTAGGTCAAGGTCAATTTCAAAAGGGTTGAGAAGGTTTTATTCCTGCAAAAGCAATTACTCGAAGGAAAGTTCAAATGAGCTAAAATTTTAATTATTATCTTTTGGAAGAGCACCGTTTGCATTACGAAACAATAAATAGTGGCGATGAATCCCTTGAGTTTCACGCAAAAACTTTCAATTATGCGTTCTTTTTGAAGCTCACTCATTTTGAATCGATCAAAGCCGTTTGAACTTCTAAACTTGTAATTAAAATTCTTTTTAAAGAAAAAATTACACCTGGAACGTCCAAAAGTTCCGCACCATTCTGAAAATGCGTTATTTAAAAAATAGTATAACCTCAATAAATAGTCAACCGTTTGAGTGGTCACTCCGCTTAAGTCATCGTTTTCCTTCGGTCCCGACAAGGTCTCATTCACAGTAATGTAAAATGATCCTCTTTTACTGGTCACCAAATTTAATTTTACCCTGGTTAACTAGTCGCTCAAAAAATGTTTTCTAAAATTCCCTTTTCTTATCGGATCTTAGAAAATAGTGTTGGACTTAGTTGAAATGCTGTGTGATAGTCATTTTTCCTTGAAATCTCGCTCCTCACTTCTGGTCATTCAAAGCATACTTCTTGCTGCGACTCTGTCTAGTACCAAGCATGTGAATCAAACTCCATCCAGCAAGACAGACAAAATTTAATATCTGGAGAACGTTTGTCAGTATTTAACATTCGTTCAAGGTACAACAGACACAGAATTTAAAGTTTGAAGTATGTTAGAAGACGAGTTATTTTCAGTAAGCAACAACTTCATCAGTCAACATTGATGGATTGTTTTAATGTACAGTAAGTACATTAAAATAAGATATTAAATAATTCATAAGTAAAAGAAAATAAAACTATGTAACTATTATGAGTGTTTTTCCCTTCTTTTTAAAGTTTCCACTAATTTATAGACATGAATTACACAAGCTTTTAGTTTTTCTCACTGAATTCTACAGCTTTTCATGAAAGTATTTGTAAGACATTTTTTTCTTCCTTAATTTTCGACTCCACATAAGTAGTCACTCCGCACAAGTGCTCAAAATTTTGTGGTCCCTCGAGTGACAAATTAACGAGGTTTTACTGTATTATTAAACTAATGAAAAAATATTAATAACTTTCATGCATGCAGATGAGCATAGTTCGTTTTTGACACTCCGAGTTTTGTAAACTTCTTTTTTTTTTCTGATGTCGAATTTTGATTTCACGTGCAAAGAATTTCAGTCGAAAACTGCCAGAAGAATGTCATAACCTACTCTTTTTTTTAAATACTAAGTTGATTCATATTGTTACAAATTCTGTAAATAGTAATTATTTTTGTGATTAATTTGCTGTAATCTAGCTAAATTTGGCGTTTATTCTCTTATTTTTCATCTAAAATTATCTTAGTAAATAGTTTCTTGTAATGTATATACAACCCCCTAACATTCGACTGAAGTATATGGTCCCCAGATAACATTTGTGAATGGAATAAAAAGAAAACATCCAGAAGCCTTTCGAATTTTGTCGAAACTTCTCTAGGGTTTATAAATAGCCTCCGCGCGTGTTAAAATTTTAGTTTTGCTTTTTCAAACTGTCTGAGCCGCTAGCTCTGTTATTGTGCCTTCGCACTGTGTTTTCGCGTATTTGGATGTAAATACGTGTGTAACCGTTGAATTTATGGTGTTAATTGATATTTTCCTGATTGCTGTGGTTGATTTAGCCGGTGCAACTACATTTCCTGTACATAGCTGTAAATAAACCTCCTGTGCTTTTCTCAAGAACTGTGTCGTCATTTAAAGAAAGTTTGAAGTTGTATCACGAACTCTTAACAATATTTACTATATGCACGTTGTGCATATGTATCGAAATAAATACCTAAATATTAAACTCATTATCTATCACAAATGAAGTTTTTTTTTCTTACTTATTTATGGAATTGATATCTATTTTAACACTACTAAGAGGGTCCTACTGTAATTCGAGTCAAGTGTAGGAACGTAAAGCGCAATATATGCAGAAGAGAGTTTCTGTGATGTTTGAAGAAATGCGTTTTAGATTCCAATATTACAAAAAAAAGCAAAATGATTTAACTAGGCGTTTTTTTTTTTTTTTTTTTTTTTTTTCGTGCTTTGTTTTCAACGGAAACCAAATAAGCAAGTTTGTAAAATGAAGCTAAAGCACAAAACAAGATAACAGGAGTGCCCACCTACAAGGGCGCCCATATAGGGGGGCTCCAGCCCCCCTGGGAAATTAGAACTTCCTTACTTTTAGTACTTTTTTCTTTGCAAAAATGTAAAAATATTTCTTCTCCAGCCATTAATGAATAAATAATTAAAAATGTCAAATTTTACTGACTAATCTGTCCTGAAATCTGCCTCCATGGGGAAAATATCCTGCTAAACCATGGTTAAAATTTCTGAGCCCCCCCTTACAATTTTACATATGGGCGCCCATGCCCACCTAGGGTTGTCATGGCGCAGACTGCGGCATTGAAATATTAAGGGGGGGTGTGCTGTTTTGAGGGGTATTATTCCTTTTGGGGGGGGGGGGGGGGGCTCTTGCTTTGAGGGAAAGGGGTCGTTCATGATATTGGTAGGGGGGTACGCCTTTGTTCTAAGGGGGATGGGTAACCCTAAAAATAATAATCATGCAAAAAAAATGAAATTTTTTTTTTGAAGATACTGCTTTTTGCCTTTCCACGGCAGTGTTCTGCTACCGGTGCAATGTCAAGCATCGTAACGACCTAATACGAAAACCAAAACTTGCGGAGAAGAGTACGGTGGTGGGAAGAGAGCGCAGACGATTCTCGTGCGGCTCTTTCCTGCAAAGCGGAAAGCGGGGCGGCGTAAGCGGGGGTGGGAGGGCGACCGGCGCCTGTTCGTCTGTCTGGAGATCCCGGTGAATCAGCTGTCGGTCGCCCTCTCGTCTGCGCTGTTTTTAGTTGCACACACACTCTTTCCCTGGTCTCCGTCTGGGAAGTCCGAATGCTCACGACTCTCGCTCATCGACCGACACAGGGGGAGAGTTCGGTGACCACCACATGCATCGTCTGTACATAATAACTGCTGACGATTCGAATTCCCCGTAATGAACAATGATAATATGCCGCCAAGTTTAATTTGAATTTACCGCAGAAACTCAGAATAAATTAGATACCGGCTAAAGGGCAGTAGTTGGTGAACTTTTTTGTCGCTAGTGCCGGCAGTAACAATTTCAGTGATATCCACTTTTATGAAATAATGGCCATTTTTTTACTCGAAGCACTAAAGAATGGATATATATATCTATATATATACATTTATTTATTATATGGAGACCATTTTGCGGGTGATTAGATTAGGTTTTCAGACCTCGTATTTATTTCAGTTACTTAATACTAGGCTTGCCAGACGTCCCGAATTTCAAAGGACAGTCCCGTATTTTGAAAAATTGTCCCGCGTCCCGGGGAACTTTCATACGGGACGGCTAGAGTCCCGTATTTTAGCTGATAACACTATTTTACAGAACGAGATATTACTTTAAGGGGAAAAATTAAGTAAAACAAAAAATTCGAAACAATGAGCCAGAAGAAAATCTTGCGGCAGCAAACGAAAAAATTATTTTTCTTTTAATTTGGTTTGTATGCTTTTGTTTCGGCGACAGACCATGGCGAATTGAATGGCTGCTTCTTTGACTGATGTTGGAGAATATATTTCTCAGGAGTGCCCATCCCCCAATAGACAACCCCCCCCCCCCAAATGAAAATTACCACTTAAAACACCACCTCTCTAAACATTTCAATGGCGTAGTCTGCGCCATGACCCTCCCATAGGCAGGCACCCCTGTATTTCTGCGCATGCGTCGTCAATTGCAACGAAAGCGATTTTTATACTTTGATAGGCGACATTTTGTGAAGTTTAATGTTCCGTTGCGATTGAATTTTTCAGATTTATCATACATAGACGTGTCATTAATACCTCCCCCCCCCCCTTTCACTCCTAGAAGCCTGTCCCATATTTACTGTTCTTAATTCTGGCAATCCTGCTTGCCAGATATCTGAAATGTTCAACCGAAACACAGAAATCTCCCCCCCCCCCCCCCCCCGCAGCGTCAGTAGTACTCAAAAGGGTACACATACACACCCCGGCCTGATTTTTGAAGTACTTATTGAGCAGTTTGTTCTCAATGCTATGAATAAATAGTTTCTTACTATGAACCTAAAACAGGGGTGATAAAGAAATGACATAAGCAGATAAAATTTGGAAAATTCACTTCTCAGAAGTAAATATTTGCAATTTATTTTTAGTTAGAAAAAGCACTTTGAATGAAGAATAAAAAATTGAACAATATTTAGACTTTTCAGAGTCTTTTTTGGTTTTAATCTTGTTGTAAAAATCTTCACAAGCTAATCCGGTATTAATTTTACAAGTGAATTTTACAAATGATAAAGTAATTATCCTAAGTAATTCTTCACAGTTAGTTACTTTTAGACCTTTTTGGTCATTTGTAATCTAATTTATCTCTTTCCGGGACGTGAAATAAACCGGCCGGGACACCGGGATTTGATCTGAAAACCGGAACTGTCCCGGTCACACCGGGACGTCTGGCAAGCCTAGCTAAAGCTAAAGGGGTGTAATCTAATCAATTGCTATTCACTGCAATATTCGTAATATGCATGAATATAGTTATTAATAAGGTTTAATTAATGAGTATTTGATAATATTTTTTGCAAATGTTCATTTAAAAATATCTTTAGAAGATTGCCAATAACTTTAATGCATAAAAACTTCCTTACTTAACAGTTGGCAGAGTTATAAAAGGAAATTCAAAACACTACCAAGACAACTAATTTCATTTCCATTTACAACTCACAGGAATGTTATTAAACTTGCAATATTTAGGTGCAAAAAAAAAAAAAATGTTAAATTTTTTTAATGGTTTGTAAAAATAAGTTTTACATAATGTTTTAACAAAAAATATTTTTTAAATCATAGATAAAAAGGGGAAATTGATGATGAAACACTTGTATTTTAAAACTTGTATTACATACCCGGCATATGTTAGAATACAAATGTGACTGAAAGATAAGACTCACATTTTTAGAGAGGAAGAAAAGCAAATAATAGAGAAATGAATGCTTTATGAAGACAAATCACAATAAAAAGAAAAAAAACCCTCATTTGAACTTCAATATGAGTAAATCATACACAACGTTGCTTTAAATATAAATAACAACAAATTTGTAAAAACAAGTTTAAAAGAGCAACAAAAGTAAACGATAGAGGAATGAAAATTATTTATGAAGGCAAAACATTATTAAAAACTCATTTGAAAATTAAAACAGTTAAAGCATAAACAACGCTGTTAAAAATATCAACAATTTTAGAAGAGAAGATAAGTAAGCGATAGAGCAGCGGTCATCAACCTTTTTGTACCTAAGAGAAGAACACATACTAGAAAACTGGTCGCACGGTGGGCACCATTAATTTTTCAAGATGTTATTAGTAGACATAGCTAATAATACACACTTAAAAAAAAACATTTTGTAAGTAATTTTAAGGTAATTTTTAAAAAATGATTAAAAAAATTCTTACACATAAAATAAGTAAATACTAAGTATATAATGAAAGTAAACTACACGGAGTTCGAAAGATAAAATGTATTAAGTTCATAGCCAACAGGATTTTCGGAACTACATTTTACTGGTCATTGTTTCGTAATTAATCGAGTAGGATAATTTTACAGGTAGTTACCAATCGGCAAGGTGCTCAGATGTAGGGGAAACTGGGGAGGTTTGACCCACGTTTTACAGAAGGTATTTAAAAAAAAATCCATAAGAAAAATTTATAGTTAACTTTTTTCGAGAGGAAACATATCTCAGCAACTTTTTACATTGTTGTTTTCCATTTAAATTAAAAATTATTTTTTTTTTTTACTAGCGATTTTTCAAGAGTGTCCAAACTGGGTCAAACCTCCCCGCTTGAGGGAGGTTTGACCCATCTTAAGGGAGGTTTGACCAACAGAGGTTAAAAGTTATAAAAACTATACTGAAATGTTCATATGTCCGATTTACTACTATTATATGGTACAAACAACAATTATATCTAAAGGAAATCCATAAATTTATTTCATGACATGAGAATATTTCACGTTTCTACTCACTGTCTGAATACAAGTGTAATCTTCGTTCGTTTTACTGTTTGGTTTTTAAAAATATTTTTATAACGAGCTGATGTGTGCATCACATGACTTCCTTTTACTCCAATTTAATGTCATTTTCTCATTATTGGCAGTTTTAATGTGATTCAATAGTTTTCTCTCTAAATATCACCAACAGTGGTCAAATTGAAACCAGATTAAAAAAAAAATTTAAAAAATCCGCCAAATTTGTCGCTAAGTTGGCGACAAAACTTGGCGACCAAAAGACTGGCGATATATCGCCAAATGTCCGCCAAATTATAACACCATCGAAATTAACAATGATTTCCCCCCAAAAAGGGGCAAAAGACCCCCTTTGGAGCATCCGAATGCAACCAAAAAGGGAGGTGCACAACAATAACCCCACTAGAAGTCTAAGTACCAAATTTCAACTTTCTAGGACATTTCGTTCTTGAGTTATGAGACAAACATACACACATACGTACATACAGATGTCACGAGAAAACTCGTTGTAATTAACTCGGGGATCCTCAAAATGGGTATTCCGGGTGTCTGTACGTTCCTAGGCATATATCCACGTGTGGTCGGGTTGAAAAATAAACTCAACATTCATTCGGGGGTGAGCAAAATGGAAATTAAGGCCGATTTTGTGAATTTTTGTGAATTTTTTTTTTGCGAACACAATACTTCCTTTTTTGTAAAAGGAAGTAAAAATTCTGAACATTAAATTCTGGTCGATTACACGATATTAAACCAGGAAACATACACCAGACGGCCGACAATAGATCCCAAAAGAAATTTTCCAACCCATAGAGCCAAACACATGACCTACTTCTTAAGCAATTTCGAAAGCGCCATCTTTGCAGCCATTAATAACCGCTAACAATTAAAACCCTTTCCCATTCTCCCATTGATAGTCGCTGAAAGTCTGCTGCCATAGGAAGAATAAATGGCACCCCTCCCCCGCACACACACATTATCTTCTCAACCCCACCCCATTAATCTCCATTACATAACGCTGTCTAGCGCTTCCGACGAAACCAGGGCATTTCCCTTTGCCCATTATTGCTTCCATGGCTGAATAATGGAATTATTATACAGAAATGAAGCTAAGGTTTCGTTTTTATGGCTGGCTTGTGAGGAGGCAATCGAATTGGGCTTGATATGATTTATGCAAAATTTTCGTCAATGAAGCCGAGTTTGCTTTCTTTACTTAATGTACTCCAAAGAAAAATAGTGCACAATACAAAATTTTCCATCAATCAATCAAAATAGTCTGCTTTCATAGGATACTTTCTAGTATTGAACACAATTTGTTTATTCAAAGAAAAAAAAGGAAAATCATTAAATTTAAATGTTTTAATGATGCATTGTCATCAATGTCATCATCGTCATCAATAAAGGAGTAACGATACTTTAGAAGGAATGAGTGAATGAAATTTTCTGCAGTAGAGATTCTCAATCGTTAGTCCGCAAAAAAATTTGAGCGGTCCCAAAAAAAAAAAAAAAGTTTCAAAATTTCATTGCTCAAAATAGCAATACATTACAGTACAACAAAAATTCGGCCTGATGTGGACCGAAAGTAAGGCCGAATTTTTAAAAATTGCTAGTTGTAAAGATGTGGTTATTTGGTTATTTTTGGTAAATCACATGATCCATGAATGTTCATAAGTAAGTACTAGGTTCATTAGAATAGAAATGAGGACATTACTACTATTATTAAGCTTTTATTTTTTTGGTATTAAATCTAGATATACTAATTTCAAGGGATTCAGCCCACTAAAAGTCATTTAGGAATTCAATCAATAATGAGAGGCACATTTTTAAATTCAAATACATTTGATCAAGAATGCCTTACCTCCTTTTTCTCACGAGACAGAGTTCGTATCCAGGGGTGCCCATCCACCCCAAATTCAAAGGCGCGAGTTCCCCCCCCCCCAACAAAAAAAAGTTTTCTCAACCCTCTTTCCCTTTTTTATTTTTTTGTTTATTTTTTTTTTAACTTTATTTATTTTTTAAATATTTTTTATGATTTTTTAAAAATATTTATTAATTTATTTACTTTTTAAAATTTGTTTATTTACTTTCATTTATATTATTTTAAAAGAAAAGTAGTGTGGTACGCCAAAAACATATACACAGTACACACACAAACTAAACAAATGAATGAATTAAAATATAAACAGAATAAAATAAATAAAATAAATAATTTAAATAAAAATATATCAATACATAAATTTAAATATTTCAATAAATAAATAAATAACTTTTAAAATCCCCCCCCCCCAAAAAAAAAATTTTTTTTTGATTGCGCAACTTGCGCCATAATCCTTCCCCGTGGGCACCCCTGTTCGTATCTGAAGTAGTAATTTTTTTTGTCCACACCCAGTATCTTGAATTTAAAAATGTGCCTTTTATTATTTCTTGAATACCTAAATGACTTTTAGTGGGCTGAGGACCTAGAAATTAGTATATCTAGATTTAATACTAAAAAAAATAAAAGCTTACTAATAGTAGTAATGTCCTCGTTTCCATTCTAATGAACCCTGTACGATCATGGATGAACATTCATGGATCATATGATTAACCAAATAACCTTATCTGTACACTAGTTATCTGGGATGCGCGAGCAACAGGTGTGCAAGCTGGACTTTTTCACCCTCAAAAGGATGTGGCCGAGTTTTCAGGACTGGGAAAGAGTGACCAAATGCCAAATTTTCGAGATTACAGCAGCGCAGTGATCACTTGATTTTCGACACTATTATGACGAATTATGTGATTAGTTTTCGTAATTTTTGCGGTTTTTCTCCTAAGTATCATTCACTTATTATTTATATATAATAATTACAATAATTACTTACATGTTTCAATTAATTTTACTAAAAGTAAATCATTCTTATCTCACAATTTATGTAGCAGTTCGGAAAACTTAGCCAAGGTTTTTTTTTAACAAAAATATATATATATATATATATATATATATATATATATATATATATATATATATATATATATTAAAAATCTCCTGTTCGTGAAATATTTTTCGCAACCTTTTGGAAGCACGTGAGAAGCTTTTCTAAACCCCGCTTTGACTTGGTTTGCGAATCACAACGAGGTTTAGAAACTCTTTTCCAGTGCTTCCAAGAAAAATGCTATAGGTTACAATAGTTTCTTCTATAAATTGTGATAGTCTTCAAACTTTTAAGTGCAAGCTTTTCAAAGATTCCGTAATGCTTGATCTGCGCAACATCCGGATGAAAAAAAAAAAAAAAAACGAGCTGATGTGTGCATCAAATGACTTCAGTTTTACACCAATTTCATGTTATTTCCCCATAATTGCAATTTTAATGTGATTCAATAGTTTGCTCTCTAAATATCACCAATCGTGGCCTAATTAAAACCAGATTTTAAAAAAAAAATCGCCAAATTTTTTTCTACGTTGGCGACAAAGCTCGGCACCAAAAAAATGGCGATATATCGCCAAGTGTCCACCAAATTATAACACTACTTGAGTTTGAAGCAAAATTAACAATGATTTCCCCCCCAAAAAGGTGCAAAAGACCCCTTTAGAAACTCCCGAATGCAACCAAAAAGGGAGGTGCACAACTAGAACTCACTAGAAGTCTACGTACCAAATTTCAACTTTCTAGGACATACCGTTCTTGAGTTATGCGACATACATACGTACATACCCCCTTAAGTACATATGCAGCACATACATACGTACATACAGACGTCACGAGAAAACTCGTTGTAATTAACTCGGGAATCATCAATGTGGATATTTCGCGTGTCTATACTTTCTTAGGCACTTATAAACGTGTGGTCGAGTCGAAAAAAAAACTCAACATTCATTCGGGGGTGAGCAAAATGGAAATTAAGGTCGATTTTTGAGTGAAATTTTTTTTCGCGAAAACAATACTTTCTTTTTTGTCAAAGGAAGTAAAAACAACATGAAAGTGAAGCTTACTTGCCAAATTTAAATTAACTTACTTGTATACTCAACTTATATCATTTAGTTTATGTAAATAACCGTTAATTTAAACAAAAAATGTTAAAAAATCAAAGAAGTAATAAGCAGTTTATTGAAATTTAACAAATCAACAACATTGTCCGCGGAATATTTTATTCGAATCATTTATCTCTTGCTTGATTGAAAATAGACGCCTTTCGGAGTAACTAACACCTTCCGTCTGACAGCTGCACAAATTTGGATGTAATGTTTCAGACCACAATCACCCTTCGGGGTCTCTGCATCATTTGTCATGTGATTATTCTCCCCCTTTCCCCCAACGAATTGCCCCTCTCTTGTTTGACATAGCCATCTCTCCCTTACGCCCGAAAGAGCTTTTTTTTTTTTTTTTTTTTTTTGTTTTTTTGTTTAAGGAAAAGGATTTTCGATTATTTAAGTTCACACTTTTGAGGATAGGAATAACTTAAGAGAGATGAAATCATTTCGTAAACATTTAATGGGGTCGTTTCCAATATTTTAAAAGTATTTTTTTCTGAAAGAACATGCTTAAAAACATAGGATTTAACCATTTTTTAAATAATTTGTTTAATATTTTTAAAAAATTACTTACATCGGTGATCTTTCATTGTTTAACGCTTCGGCCGATGACATCACAAATGATGAAATGGTTGTCCTTCACAGAGCAAAATATTTAATTCGCATCTATACTCACGTGTATTGGCAACGATATGGTTGATAGCAAGCGTAGAGCGCAATTTTAATTTGCATCTTGACTATCATAACGTGGAAACGTAGTAGAAAAATGCGCCAAAAAGCATCATTTGTGACGTCATCAAGAAAAACGCCTTGTTTGAAAAATCGGACAATTAAAAAATTAATTAAAAAATAACTGTTGGGAAAATGAAAGAACTTTCTGGGTTTATGTTACTTTTTTTTTTCTTATTCTATCAATTTCAGTCACTAAAAGTGCTACCTTTTGACTGAAGGAAACAACCCGATTGTCATTTTTAAATGATAATTTAAAAAATTGTGTGTCGTAAAGACACTCGATGATAAACTTTTATCTTTTCCTTTTTTTACATTCTGAACTCTCACTTCACATGCATTTTCTCTCATGGTCCGCTCTTTTTCTTTCTACACCTGACTTTCGACATATTCACAACAAAATTGTGTGTTTTAATGAAGAAAATAGATTATAAACAATGAGAAAACTAAACAATACTCGAAATCCACTTTTTAATTGTTGCCAAAAACAAGGAAAAGTAATTATTTAATTAATTTTGTAGATAAAAATAAAAAACAAATTTCAAGGCTGAACTTAAGTAAAGTGGATTGCGCTTTTGAACTGATGACTTAACTTGAATCAAAGAAATCTTCAAAAACTTGCATTATTTGAAGTGTCTAAAATTTTCCAAATACTCAAAATATGCTTGGTGAAGTCAAACTTTTCGTATATAGTTACTCTCAGAAAGTGTAGTTTTCAGGGTTCGAAAATATCATGATATTTTCGAAAATATCCGATATTTCGAAATGTATCGGATATTTTGATACATATCTGATATTTTCAATCAGCACAGTCTTTAAAATAGTAAATGCATCCTGAAATCACTCTTTATTTTCTTATATTATTATTACAATACATCGACTTAAAATTTAAAGTGTTTCATTATTATTTATATAAATATTTTATTTTACATTTTTATCAATTTTAATGGAATTAATTTAGCATTAGCTATTTTATTCATTTTTCTTCTGTTCGCTACGTTCACACAGTTATATGATTCAGAAATAAAATAATATTTATTAGTAGGTGCAGTTATAAGACATTTTCTTTTATTTTGACCAACGTTTAATATTTAATTAGCCATTTTAATATGAATTAAAATTGTTACATTACTAATAATTTTATGAATATTAAATAAAAGAGAAATGTTACATTACTTTGTCATATTAATGATGTATTAATAAATCATAAAAATATAGTTCATAACGTTTTGGTTATATTTGTTATAAATGAACAATATTACTATGATTAATATAATTTTTACATCGTAGTTGAAAAAATAAATATCGGAACTATCAAAATATCATGATATTTTTAAAGTAAATATCGGATATGTATCGTGATATATATCATGTATATCGAATGATATATGTTGGCGAACACTGGTAGTTTTGGACACGAAATTGCTCAAAATTTTATTTCCCAATTCATCTTAAAAGAAGGGAAGAATCTAAAGTTGAAACATTGAATTTCTGTTTATATTACCCCTACTGGCATGGCCCAATTTGCTCTTATTAATAAAGAATCCATTCATAATTTTCCACAATTTGTTTTCCAGAAAAAGTATCGATTTATTTTGGGCCCAAAATTTCACCAGAGCTTCGAAGTAAGTACCAATAAAGTCATTTATTGGTCAAATTTTATTGATACTTGGTGCGAATTCTGCGATTGAATTTTGGGTTATGGGCACACCAAGCACCTACAGCCCTCTTTCATTATAAAGTTTACGATTCTACATTCCTTGATACTTTCCGTGTTGCTCCGATAAAACTTTATCTTTTATTGAGAATGAAAACAAAACATGACGTTTCCACGGACAATTTCAATATTACTCGCAGTGCAATTCAAATCTCAGGCGCTGACCATCAAAACCTAAGAATTTTTCTAAATGTGTGTATATTTTTTTTTTTCATCATTTGACACTTTTTGGGGGAAACGTATGCTATAAAGCCAGTGTTTCTGAATCTTGTTTTACCAGAGAACCAACAAAAGCTTTTGAAAAACTTTCGCGGACCGGTGAGGTTTTTGATTTTTTATGTTTTTTACTTCCTTTTACAAAAAAGGTAGTATTGTATTCGCGAAAACATTTTCACTCAAAAATCGACCTTTATTTCCTTTTTACTAACCCCTGAATGAATGTTGAGTTTTTTTTCGACCCGACCACACGTGGATAAATGCCCAAGAACGTATACACGCCCAAAATATCCATTTTGACGATTCCCGAGTTAATTACAACGAGTTTTCTCGTGACGTCTGTATGTACGTATGTATGTCGCATAACTCAAGAACGGTATGTCCTAGAAAGTTGAAATTTGACACGTAGACTGCTAGTGGGTTCTAGTTGTGCACCTCCCCCTTTTGATTGCATTCGGGTGTTTCAAAAAGGGTCTTTTACGCCTTTTGGGTGGAAATCATTGTTAATTTCGATGTAAACTCAATTGGTGTTATAATTTGGCGATATATCGCCAGGCTTTTGATCTATTAATACTTTGGTCTATGTAATTACGAAAAGTAATGAAGTATAAATCGAATGATATATCATACAGGATATTGTTTCGCATTATTTGTATTAATATTATCATTTTTATTTTGCTTATTAATTTACCGGTTGAGAATCGCTGCATAAAAGTGATTTGAAGTTTTCATTTTGAAACATTACGATTATTTATAGTAAGAGTTTTATTTACAAAAATAATCGTAACATAAATGCTTAATTAAAAAAAAAAAAAACTACAACCAAAAACAATCTGGGAAATAGTCATAATCAGAGCTGCGAAGTCGAAAAGTCGGAGTCGGACTGATTTTGGGATAAAAAAGTCGGAGTCAGGAGTTGAAGGTTTAAGAGCCATTATTTTGAAGTTCAGACAAGGTGTGGCAGTGACCATTTTTGATTTCTATAATTTTTTTATATGTCAAAGTACGTCATGAGAAGTGAACATTCTGAAATTTTTAGCCTTCCAAAAAATTTTTTTCGCTCGTTAAAAATTCCCAAAGTTTGACGTTTTGCAGCGCTTTTTAGAAAAATTCTAAAAGTCGCGTTTCAGTGCGCTTTAGCTCTTTACAGAAACACCACCCCACGGTTATGTTTATATTTATTGGTTGTACTGTATCTAGTGATGATGACTTCATAGTTATTTTGGTTGGGGGTTGTTGCTTTCTTCAGATAAGGGGTCGCAAAGTATGGATTTTATCCGTTTTCACGCAAGTTGAACCTGCGTTATTTCCCCCAAAAAGCCACCCCCCGAAAAAAATGTAACATATACTGAAAGTTTATACTATGAAGAGAGTAAATGGCACAAAATTTGTTTGAGGTTTAATTTTTTTAGGAGAAAAATACCCTGATATTTTTCAAATTATCAAAAATTGTGCTTTTTTGATCGCAATTAACTCAAAACAGCATCACTAGGAAAAAAAACCTTTTATATATTATGGTACCTGGCTATGTGTAAAACATCATGAAAAAGAAAGCAGCATGGGATCTCTTCTTGTTTTCCAGAAAATAATTTTTTTTTGTAGCTCATTTTATGCGTTTTCTCGTACGTAAAACATATGTCCAGTATGCAGATTAGGTCTTCTAAAACTTTAAGGATGTAGTAAGAATGTATATATGTGTGTATAGAGAAAGAAAAAGACTAGTAATACTTTATTTTTCTGATTTTTACAAATTGATGGTATTTTAATTGCAAGTAATTCAGAAAACCATAAATCCATATAATATCATATATATATATATATATATATATATATATATATATATATATATATAAATATCATGAACAATATCTGCTTCACTTTCCTCTAAATGTCTATTTTCTATGTCATCTTCAAATACCTCTAAAAGGCTGTCAGTTCTTGATAAATCAGTATTATTCGCTTTTTCTTGCTTGGGATATCAGCTAAAAACAGTTTGAATTTGACTTTTTGTCAGATATTCGTTCGGTTGGGATATTTTTATGTCTTCAATCATCTCTGTTCTCATTGCATGTTCAACTTAGTCGGACGTCTGTTTTCTGCCGGTTTTTTACCATAAAGGAACTTTTCATAAAGAAATTCTATTTGTTTCAATGAAAATTGTGTACTTTTACGAGTTGGGAGAGCCCATCCCTCACATGAGATTTCCAAAATGTTTTCTTCTTTGTTTTCTCTTTTGTTACAGAACATGCAATGAGAATAGAGATGATTGAAGACATAAAAATATTCCAACCGAACGAATATCTGACAAAAAGTCAAATTGAAGCTGCTTTTAACCGATGTACAAAGGAAAAAAAAAGCAGATAAAACTGATTTATCAAGAACCGACAGCCTTGTAGAGGTATTTGAAGATGACATAGAAAAAAGGCATTTAGAGGAAAGTGAAACAGATATTGTTCATGATATTTCTTCCATTGCTACGGACATAAATAAGAAAGAATTATTTTGGGATTGATATGATAAATCTATATATATATGCATATATAAATATATACATGTACTATATATATATATATATATATATATATATATATATATATATATATATATATATATATATATATATATATATATATATATATATATATATATATATATATATATATATATATATATATATATATATGATATCGATTTATCGTTTTCTGAATTACCTGCAATTAAAATAACATCAATTTGTAAAAATCAGAAAAATAAAGTATTACTAGTTTTTTTCTTTCTCTATACACACATATATACATTCTTACTACATCCTTAAAGTTTTAGAAGATCTAATCTGCATACTGGACACACGTTTTACGTACGAGAAAACGCATAAAATGAGCTAAAAAAAAAATTATTTTCTGGAAAACAAGAAGAGATCCCATGCTGCTTTCTTTTTCATGATGTTTTACACATAGCCAGGTACCATAATATATAAAAGGTTTTTTTTCCTAGTGATGCTGTTTT
This sequence comes from Uloborus diversus, assembly GCF_026930045.1. Taxonomy (NCBI): domain Eukaryota; kingdom Metazoa; phylum Arthropoda; class Arachnida; order Araneae; family Uloboridae; genus Uloborus; species Uloborus diversus. The sequence continues at coordinate 27,068,715 of NC_072737.1, read as the reverse complement.
GAGTTAATTGTGATCAAAAAAGCACAATTTTTGATAATTTGAAAAATATCAGGGCATTTTTCTCCTAAAAAAAATTAAACCTCAAACAAATTTTGTGTCATTTACTCTCTTCATAGTATAAACTTTCAGTATATGTTACATTTTTTTCGGCGGGTGGCTTTTTGGGGGAAATAACGCAGGTTCAACTTGCGCGAAAACGGATAAAATCCATACTTTACGACCCCTTATCTGAAGAAAGCAACAACCCCCAACCGAAATAACTATGAAGTCGTCATCACTAGATACAGTACAACCAATAAATATAAACATAACTGTGGGGTGGTGTTTCTGTAAAGAGCTAAAGCGCACTGAAATGCGACTTTTAGAATTTTTCTAAAAAGCGCTGCAAAACGTCAAACTTTGGGAATTTTTAACGAGCGAAAAAAATTTTTTGGAAAGCTAAAAATTTCAGAATGTTTACTTCTTATGGCCTACTTTGAGATATAAAAAAATTAGGAAAATCAAAAATGGTCACTGCCAAAATTTCCGTTTTTTGTCTGAATTTCAAAATAATGGCTCTTAAAGTTCAAAGAGTCGGAGTCGGTGATTTTACTTCAAAGCCCGCAACTCTGCCAGTGCTTATGGAGTCACAATCAGACTGATTTTGGGGTAAAGGAGCCGGATTCTGAGTCGAAGGTTTTGACGTTTCCAGAGTTAGAATCGGTAATTTTTCCTTCGACTCCCCATCCTTGGTCTTAACCGCAGTTTCTTGCACTAAAGTAGTACAAATTAAAGTCCTTATGTCATTAGTAAAAGTGTTCCACAACACTGCATTTTTTAAAATAATAAATGCATTATTTGTTGTTTCATTTAACGTTTACAACTTCATCTTCATGTAAATCATATTTAGTTTGCAAACATTACAAAATATTGATGAGAAATGGAACAAGGTCATTACGATTCAAAATTCATAATTCCATCGATTGACAAATCGCAAACATGTAAACGCAGACTCGTGGTAATTTAGTGGTTAGCAAGTTGCAAGTTGCTCAATTGTGTTCACAGCTTTTGACGATTATTCAAAGCTCAAATAATTAACCAACTTTCCAACGCCTTAAACTGGGTGAAACGAAATTTGAAGGCAACACATTTGAAAAGGCAAATATCACTGAAGATGTTCTGTTGCAAAACCGAATCCATTTTTTTAGTTACATTTTAGGTGCTAAAACAGGTATTTTTCCGTAATAGGCAAGCACTACAATCGCTTCAATGGCGTTTAGAAGCATGCTTACTTCCGGATTGGAGAAAAAAAAAATCATTTTTGTAGTCTTTATACTTGTTTCTCTTACTTTAGTTTAACATTTTAATGGAAATTTTATTATTTTTAACGACTTTCGGTGGGTTTTTAATGGCGTTTTATGTAACATATTATTAAAATCAATTTTTCATGTTACTTAATGGCTTTTTCTAAGAAATACATTTTAAGTGCATAAACAGGTGTTCTGCCGTTATAAGCTCAACAATCACTCAAATGGCATTTCGTAGCAAGCATACTTCGAAAATTAGAGAAAGTAGAACAATTTCACTAACGTCATCGCCATGTTTGTTCCTCATGTTTCAATTTAACATTTTAATGGACATTTTATTATTTTTAAGGACTTTTGACGGATTTTACATTTTATTGGTGCTTTTAATGTTGCTTTACTTAGCAAATAATTTCATTGAACTTTTCATGTTCCTTAATGGCTTTTTTTTTTTTTTTATTGGCAGATTATTTTTCTTTTAAATGGTTCAATTTTATTAGTAGCAGTTAAAAATGAAGTCCATTAACTCTCGGCCAACCATAAGCTTAGCGATAGAATACGGAAATTTGCGACGTTTTCAATAAAATAAATAAATAATAATAAATTCAAAAAAACAGCATCATTTGTAAAAAAATTTTGATAATATTTTGACCAAACTTGGCAGCAGTAAAAAAATAAAAAATAATCACAAGAACCAAAAATGCTTAAAGTATAGTGCTTACATGGGAAATGAACAATTAGTTAAAATGAGAAATAGTGAAGCAGGGAAAGCGCTTCATTGAAGTTTATTAGCTAACTTCTAACAAAAAGAAGTTAAATGCGTCTTATTTCCGTTTGGTTTCGTGCTCCTTAATTGCAGGCTTTGCCAGTCGCTATTTTACAAATCCATAGCAGTTCCGAGTCCAAAATGGCTCCAGCTTTCTTGTTAGCCTTAAGTGAAAACAATACGAAGGCACTTTCAATACTATCATTCCCATTTTAAAAAGCTTGCATGCAATCCAAAGCAAAATTCTGAGGTTCAGTGTCCCCAGGGAGAAAACGAATGTAACAAAAAACAAGACTTCTGCAGTCTCTTTCTCCCCTGGGGCCAAACATAATAAAATCAATCGATCCGTGGTACCACTTTTGCATCATTATGACTCAATACACTCTGGGCCACCCCCTGCCTGCTTCCCCCCAGCAGACGACAACATGCCTCTGTAAACCAAACTCCATCCAGTCAACCAGGGAGTTCCTGTTTAGGTAGGGGGAGAACCATGGGGAGCAAGCCGCCAGGTAAGGCACAGGTGAAACAAGGATTTGAGTGACAGGTGAGGCACGCGACATCTTTGTCCACGGGAGAAATGTTCGTTTGCTGACGGGTTATTAGTGGAATATTACGAGATTGCTGCTTTGCAGTTCAGTGGTTTTGGCAGGATAGTTTTATGGAATTTAAGTAGGGGAATATGGGGAGAAGTGAAAGTGTTTAGGTAACATACTTTTTTCAAAACGATGGAACATAAAGAATGAACTATGTATTTTATAATAAAAATTGCGTTGAAACATTATTTTTTGTTTTCGGCAGTAAATTCGTTCCTTCTCTAATCAATAAACAATAATAATAGTAAAACAAGTAAATAAAAAAAAAAGGTAGAAAATTTTCACTTTTTCTTAAATTTTTTATTTTATTGGGACAGTTTCTTGTGAAATATTTTGCATTTGATAATTAAAAATATTTTGATTCAAATAAATAAATGCGTAAATCAAAGACTGAATGAATAAATGGTAATAAAACAATAAACGAAAAATGAATAAATTAATATGTAAGAAAAATAAACGAGGGAATAAGAATATAAGTGAATGAATAAATAAATGAATGCATTCTTAATGAAGGAATGTAAATGAATGTAATAATATAAAAGAATAATGTGCATACTAATAAATGATGTGTATAGTACCTATAACGAATTTCATTTATTATCCTATTAAAACGACTTTCTTAATACAAACTACAGAAAACTAAGTTAACAATTATTTTTTAAGAGAGAAATATGTATTCAAAATATTTCTATTATCTTTTTCTAAAATAAAAATTCAAAGATGTAGCTCACGGCAATGAGTTTAGAGAAATAGAAAACACCAGTTTTGTTTATTTATTAAGAAATTTTTTACTAGGGAATGTAATATTTTAATAATGTAACTTCAGAAGTCATAAGTTTAAAGTAAGAGTACATTTAATTTTTCTGGCGGCAACAAAAAAGCGTGTTTTTCTGAATGAGGAAATGCTGCCGTGGGAAGGTAAAGCGCAGTATCTGCATTTTTCTCTCTCTCCCCCTCCCCCTTTTGTCATCTATTTTATTTTAGCTTCATGTACAAGTTAGCAAACTTGATTTCCGCTAAAAGTAAAGCACGAAAAAAAAACATAAAATTCCAGCACTTTCCCGTTGTTAGTTCGGAATCCAAAACGTATTTCTTTCACACTGTCAAAACCTCATCTCCGCAGATACTGCACTTTGCCCTCCCACGGCAGTTTTCCGAGGGATTGCTGTATTTGAAAAACCTGGTCGTTGCTTGTATATTAAACCAAAAATGTCGGCTATGAAGCACCCGGACTCTTCCAATCCAGTCTTGTGAAAGAGCGAAAGTTAGTCTCCTGTTGCGTGCATACAAGTGCACAAGCAATAGAGGACGAATGGAGACAAAACATGAGCACAATAGGACATAATTTTATTTTTGCGTTTCGGTTACACGTTAAGAATCATCGACATCGTCATTAAAAGGAGGCCGTCTGTTGTCTGTGGGATCGAGAATCAGAGGTTAATCGGGCCCTGCGTAGCTCAGGGCAGTGTTTATCAATCTTTCTTGCAAAAGTAAAATAATAATAATAAAAAAAAGAGGCAAACTATGGAGATATTTAAAAATTCAAATATTATTTATTTATTGCATTTTTTTCAAAGAAAAACGTCATTCGGTTTTAAAGAGCGTAATATAATGGGGTCGTTTACAAAATTTTAAAAGTATTTTTTTCTGAAAGAGCATGCTTAAAAACATAGGATCTGACCATTTTTTAAATAATTTGTTTAATATTTTTAACAAATTACCTCAATCGGCGCGCTTTCATTGTTTATGCTTCTGTCGATGACATTACAAATGATGAAATGCCATTTAGTGTTGCTATTCACAGTGCAAAATATTTAATTCGCATCTTTACTCATGTGTATTGGCAACGATAGGGTTGATAGCAAGCGCAGCGTGCAGATTTAAATCGCTTCTTGATTATCTTAACGTGGAAATGCGGTAGAAATATGCGCCAAAGAACATAAGTTGTGACGTCATCAAGACCACGCCTTGTATGAAAAATCGGACATTTAAAAAAATAATTGTTGGGAAAATGAAAGTATTTTATTATTATTATTATTTTTTTTTTTTTTTTTTTGCTTATTCTATCAATTTCAGTGACAAAAATACTATTTTTGCCAGGAGAAAACAACCCCATTGTATAACTTTAACTACACCTTATTTATAATCAGGGTTGGTCTGATAAATCCGGGCATCGGATCGCCAAGGCGATTAAAAATAATTCCTTGGCAACTATTTTTTTCCGAGCAAGAGTCTTTCAAAAGCCAATGTTGCACTGAATTTGCTTATAAACTCTGGGAAATCATTTCTCTGGAGCCCAAATTTTTCCCCTGCCTCCTTAAAATTAAGTATTGTCATTACCTGTTATAATACAACTAAAACGAAAATATAAATTCTTACTGTAATTGTTATGAATACGTAAATGAACCTTTGAGAAAAATTGGGGGAAAAAAGTAATCACGAATTTATTTTTTAAAGTACTGTACAAAACGTTACATTTTCAACTATCATTTATTTTTTTCCGATTAAACTTTTACGTATATATTTATAATTATTTGAATTTTTTTTTTTTTTTTAATGAAAGCAGATCAGAGCACCGGTCAAATTTTTTCGCGAACCGGTGCCAGACTAGGGGGAAAAAATGGTGTTGAATTTCCCTCACACATTTGAAAAGTGCAGTCTCATTTTAAAAAATAAATAAATAGGCAAGAAAGTGAATGAATACTTAAAATAAAAATATTTCCTCAGTTTTAGCTCTTATGCTTAACAATCTTATCACAGAAAAACTTCTCTAAAAATTGAAAATATAGCTTTTTAATTTTAACTTTCGCTGAAATTGAAAATTGCTCTTGCCAAAATTAAAAGATGTACCTACCCAATAAAAGAAATAGAAGTATAGAAAATGAAAAAAAATTTGTTTCTCAGTAAAATTCTGGAACAATGTTTTTCGAACATAAAACAACAAATTTCACTCAATACCGCTTCCGGGGAGGAAAAAAAATCCTTTCAATATCTCTTATCGAACTTAATGATTGCGATGAAAAGCGCCGGAAAAGTACTTCTACTTTTACTCAAAATGGCATAAATACGAATCAGAAGAGTCGCCCTTCCACCTCATTAACCGATATCAGAATGTTCGTCACTACACACACCTTATCTGTGTTTTGAAATATGACCTCCAAAGGTTTATTTTACTAATCTCAGTCAGCCCCGCTTTTAAACCGTCATCTTATCGGGTGCACGTTGTCGCTGTGATCTTCTCGGGATGTGGAGAAGTAACGACCTTCGAACAACGCTGGTCCGGAGAGAGTTTAGTTGTACGATAGCTGATGCTTAACTTACGACAAATAAATTTGTACAAGGCTACGGAGTTGGAGAACGAATTTAAATTTTTGGGAGGGCGAAAGTTCTCAATTTGCCGAATGGAACTCTGACTTCTGCTGAAAGATGATAATTTTTCCGAATGGAATTACAGTCGCTATCGCTTGTAACAAGCACAAAGGGAAAGCGCTATATTCGCTTGTTATAACCGAGTGCTTGTAAAAAAAAACAGTTTTGATAAAAATCATTTAAATTCATCATACTTGCTTTTTTTTCTTCATATTTTTAATTACTATGTTCCAAAGGTGTTGATTACTTTGTTTTGAACTATCTTAATCTTTTTTTCTTCTGTCATTGTTTTTGAGGAATATACATATGTAATTTTACAATGTTTCTTTACTCCACAAATTAAACGAGCTGATGTGTGCATCACTTGACTTCCTTTTACTCCAATTTTATGTCATTTCCCCATTATTGGCATTTTTAATGTTATTCAATAGTTTACTCTCTAAATATCACCAACAGTGGCCATATTGAAACCAAATTAAAAAAAAAAAAATTGCCAAATTTGCCACCAAGTTGGGGACAAAACTTGGCGACCAAAAGACTGGCGATATATCGCCAAGTGTCCGACAAATTATAACACCACTTGAGTTTACATCGAAATTAACAATGATTTCCCTCCAAAAAGGGACAAAAGACCCCCTTTGGATCATCCGAATGCAACAAAAAGAGAAGATGCACAACTAGGCCCCACTAGGAGTCTACGTACATAATTTCAACTTTCTGGGACATACCGTTTTTGAGTTATGCGAGATACATACACACATACGCACATACATGCGTACATACATACCGGCGTTAAGAGAAAAATCGTTGTAATTAACTCGGGGTTCGTCAAAATGGATATTTCGGGTTTTGGTAGGTTCCTAGGCATATATCCACGTGTGGTCGAATCGGAAAAAAAAAAACTCAACATTTATTCGGGGGTGAGAAAAATGGAAATTAAGGCAGATTTTTGAGTGAAATTTTTTTCGCGAATACAATACTTCCCTTTTTTTGTAAAAGGAAGTAAAAATAAATAATTCAATTATTGCCGTTGAATGGAGCCATTCATCTGAAAGCTTAACTGACAAAACCATTGTTAATTGCTATCGTTGGATGAGATCAGAATCAATCAAGACACAAATCTTAATAGGTGTAATTATCGTCGATGCATAAAATTACGGTGAGTGCAAATAGACAGAGAGTACACACATACAATAAAAAATGAAAGAAATGTAAAAAAAAAAGACACTAGGTAATGACACAATGTAATTGATTGAAAGCATTAATATGAAAAAGTGAACACATCAAAAAAAAGTAACTGTTGATTAGGAGCAGGTTACTTTGTTCTTATAACTATATGCAAATTTATTTTTAAACAGAAATTTGATTGGTGCAGAACAGTTTGCGTCACAATTCGTTACTGGTACGCTCTCCGCTTGCTTCGGATTGGTAACGGTACGCCTTCAAAGTTGACAGTTTGTGTGTGCCGATTGACTGCTAGTAATTGGTTCAAACGTTGAAGGAATATTAACAAAGTTCTAAAGACAAGCAACTAATAAATTGCGATCAAGATTATTACTATTATTATTTTCTTAAACATTACCAGAGAAGAAATTATCTTACTCTATGTTTCTACTGGTAAATTTCGTTTCACTTAAAATATTTATTATTTTCGCGGATATCGGTGACTTCGTGGGCTGAAATTTTGAGAATTTTATATGATCAGAACCGAAAGTTGATTAGATATAACGTTTACATGTTCCCAACGCTAAAAATTTTCATGGTTGTGACGGACTCTCAAAAATTAGTGCATTTACAGTAAGATCAGTTTTTCTTTGAGTGCGTGTGTGTGCTTTGGTACGAAGAAGCATGACTTATATATTTTTTAAATAAAACAGAAACATTTTCACGAAAATTATTCACGAAAAAGAAAAGGGTAAATTATTTATATACGTTGGAACACTTTGTGGGAGGAGGTTGTAAACATTTTCACAAGACACTTAGCATTTTGGGAGACGCTTTGATTAACCTTTCTTTTGACGATTAATCAAAACTCAGTCAGTGATTAAAAAAAAAAAAAACCCTGTGAATGAATGAAAAGCAAAAAGTGCAGTTTTGAAATATTCGCTTCTGAAACGATATATTCTCAAACATTAGAAAATTGTAACTTTTAAGTTGAAAACAAAAAACAAAAAACAAAAAAAAAAAACCTTTTTTTTTTTTTGCTACTTGAATATGCAGCTATTGAGGTTTCTTTTTATTATTCGCGCTTGATTTCCTGATAGGGAAAAAAAATCAAAACAAAAACAATTATAAAAGTAGTAAAAAAATATTAGAAACACAAATATATGAGACTTTGATTGCTTTTTAACAATGCAAAAGGATTACAGAAGAATATCGATACAAAATGACTTGTTCTATCTACCATTCCATTCACAAAACGAAGATTTTTTTTTCTCTCAGCTTTAAGCCAATAAAACGAAACGGCCCAGACACACAAGACAAAAGGAACAGCAGTTACAGCGTTCGTTGAGACAGCCATATCGATTTCTGAAGCATTCATCAAACACCGTAATGATGACAATCAAAAAGACTTGGATACACTAGCGAGGCTTAAATCAATTTTGACGACCGAGTAGCCGTCTCAATTACCTTTGTCCCTGTTTCTTGCCGTGAATGTTTTATCACCTGTCCGCGAGGCTTTATTTGCGTTCTTTGTTCGTTTTGCAGAAAATATGTACGCCAGATAAATTACAACGGAGGCATCAAGTGAAGGAATTTTTCTGGCATTCTTTGCTAATTTGGGAACGGTTATGAGAGACCATGAACTGCAATGATAAAGATATTTTTTTTCTTTTCCAGTTTAGAAATGGTTATAGGAATTTCATGAACAAGTGCAACAACCAAATTATCTATTTTAACCTCTATACTCTGTTCACGGAAAAGATGGATCAATTGTCAACAAAAAAGTTACCAGAAGGTTTGCCACTTTTGGGGACTTTCTCTGGAATTAAAAAAAAGTAAGGTAATAATATTCGCATTCGTCATCTGCTTGGCACCAATTTGTTCCAATGTTGTTCAGTTACTTTAAATAACGTTAATGGGAGACTGAACAACTACTGCACAATGATAGGGTTGTTTCCTTCAGTCAAAAGTAGTCCTTTTTGTTACTGAAATTGATAGAAAAAAAAAAAGAACCCAGAAAATACTTTCATTTTCCCAACAGTTATTTTTAATTAATGCTTTAAAATGTCCGATTTTTCAAACAAGGCGTGGTCTTGATGACGTCACAAATGATGCTCTTTGGCACACCTTTCTATCACGTTTCCACGTTCTGATAATCAAGAAGCGAATTAAAATTGCGCTCTACGCTTGCTATCAACCATATCGTTGCCCATACACGTGAGTAAAGATGCGAATTAAATATTTTGTTCTGTGAATGGCAATACTGAATGGCATTTCATCATTTGTGACGTCATCGGTCAGAAGCGTAAAATATGAAAGCGCACCGATTTAAGTAACTTTTTAAAAATATTAAACTTAAACAAATTATTTAAAAATTGGTCAGATCCTATATTTTAAGCATGCTCTTTCAGAAAAAAAAAAAAAAAAAAAACTTTTAAAATTTTGGAAACGACCCCATTACTTTTAGCTCAACCTCCAGGTTGTTAGGGGGGCAATGATTTTCTAAGACAAAAGAAGTAAATTGAATTATTGTCTGGTTTAGACACATTATGGAAATTTGAATAATATTAACTTGCATTTAAAACACGAAACTTTGAAGAACTTTAAGAAGTATTTCTTGCTTTTATTCTTGAATATTAGTGCCAAAACACGGTAAAAAATGTCAAGGTAACATGTCACAAAATGTCAACAATTGCATTGAATTACAAGTCAAAATTTATTGTCTAATGAATGATTATGAGCTCATCAATGGCAAGAGTATAGCGGGTAAGCAACTAAATAGTGAAATCTAGATTTTCCATTAGAAATTTTACTGTCTAATATCTAATGAATGTGATCATTGGCTAATCGATGGTAAGAGCATAGTGTCGAAGCAACTAATTAGAGAAATATAAATTTTCTATTACAAAACTTATTGTCTAATGTGTAATGAATGTGATTATTATTTACATGATAGTAAGAGCATAGCGGCTAAGTAACTTCATAGTAAAATATAAATTTGTTATTACATAGCTTTATTTGAAAAATTGTTGAAATCAAATAAGGGTTTTCATTTTAGTTCGAAAGTAATTTTTCCGAAAAATGCGCACAAAAGAAAGGCAAGCATAAACCAATAGTCCAATTACGATATCCAGAGACTGCAATTTCGTCTTAGTTATTGACTCATCAGTCTGGAAGTGTCATAATAACCGAACTGGAGATATCCAACAGTTTGTAGGTAATCTCAGCTTCACTGAAAGAACATCTGCCTCCCGAAAGGTAGTCGGCTACTCCAGATTGATGAGCGAACAACAAGGAACTGCGGTCTCTGGGTATCGTAACCCGGCTATAAGGGCATTTTTGTAGTTCTGCCTTAGCTTTAAGGGCGGAAACCTACAGATCATGCTCACAGAGGAAATCTAGTTTGAGAAGCAACATTGATTTGGAAAGGCTTCTCACATGTTTTATTTTGCGCAGTCATCGTCTTTAACGACAAATATTTTTGTCTTGCAACCAAAATTACGACTGGTAAGTATATAAATGAAAAATTATCTTTCAGGTATTTAGCAACAATAGGTATATATCATTTGATTCATTAGCAGCAGAGATTGTGGACAGTTAAGTGCTCGCGTTCACTAACACACCTTGTGTCGAAATTCCAACCTTAAAAGTAAGTGAGAAAAAAAAATTCGAAATTTATTTTTTCTCTGTTTTTCAATAATTTACTTTGCAGTCTTAAACAAAGTATGCAATAAAATCTTCATTATTCGGTTGAACTATGTGATAACTCACTGAAAATGTTTACTAGATGTATGAAACAGCGTTTCAAATCAGGAGCCCCCGATGGAAGGTCACTGGAATCAATCAAAAGTTTCCTTATTCGGCACATTTTGCCTGACAGTTCGGCAAAATTTGGAGTTTCATCCGGCAAAAATTGTCGTCATTCGGCGAAATTTGGAGTTCCATCCAGCAAAATTATTATCATTTATTGAAATTTGGAGTTCCATTCGGCAAAATTACTATCATTCGGTGAAATTTGAAGTTCCATTCGGCAAAACTATCATCATTCGGTGAAATTTGGAATTCCATTCGGAAAGTTTATTATAATTCGGTGAAATTTGAAGTTCCATTCGCAAAATCATCATTGGGCGAACTTTGGAGCTTCATTCGCAAAATCATCATTGGGCGAACTTTGGAGCTTCATTCGCAAAATTATCATCACTTAGCAAAATTTGGAGTTTCATTCGGCAAATTAAGGATTCCTAACTTTCTAAAAAATTTAATTTGTCCCGCCGCTGCTCCAAATATTCAAGAAAAAAATGTTCAATACCGTTTTGAAATAAATGAATAAATTCTTTCTTCCACTTTTCTAAAGAACTAAATCGTGCAGTTAAAACTATTTCCGGAATCAAAAGATTCTGGACAGAGCAAATGGAGCTCAAAGATCCCTTATCTTTTTCTCCAAAAGAACGATCTAAAAAATTCAAGTTTTAACAGCAGAATCTAGTTATACTTTGTGTCAAACAACTACACCGAAACGTTACTCGAAATCGGAAAGCAATCCCGCGGTAGCTGTGCGAATGCTCTCTGGAATCCTTGGCACTCTGCCAAAATGGAGGTTGTCATGGCAACCGGGAACCGCGCATCCTCCTCCTCCTCCTCCTACCCCCCGGCTTCTCGAGTTATTTTGGAAATGTTAGAAGGAATAGTATCTCTCCTCAATCGCATCTGGAAAAATTTTTGAATCGGATCACGTGAGGCTGCGTTTTCACGTTCACGGTTTTTCATTTCGTCTGGAGTACTCGTTCGAGTTGAGTTGAATGGAAAATACGTCTGGCGCGTTGTTTGACCAATTTGCATTTTGAGAATTAAACGCGATATTATTCATGCAATTAATTCATAAAAATGGAATTACTTTCGCAAAATAACAAATTATCATGCTGCCTAGAAATGAATAGACAAATGATCTTTTTTCAAGTTTACATCAAGTCATCGTTTTAAAAAGCGATCTCAAGGTACCATTTCAAATTGTTTCGCAAAGTATGTAGCTGTTCCCCCCCCCCCCCGTTTTTTTCCCGAAAAGCTTTTATTTTATCATAAGGTAGAAGTGAATGAGTTTTGAAATAAAACAATTACGAAACGAAATAAAACGTGGCGAGGTTGAAAGAATCGCTTTGTAGTTACCAAACAGTAAAAAACACAGGCGAATTTTTACGGTGTCTATACCAATCAGAAAAATCTTATTAATTTTACTATAAAACTCTTCATCCAAATCGAAAATAAATAAATAAAAATCATAATAATAACTACAAATATCCAGAGTGATAATCAAAGTAATAAAGCAAAACAAAAAATTACAAATACGATATAATTCAAGATGGAGAATAGAAAAAAATATATCAAATAGCTTTAAGAACTCTCTTTTGAAATGCTTTTGTTGTAATATTTCATTCAGAAAACTGAAAATGTTCCCACAGTTTTTCAATTTTTACAAGAAAAAATAATTTTTCATAGGTAAAAAACTATATACTACCTTTTCTTATTCAAAATACATGTTCTTTAAAAGTAGGAAAAAAATACATCTCACCATAAGAATTATTTGCAGGACACTCAGAGTTTCAATAATAATAAATCAATCTCAGATTCTTACCTATAAAAAAAAAAGAAATGACGAATTTTAGTTCAAAATAACAAAAACCATTTTCTTGAAAAATACAGTTCCAACAATTTAAACTAATTTTATCGGTATGTGTTATATTTGTACAAGTAAGAGTTTTCACGAAGTTATGAGTTTCTCATGAATGAAACATTATAAAACTTATAGGTAACTGTTTCTTGATTTTCAGGATATATCAGTTCCAATGTAGGTAATGAATTATCAGTTTACCAAACTGATACCAAAACCGTTATTCCAAAAACGGAGTTATCATTATTGGTAATTGGCAGTTAAAAGAGTCAACACCTTTTCACACCTAATGGAACTTGATATTGCGAAACTCTTGAATTTTTATATAACTTTGAGCAATCCTAAAATTGTCTTTAAAACCCCCAAAACCAAATTCATGCAGTTCAAATAAGAATCATTTTTATGCGTCACTCGATTAATGCTCTCTTATATTGATACGTCATTTTAATTAAGTCCTTATTCATTCCTATTTGTTTTAATGCAAAAATAAATCGTTTTTACATCTCATTTTTCCTTTTCTAAAGTTTCAAACATTTTTGCTCGACTATTTTTCTCGGTTTCTGCAGAGGAGTGAACGCTCTTAAATATTTATAAAGTGACATCACCTTCACACTGTATGATAACTTAACTTGAATTTCAAAAAAAAAAACTTCTAGTTTATTTTGGTAAAATAAAAATTAACATTTCATGAACTATTCAACAAATAGTGCGATAAATCAATGCTCAAAGTCAATCAGCACGTCAGACGATGATAAAAGTTTTTTTTTTTTTTTTTTAACTCAATGTGAGAACACATAAATGACCGCATACATATTTACATTATTATTCAAAACGTACATTGAAAAACAAATATTCAGGACATATGTATTTAGGACAAAAGAAATAAATAAATGCATGATTTATTTCAATTTTGTTTAAAAATTAAATGTTTGTAACATAGAGCTATTACAGAATAATTTTTGATAGCTGCATAAAGAACTTTAAAATAAAAGTAATTTTTCGATTATACGTCGTTTCCCTCCAGTATTCGAACAACGTATAAATGATGACGCTTTGATTATAAGTAACTTCCCTCCAGTGCCTCGAACAACGTACAAATGATGACGTTTCAATTATATGTCGTTTCCCACCAGCACTCGAACGACGTATAAATAATGACGTTTCGATTGTACTTCGCTTCTCTCCTGTACCTCGAACAACGTACAAATGATGACGTTTAGATTGTACGTCGCTTCTCTCCCGTACCTCGAACGATGAAAAAAGATGACGTTTCGATTGTACGTCGTTTCCCTCCAATACCTTGAACGACATATACATGATGATGTTTCGATTGTACGTTGTTTCTCTCCAGTACCTCGAACGACGTACAAATGATGACATTTCGGTTATATGTTTTTTCCCCTTAGTATCTGGAACGGCGTATAAATTGTGCTTTACTGTTTTATTTCGATGAAAACATTCAACTACCAACACATCTAAAAACGAGCTGATGTGCATCACATGACTTCCTTTTACTCCAATTTAATGTCATTTTTTCATTATTGGCAGTTTTAATATGATTCAATAGTTTACTCTCTAAATATCACCAACAATGGCCAGATTAAAACCAGCTTTAAAAATCTTTTTTAAAAAATCACCAAATTTGTCGCCAAGTTGGCAACAGAACTTGGCGACCAAAAGACGCGATATATCGCCAAGTGCCAGCCAAATTATATCACCACTTGAGTTTACATCGAAATTAACAAAGATTTCCCCCCAAAGGGAGCAAAAAACCCCTTTTGGAGCATACGAATGCAACCAAAAAGGAAGGTGCACAACGAGACTGCACTAGGAGTCTACGTACCAAATTTCAACTTTCTAGAACATTCCGTTCTTGAGTTATGTGACATACATACACACATACGCACATACATACGTACATACAGACGTCACGAGAAAACTCGTTGTAATTAACTCGGGGATCGTCAAAATGGATATTTCGGGTGTCTGTACGTTGTTAGGCATATATCCACGTGTGGTCGGGTCGAAAAAAAAACTCAACATTCATTTTGGGGGGGGGGGGGGAGCAAAATGGAAATTAAGGCCGATTTTTGGGTGAAAATTTTTTTGTGAATACCATACTTCCTTTTTTGTAAAAGGAAGTAAAAAACATTCCATCCACAAAGCAAATATATAATTTGAAACGAGAATGCATAAAAACATTCAACAAACAGTTAATAACGACGTTGAGCTAAATTTATATTAGTGTGTGTCACAATTACAAAAAAAAGGAAAGTCACCTATGTGTCAATGATATATTATGCCAGCTGCACACAGTGAGACGTGACATTCCATACGAGACAAGTGATTATGTATCTGCGGAGCAATAAACAGTTTTCCAAGTCATCCCCTCGAAGGAATTTCTATTGTATATCGCGGTGATGTGGCAAAATATTATTTGTTTCCGCGTTTATAACGCCCATACCTTGCCGCAAACCGTAACTTTAGTTTAAGAGAGTGTAAACGAATATAAAAATGTTATTTTTTTCAAAAACCTACAGCAGGTTCTGAAAGCAGTCATAAAAGTAAATAAATTATTCAGTCGTTTGGTGTCAAGATGTGTGAAATTCTAAAAGCTGTAGCATCTTTTGCGAATGTGTCTCTAATTATAAGCTTGTGTTCTTTGCTTTTTAATTTAATTTTAACTGATGATCTTCAAAAAATCGAAAAGCTTAGTATCTTTTGTGAATGATATCTCAAATTCTAAGCGAGCGCTCTTTCAGTTTTGATTTAATTCTAATTGAACATATTCGAAAGATTCTAAACGTTTAGCATGCTTTTGCAAACGTCTCTCAAGTTGTAAGCTTAAAATCTTTTTCTTTTTGGATCACATTAAAATTTTTTTTAAAAGCTTAGTATCTTTTGTTATATTTCACATTCTAAGCTTATGCTCTTTCATTTTTGGTTAAATTCTAATCGATTATATTCAAAAAATTCTAAAACTTTGCATCTTCTCTGAATGTATCTCATATTCTAAGCATCTTCTCTGAATGTATCTCATATTCTAAGTTATGTTTTTTTACCTTCTGATTTAAATTTTAAAATCTAATTCATCACATTCAATATTTTTAGAAATTTAACTGTTCTTGTTCTTCTTTTTTAAGTATAGGGTGATTTTACGTGTCACGTATCGAACAATATGACTATTTTCCCCCTTTTTTGAATGTATATAGTAGACAGCTGTGTGAAAGTACTTTTCCTTGTGCGACTTGTTAAGCAAAGCAAAAAAAAATAATCTAATATATTTTTTTAATTATTTTTTTTTAACGAAATTGAACTGTCACGTGCAGGACACTTCTGGATATCCGATTCAAACTTCTCCATTCTGCTAAAATAATCTACGAATCTATTGTTAAAAATCTTAAGAAAATATATACTTCCTAACTAATTACTTTTATTGTTAGCTATAGAAACGTCATGGACCATTCCACCGAAAATCAAATACTTTGCCTTGCACATGACAGTTCTATATTTTATTTCGAAAGTAATACTTAAAAAATATAATAAACGTTTTATGTCTAAGAAATCATATACATGTGTAATTTTAGAGCCAAAAAATTTCTTTATTGCACGTTTTAAAATGAGACGTGCAGTACAAAATATCGAGTTTTGGAATGGCCCAGTACAAGACCCTTACATGGGGCTGGTGTGCCTTCCCGCCTATGCGCCCTAAAGGCTGAACACCTTTTTAAAATTCTTTTTTAATTATTAATTTATTATTTTTGGTGCAACTTTTTTTTTTTTTCGCTCCCAAACCTGTGCGACTTTACTACGCTTTCTTAATCTTTTCTTTGAACTCGTAAACCTGTGTACTATTGTTTCTTTCTTTCTTTTTTTTTCTTTTTTGCACCTTTTTTTTCTTCTTTCTGCACTTTTTCTCTTCGCCCTTTGGAGGCCAAGGTTGGCACCCTCTTGCAGTACCAAGTCCGCCCCTGGTTGTCCCCCTCTCCTTCCCCGCCTATCTTATTTTTCTTTCATAATTTTATCATTGTTCACATTCTTGACGTTTAGTAAAAGTATAGTGCCTAGAAAGAGGCTAGGCTTCTAAGCACTATAGTATAAGCATTTTCGTTTACCGAAAATTGTGCATCCCGGATACTCTTTCAGCGATAATGTTCAATGAAATTCATCAACCAAGGATGCATCAGTCAATGATGTACCCTTTTTTACAAAACTCTGTTAAAGTTGATACACATTACTCGTCGTAATATTATTTATTTTGCGTTCTATTCTATGCACTCAAAACATCAACAGCTAAGCTAATGAAATAATTTTACAGATTTAATTTGGAATTTAATGAAGAATTCAGAAAAAACGTGAAAATACACAAAACTTATATTTATTACAATTGTCTGAGAATTTAGGGATACGTTTCAAATTCGGCTTGCAGTAAGTTGCGCAGCTCAAAACACGTGAAAGTGCTTTAGTAACAGCCATTACTTCGCACAATACCTTGACAAAAATATTCCTACTTTTTTCGCGGTCAGTTCAACCTTGACTGATAAAAAAAATCTTCACAGCGACTGACAATGAAATTATGTCATTATATAATACAAATTTCGCTTTCGAAACGCCAAATATGCCGTTAATGTCACAACCGAGAATAGTAAAAATTTCGCGTACCTCTCCACCACGAGGTTAATATAACCCAGAAAAAGCAACAACCTCACAGAAGCCTTATAAAACCTTTTTAAGCAGACATAAAATGCAAACAAAAAATCGCCATTTCTTTTTTTTTGCACGCAACCACAGCGTTCCGCCTCAGTGCTGACAGACTGAGTCATAAACATGGCACTAAAACAACGCCAAATAGGCTTAACATAAACAAGCCAAGTTCATGGTTAAACAATAACGAATATTGCTGCTGAATATGGGAGAAAATTCTAAAGCAGTCTCTTAAATATTCGAAATGCGCAGGCGCAGTGAAAAAAAAAAACATTCTTCACGTTCTAAAACGAAGACTGAGGTCAGTAGTGCGAAACATTTTGTAATCGTAATTTGAAAATCTATCTTTCGCGCATAACAGGCCATGATGCATAACTTCCACACTTAAGATGAAAGAAAAGCAGAAGGATTTGACACAGTGCTTTGTCAAAGGTTTGACTATTTTATTTGTCAACAACGATTGAAATGGCAACAATGTTTCAATTGCCATTTTGATTATACCATTCCAAGAGATTGTGATGCCCATTACGATAAGACTTATCACTCATTAAAAAGAAATAAAGGTATAAAGAGAGAAGCATTTGATTCTTGAAGTCAAAATCCAAAATCACATGATAGCATTTGAAATAAACTATTGGATGAAATGAGGTTTCTTTCATTAGTTTTACGCTAAACGTGTCACCCATTCGACGTAGTTGAATCATGTGAGTTGGGTCTTGGCCTCAGCTTTTCCTAAACCAAAGATTGGACTTCCTCCGTCCAGTTACTAGTTCCTGCTCTGAGGTAAAACTAGACTTTTATTCAAGGCGTAAAACATTCCTTGACATTTTCTATTGAAATGAAATTAATTTCAAGAGCGCGTGAAATATAAAAAAACAGTAAGGACCATAACAGTGATAAACTGCTTGATAAACTACCTTTCTAAGGATGAAATAGAACATGGCAAAGAAAGAAAAGATGTGTACCATTTTGATTTTTATCATTCAGAATCTTTGATATTCTGCATTAAAAAAATAGCTTTCAAATTCCAAAAAATTATTTTTTATTTTAAAAATCCCAATTGCTTATTTCAATTATTATTTCCATCGATGATAATTTTTTTAAAATTATAAACCGTGAAACTATACTTGAGCAAATTTCTTGAGGCATATTTTCAGTTTTCAATGCGTGAAATACGCTTGTTGATACGTTAAAAAATATCCGATTACAAGCTGTTTAATTTTTGTTCGCCTCGGGGCTCATGCACTAATGCTTTTGACGACGAAATTGAGGCTAGAACGCAGTCGCAGTTCAACAAATTTCCCCCCGTCGAGCAATTCTGATTTTTATTCTTATAGAGTTGTTGCTTTTTCTGGTTCTAAATCGGCTTTTCAGGCTCCTATTGTAGAGAATTCCCACTGCCACTTACAGCCAATTTTGGGATGCAGATTGCTTTTGAAAGATTTCGCTCTTAAAGTTTCCTTCCAGCGGGTACTGAAGCACCATGGAATCGTGGAAAACGAACATGTGGACCTTCTTGCTAAGAAGCCTCAGAAGTCTAGAGACACACAAATGCATTGCCATTTCCTTCCAAAAAGAAATTGGCAAATATGACTTAAACACAACTTTAAATAGGATGGAATGGATGTATCTATCTAAAGGACACTGGGGCGATCTCAGGGCCCGACAAACTAAATATGAGGCCCAAGGCCCACAATGCTTTGGAGGTCCCCTCTCTATTCTATCACATTAAGTCAATGCAAAATAATGTTTAACAATATTTAAGAGGTATGTTTTCAATTAATAAATCGTTAATTTTCATTATTTTCACAAAAATGCATGACTATTCAATGCCATGTATAAGTTTTTAAAAAATCGGGGCCCCTGAGAAAGATGAGCCCCCAGGCCCAGGCCATTTTGGCCTGTGCGGCAACCAGGCCCTGGACGATCTTTAAAGTGAACACCAGACACCACTAGTGTTACTGAAGCTCCAAGAAATGCTGTTGTCTTACTCTTTAGACGTATCAAATTACAACTATCTAAGATAACATCTATTCCGTATGTCGTTGCTGACTCTCCGAATTGCAGTTTTTGTAATTCTTTTCAATTTATGACAGGCAAAAATTTCAAAGTGTACACAAAGTGGTTTTAGTTGTACTGTTGAAAAATGTTGAAGAACTCGTGTATTGGTGGCATTAATGCCAGCTTGCGTATGGCATTTGTAAAATAAAAAATATCTATCAAGTCGACCTCGATATTAGGTCACCTTTCGGGACTTCCTGAAACTTACCTGATAAGCGGAATGATCTTTTAACCGATTGTTACGATAAAAATGTATGTAAATAGTATAATTCTCCGTAAAACCTAATACGTTTGAAGCTCAATAAATTTTAATGAAGTTAAAATAAATAAAAATTAATGGAATCAATAAAAGAAGTTATTGCGAGAGTGTGTAACGAGACGGTGAAACCTCAGTTTATATCAAAAAACCTGAAGGAGACGCTAAATTCATATAAAACGGAAAAATGTATAACCTTAATGATGAAAATATTTTGTTTTTAAAATGGGAATTTTTAAATTTTATTCAATAGAAAAATAACAAACTAAAATAACGGTTTCGTTGAGAGGGAAAATTCTAGAAAAAAGGAACTTAATAGAAAACACCGAATTTTTGTTTTAAAAAGAGAGCATTATGAAATTAAACACTAAAAGGGGAGCTGGTGATATATTGTGTACTTTCAATTTTTTTTTAAGCAAACTGCGAAATTTTTGCAGTTCCTGAAAACAGTGCGATGTTAGAATTTGAATCATAAAAACAACTTAAGTTTTCAAGACTGGATTATAAACCTAATTTTGTTTATACAATTTAATGTCTACGAGATTCTACGGTGAAATTTAGTTTTAAAAACGACCAAACTACATCTTTGTATCAAAAATGGCGCAAATTGCATAACCTGGAAACGTGAAATTGAAAAACGTGGTGCATAAAAAAGATGAAATTTAGATTCTACTTTGCAGCTTTTCAGGGGCTAATTTCTGAAAGAGGTCAATTCCCTGACCAAAGAAGAAAAGAAAAAAAAAGCTGTGAATGAATGTACAAACACATTGCTCCAGCTCGAAAACAGCTCATGTTCGAAGAAGGTTAAAAAAAGGAAACTTCATGCACAGTTCTTTGTCGGGATTCGTAATCAGGAGATGGAGTTAAATTGGTGTTCTGGCCGCGTTCCGTGTGTCCATTTTTGCCTGAAGATGAGCCTTGTGAAGGAAGTGAGTCACGAAGCGACCGGAAACAGCGATCACGCGCTACCAAGACGCGTGGGCGTCCTCAAAACCCACGGATATTCTCCGCAATTTGGATGCAACACACAAAAAATCTGGAACATGGTATTCTGAGTGTGAAAAACTCGGATATTAATTTGCAACAAAGAATGCGTTGTTTAGATCAGGGGCGCCCTGAACTGAACTTAAATTTTTGGGAAGATGGAAGTTATCAGGAAGAACGGCTCCAAATTTTATCGAATGATGATAGTTTTGCCGAGTGGAACTCCAAATTTCACCGAATGATGATAATTTTGCTGAATGCAGCTCCTAATTTTTGCTGAATGGAACTCCAAATTTTGCTGAATGATGATAATTTTGCCGATTGTCAGACAAAATTTGCCGAATAAGGACATAAGACATGTGATCTGCCATGACCTTCCACCGGGGCGACCCTCGTTAATATTGTTTTTGCAACGAAGAAACATGTCAGTACGAATTAAATGCTATTGCTAATATGGGGGGGGGGGGAGTTTTCAATTTTTTGTTCATAATTTTATGGTACATTAGTAGCTGTCTGACGTAACTGTTGCTTCATTTTCCAGCTATTTTTTATAATCGCCCGAAATTTTAAGCTTTATGCTTATGTTAAATGGAAAAAATCATTTAACCATTTGATTACTGGTCCTTTGAGACCATAGGTCCTGAACCCAAGCAGCACGTGCAACATTTTAACGTTTCATAAACGTCTTGAAAGGCTTACAACAACGTTAACAACCAACGCTTATGAAACGAAATGTGCTCCTCGGAAGTATGTATGATATGTATTTTAAACAGTAACCTTTATTTATGCTAAAATCAAGAATCGGATTTCTTAATAACGTGAAAAAAAAAATCATAGATTATTTATGTGGTAAAATTTACCAAAGAAACTTGAACTACCGAGTTCACATGGACCAGCTGTTTGAAAAATGACCCATGAGAAAACATAAAATTAAAGTGAGTAAAGAAAACATAACTCATTACATTTTTATTTTTATGGTTACGATGCGTTATTTAGAATGAATAACGACATCACAAATGACACGATCAAACAGTCGCCACTTTAAAAATCAAAATTTACGTCATAATGATGCATTAATTAGAATGATCCATTACAAATGACAGCATCAATAAAGTGGCCATTTTCAAAAACCAAATTCACGGGGAATGACTCATCAGGTCCGAAATAAATAGAGCCTTACAAGATAGATTTAGTTAGATATGAAGTAGAACTTCGACTGCATCAATGAACGAAACCATTTTGACAGCTCTCATCAACAAGGTGATTAGATAAAATATCTTCTTTTTCAAGATCAAGTTGTCTGTTAAGCACTGTGTGAAAAGATTTTGAGGCTACTATCTTTGGTGATAAATAGTAATTTAAGATTTGAAAATATACTAGATGCTTAACGAAAATAAACAAGTACTGCTCCATGGGAAAAAGGAGTACGAAAATGTATACAGACGCAGGGGGTCGTATATAAATGATGTTACGTTTTGAGGAGGATAGATTCATGAAATTACGACAAGAGGGCAGGAGGGGGATACAAAAAGTGTGACATCACGCTTCTTTTTTGGTAGCGTGATCTGGGACACTTTGCATGGGAAGTCACTACCACCGCCCAAAAAATCTCCTTTTTCGGCAAATTTGGAGGTAGTATAGCATTCTATTTTTTTTCAAAAGAATAAAGAATATTTCTAACTAAATGTAGGTATGTGCGCAGTGCATGATCGTTTTTTATCATTCGGTAAAATGAGAATCTCCCCCCCTCCCGAAAAGCACCCCTAAGTGTGAAATGTGAAACAGGGGTGGCCATCCACCCTAAGAGCAAAAGCGCACCCCCCTAAATATTGCGAAGACTCCCCAAAAGCAAGAGCCCCCCCTAAAAAAAACGAGAAAATATCAGTCAAAACACCCCCTCTAATTTCATTGGCACAGTCTGCGCCATGACCCCCCCCCCCTCATAGGTGGTCACCCCTGCTTGAAAAGAGGGGGTGATGGGGAGTGTGACATTTTGTTACAATGGGGCTCATATATAACGAAAAAAAGCGACTTTATGGACAGCTCCTATCAAAAAAACATATTTCAGGAAAATTACTACGAATTATTCCTTCAATTGAAATAAAATAAGACAATAAATAATAGCGTTGATTTTTTTTTTAAATCACTGCTATCAGAAAGTAAAAAGACCTGTTTTAAAAATGATTCGAATATATATATATATATATATATATATATATATAGACAAAAATAAATGTTTCACTAAATTTCTTCACGGGCTAAGGAGAAAAAAATAAATTGACGAGAGAGCAATTGGTCGTTTTTTTGATTGCAATTACTCAGAGTTAAGTGACCATGAAAAGTGGGTATCATGATAAGTTGTCTTTCGGGAAAATAGACCTCAGTAAAATATTTCCATTTGTTTTCAGGGCCATTTCAACCAAAACTTTATAAAGCGTTTAAATTTGAAGCTCAATGAAATAAATTTAGAAATTCGTTTGTTTGAATCTCTACGAATGCAGAAACAAAAAAGAAAAAAAAAAAGATATTTTTCCCCGATTGGGTAACACACATAAGCAATAATTTTGATGCCAACAAATTTATGACTTCCAAAATAAAAATTAAAAGAGTTTTTCTTTCAGAAAATCAGAGATTTTGAATACAAATATAAATAAACCTTACGATGTGTTGCATGATGTTTTGAAATTGAATTATTCACCGAAGAATTTCCATTCTTATTGCAGACATAAAATAAGCATTGCACGCCAACTACGATGACAAATGTGTTTGAAATACAAGGGATATTTATTATGCGATTGTAGTTCATAGTGACCAAAAATAGTTTAGAAATTCATTCCTTAACGAACTTTGTAATTTTGAAGCAATAAATTGCCTTTATTACTTTTCAAGCAACACTACATTAATCTTCAGCGTAAAATGTCTGATGCAGAAGTTAAAAGTTTTAACCAATTTCAGAAAAAGCAAAGTTATCAATCTATCAATTGTATAAAAATATTTCCGAAGTCTTTTAAATATATTTTTTAATTGCGAATTTTTCTACACAAAAGTTAGGTAAAGTTATGAATAAAAGAAAATTAGAAATTGTAATTTAAATCGAAAACTTAACCTTCCAACCGAAAAATCGTTTTAAATTTAACAAGGCATATTGATGTATATATAAAATGAAGATACGGAAAAAACTATTTTTTCTTCATCAAGAACAAAAAAAAATCAGATGACCTGTGGTTTTTTCCCTGGGTTGCCGTTTTTTTTTTTTTTTTTTTTTTTGTGCATATTACCACCAAAAATTAAATTTTATCTTCAGAGATATAAAATATGCAAGAATAGATAGGTCACCGTTTTGCGTTTTTGCATATTTTTTAAATTTTTACTACATATTTTGATGATTTTACTGTGTCGGACTATAATCTGGAGTTTGACTTATCTGCTATTTGTAGCGTTCAATTAAAAAACAGATCAGAGGATTTTCTAAATGTAAGCAAGCATAAAAAACACTATTTTTATATAGCAAAAACGAAAATTAAAGCAGTCCTGATTCTGAACTGATTTTGCTGATCTGAAGTTTTTCAAAGAAGTTGGTTCCAATGATAATATTGTTATTGCTTTCATTTTTTCAACGAAAGTGTTTTGTCCTATTTGGCCCACGTCCCATTAGCTCTTAGTTCCAAGGACTCGTCATTGAATTATTCACTTTGAACGTTTTAAATAAATACAGACGATTTAAGTTCCGGTATTTATGTTTCGAAAGGTACGAATTTTATGAAGAATACTAGCAGCATCGCCCGGCCTTGCACAGTCTACCTCGAAAATAAATTTATGTCAAGTGACGCGTGTTCAACAATCAGGCTTGAACAAAAAAAATAATAAATAAATAAATAAAAAACAGTAAAATTTTGCGGCAGATTGCGGAAAAATAATCAAAAAGGAAACGTTTTAAATCCCCCGATTACAGAAAAAGCCTTTTTTTTTAAAAAAAGCTAGAATTTTATTTGTTCATATTCGAGAAAAACATGGCAACAGATCTTTCTTCTTAACGCTACAAATTTTAATAAAAGCATTATTACGGAAAGTTGAGATGAAGCACTGAATAATAATTTGAATGGAGGAAAGCCTTCAAAAATTAGGGATTTTATGCCGAAATCTAAGTGTCATAATTAATAGTTTTTAATTGATATCTCCGCTAATTATTATCGGAGGATTACGTTAAATAACCAAACATAAAGACGGGAAGATTACGAAACAATCGATACAAGGTTCGATTCACTGTCGTTCGGGAGAAGTAACTTGGACATAGATAGATACATACGCTCTGTTTTTAATTATATAAGATTACTTCCCCCCAACTCTTAAATTTAACCCTTCTTCTCTCTCATACGGGGTTTGCACAAAACGTACGTAACTATACCCTTGAGAATTACGAGGATCAGCAAGAATAAGAAAAAAAAAAGAAAGGCAATATTTTATTAACTAAACTTTAGCTTTGCACTTTTGAATAGCAGAGACACGGTTAAAATAAATCTCGTAAATAAAATTTTACGATAAACATATTTTCTTAAACATAAAGCTCTAATACAGGAATACACTAATAATCATTCAGCACTGTAATATAATTGTCGAAGAATACGATAACATTACTTCTGACAATTAACAAAAAGAACAATATAAATAGGGTTGCCAACTGCCCCGCATTTTGCCGAGTTGCTCCTCAAAATGGCGAAACTCCGCGGCTCCGCAAAGAAGTTATTTTGCTCCGTATTTCCCACCCGAATATTTTCAAACTTATATTTTGCTATTTTATCATGACAAAGGGCATTTAAGGCTGTTTCATTAATTTAAAAATAGTTGTTTCTTACCAGTGCTTAAAACAAATATTAAAGCTCAAAAACAATTTTAGATCAGAGGTTTTAGTTATTTTCATTGATTTTCATACAAAACACTGAAATGATATGCAAAATTTTAAATTGCTCCTTAAAATCACCTCAGATGCTCCTCAAAGTGTTCCTCCGAGGTTGGAAACCCTGTAAATATTCATTACCCCGAAAATAACATCAAATAACGAAAAATCCATTAAGAATCAAACAACAACATCATTTATCACTGACATATACACCATACATACATTAAAAGTAATACATGCCGTAAATTTATAAGGCAAATCATAAAATTCTGCACTAAAAAATCATTTAATATTTTTAAATATAAAAACAAATGAATTTTTGATAGTGCAGAATTTACGCTTTAACTTCAATAGCTCTTAAAAATATGGGGATAACAACTTGCTAGTCAACAACGAATTAACAGAAAAAATTAACTAAATTTACTTATTTACCAAACAGAGAAGCTTCTCAGACAAATCTGTTATAGTTGACAAATGAAACTAATATTTAATAAAAAATCAAATAACAAGAAATCAATCTCGAGAATGTATGACACATTTTTCATTAAAGTTTTTTTTTGTAAAACAAACTTGACACGTAGAGTTCAAGGCGCCGCAATGGGAGGTCACGGGAGGTCACTGTGACCTCTCAAAAGTTTCCTCATTCGGTAAATTTTGTCTGACCATTTGGCAAATTTGGACACGTAATTGAAAGATTGAATGTCTAAATGAAATCTCTAAATATGCTCCTATTTTATCATTCCAGAATTCGAAGTTAAATTCGGCAAATTGAAAGTTTTCGTCCACCCAAAAGGTTTAAGATCGGGGCTCCCCCGATCTAGTTTAAAATAATAAGAATCGTAATCTTACTCGGAGTAATTTCACAGAGTACGGTTATTATAAAGATGCTGCTCCAAGTAAATAGTCGAAGGCATCAGTGATCAAACAAAGGAGAGTTGAATTTAATTTTTTACCTAGGTAAATATAAAAAGTCAAGCATTTCATTATAAATCACGTAACAATAACAATTCAACAAGGAAACTGCCCATTTGAAGTCTCAAATGATACAGGTGATTAATTTATCATCCACCCCGTGAAGTAAAATACTTCATCACAGGCAAACAAAAAGATTTGGCTTTCTCAGACACAAAAACGAGTCTGGTCAAGAAATTGACGGTGAAATTGCTTTCCAAATAAATAAATAAATAAATATTTATTTGTTTGGAAAGCAACTATATTTTGGATGCTACAGAATCTGATTCAAACGCCATCAGCGAATTCATTCAGTAAATAAAATTCCAGGAAAACATATTCTTGAATTAAACGAAAAATTGATGCACATTTCGCACGAAATTTAATCTTCAGAGACTAGACTTAAAAAATCAATAAAGTCCATTGTATGCGGATAACTCTTTTAAAGTCAAAGCAAATATTGAAACTTTTCAATGCCTGCTCAGCTCGCTCGAAGGCTAAGCTGAAAAGACTTTATTTACTAAACCATAAATAAAATATTTCGTGACAAATTTCCCTTCGGTAAGCACAAACGAACTTTATTTTTTTGCTCTACGAAAGTCGGATCAAGAAAGATATTTATTACATGCTAAGTAAGACGGAAAGCTCTTAATTTTTTTAATAAAAGATGCAAATCCTTCAAAGTTTCATTATTTCTTCTTTTTCTGAAACAGGAAACGTGGAAAAGTAATTAAATAATTTTTAACTTGAATTCATTGTAAAAAAACCGTTTCTTTTTCTTTTTTTTTTTTTTTTTTGAAAATTTAGTCCCCAAAAAGCTTAAAACTGCTCAGATATTCTTGTAAATGGAAACAAAAGTACGTTCAACAAAGAGTTCATGTTTTATAACGCTTCCATAACCAGAAACTGAAAAAACTTTGAAATCTGTTAGAAGTCAAGAAAAAATTTTAAGTGTCAGAAAAAAAAAAAATTTCTGAAAGATTCTTTCAGAAAGATTTCCTTCTGAAAGATTCTTGTTTGGAAAGAACTAGTGGCCAACAACAATTTTTTAGTCTTCTGGGCGACCTAGCACCCCAGACTTTGTCGGAACCAGTCTGTAACTGAAGAAGGAAAAGAAAGTCTATAAGCATTTGGGAATTATCGTTTCACAAGGTACTTCGTTAATTTGATTGAATCATACGTCATGACCAGAAATCTTTCCAGTTCTCTTAACACATCGACTGCTAGGGACGAGATAACTCGTCCTCCAGAATTATGCTGTTTGTGCTAGGGACGAGATAACTCGTCCTCCAGTCAACACGTTGCTATATATTTTTCAGCGGGTTCCATTGGCTTTCCTGGCTGTTCTGCCACGCATAGACGAGCATTTAGACAAGGTTCCGAAAAGAGAACACAAAATGGCGCCACTACTATGTTTGCTGTGAAAACATTTTCTGATGCAAGCAGGTGTGCGCGCGATCAAACGAGATACCTTATGTTACTATACTTATGTGTTGTTCCTTGCTTTGAAAAATATTAGTGTGGAAAATTTCTAGAAAAAATATATAGAATTTGTTTTGTATGCTATATTATTCATGAAAAAGTCCAATAAAACTGTTTTCATTCAAATTGTTTCAAATAATTAGCTTAGCGCAGGGAGTCCATATATAGGCTGTCGACGACGCAGTCAATGTGTTAAGAGCCAGGATAACTGCAGTTTTCCTGCACTAATTCACAGTGCTCATTTGGAAGAAGCTGTCCGAAAAACTCTGAAAAGCAAGTATACATCTCATGGATGATGTAAAATAACTTCATGGCTGAAAATATTTTTGCTACAAGCAAACTATTTGCAGAGAAAATACCCACTCCTTCCAAAAAGGTTTTGGAGTATTCTCTTAAGTTCAATAGCCGAAAGGAAAAGTTCGAAAAAGATGTACAACTTTGCTTGCTATTGAACGGAAAACTCCGTTCAAGGAGAACGGAAAACTTCGTTCGCCAGCAAATTGAAACAAAAGTCAATATTGATATTTTCCTCCGTTCAATAACCAGCGAATTGAAACAAAAATAAATCCAACAAGGGTTCATTTCTTAGAGAGCAAGGAAAAAGGAAACGGCCAACAAGCTTTTGGGGCTCTATCATTCCATATGGTACTTAGTTCGTCTGATCAACCCCACGCCATTACAGCAATCGATCCAGACTTCTCTAAAGAGCAGTCCCTAGTACAACTGCACTTCCTCCGGCATAAACAGTGCTTCCATGGAATTCAAGTGCTCATTTAGAAGAAGCGATCTGAAATATTCTGACAAGCGAGTACACATCTAAGAGCCGAGAACGAGACTAAAATGATCTTTAGGGAAGAACTAGATCTTTTGCGGCCTCATTTCTCCCCCCTCCTAGCGGGCCCCGATGGATAATTTTTAGTGTTTCCGCCCCTATTCGAAAGTTACCACGACGAGTTGTAATGGTTTTAATTGTCATTCACGAGCTGGTGGGAAAAAAGAAATCAGCAGACGATCCTCATAAAAAACGAACATCGGATATCAATTCTTGCGCCAAGAGAAATGAAGGGAAGAGATTGGAGGAATACATTTGTGTGCGTGCGAGAGTATATCAGTTTTTATAGACTAAAAATAGAATGCTTTTTTTTTCTTTTCGAACTGTATTTTTTTTTTCTCACAAAGTTGTTTTATCGGCCATTAAAATCAAAATTTTACTTTTACAAGTGTGATTCAAATAATTATCGTATGATAGGTAAACTTTATTTGTTTACTTATTTTTGGAAAATTTCCAAATGGAGCCATTCAGGACACGTTTTCCAAACAAAATGCTTTTAATTTTTGTCACACTAAACCACTGAATGATTTTTTATTATATCCGGTTATGTAACTCATATGGCCATATCTGTTTCACTATGAGTATGTGTAACGTTTACTTCGCCGATTAAGTTCTGTACATTTGAGCAAAATCTAGCAAGACTTCCGAGCATCTTTAGAAACTTTCTCATTAGGTCTTCAGAATATTAAGAAATAGTGTACAAACTGAGATAATTCCACTGTATTTTATGTCATAAGATCTACTGAAGCTTAGGAAAATAAAGCATACAAATTAAATGAATTCTATACTGTATTTTATGTCACACGGTCTTAAGAAGCTTTGGAAAATGAAGTGTACAAATTGAGCTAATTTTTACTGTGTTTTATGTCACACGATCTCAAGAACGCTTCGGAAAATAAAATGCACAAATTGAGTAAAAGTCAGTCTAAAGGTTGTTCTCTAGTTTATTACCATATCCCATTTTTCTTTGATTTTGAAAGAACAATTTTAAATTTTCTAAAGGTTCTTAAGACTTAATGAGAAAACTTTCAACGTTGTTCAGAAAGTCTCGCTAGATTTTCTTACGCTCAAATGTACTTTCTAGGTAACAAATGATCAACGTTGCTTTGCGAATATATTTTTATGAAAGTTAAAACTTAAGGAAAGTCAAAATTTTCACTATCATTAAGTTCCGCTGCACACGCACACATATATTTAATGTTCAAATATAAACATTTTAAAGTAAAGCGTGGTCACATGACTTTGTAGTGCATCTTCCTACTAACCTATTCAAGAAAAAATGTGCTTTTTTTTTTGAAAAAAAATTCCACCATCAAGAATGTGGGGTCGTTTCCAAAATTTTAAAAGTATTTTTTTCTGAAAGAGCATGCTTAAAAACATAGGATCTGACCCTTTTCTAAATAATTTGTTTGATATTAAAAAAAAAAAAAAAACTTAAATCGGCGCGCTTTCATTGTTTATTGCTTCTGCTGATGACATCACAAATGATGAAATGCCATTCAGTGTTGCCATTCACAGAACAAAATATTTAACTCGCATCTTTACTCACGTGTATTGGCAACGATAGGGTTGATGGCAAGCGAGAGGGCAATTTTAATTCACTTCTTGATTACCATAACGTGGAAATGCGATAGAAAGATGCGCCAAAGAGCATCATTTGTGGCGTCATCTAGACCACCGTCTTATTTGAAAAATCAGACATTTCAAAAAAATTAATTAAAAAATAACTGTTGGGAATATGAAAGTATTTTCTGGGTCCGTGTTTTTTTTTTTTTTTTTTTTTGCTTATTCTAATCAAATTCAGTGACCAAAGTACTACTTTTGATTGAAGGAAACAACCCCATAGCACGGAAAAAAAATCGATCATTATGATTTCTGCTCAAATTTACTGCCCCCATAAGAATCCGCCGTAAAATACACAATTACATGCACAGCATCGCAGCACGTGGCAAACCATTATACGCAATTACTAGTTGGAAAAAAAAATTCTAGAATCGCCCTCATCTGATGTTAACGAGATTTCCGGTCGTAAAGAAATTCCCCTACGCCTCCCATTCCATTATCCTCTTTCGTCTGCATCCATTCTCTGTCCTCCTCCCTCTTCCCATCGGCTCTACCCGTTATTCTAAAACAAAATTAGGTTTTCTCACGCTGCGACGAACATCGGAACTTAATACTAAAGAGATGAGCTACTTAATATTTAAATTTCTTTTGTAAAAGACGAAAATTAATCGTAAGAAAAAGATAAAGATTCAATAAAACGGTGGATGATAATTAAGATGTGGATTGAGTGAGCGATAATTTTGCACCGTGTGTTAGGGGATTATTCTGCCATGCGCGGTAGCTCAGTGATTTTGGAGTGCGAGATAGGACGACGACTTTAATTAACAAAATTCTGACATGAAGGATAAAAACGCAAGAACTCAAAAAAGAGTGCGCAAAAAGTAATGAGTGTAGTCAACGGTTTTGCGGCATAAATAAACTGATATATTTTTTCCTCCTCAGAACCGGACAGGTAACAATTTTAGGGCACATCTGCACATGCATGTTTAAGAAAAAGGAGCACTTTTTTTGAAAACAAATAGTTTTACAGACAAAAATTGAGAGATTGATGTACAACTTTGAGTACATTTGGTGCGCTGGTTTAAACTTAGAAATTCTTTGAGTACATTTAGTGCTGATGTATAGTGAGAAATTCTTTGAGTACATTTGGGTGGATTTAAAATGAGAAATTCTTTGAATCCGTTTGGTGCTGATTCAAAACGAGAAATTCTTTGAATACAGTTGGTACTCAGTTAAAATTAGAAACTCTTTGCAGAATTTCATAAAATTTACTTTCAAAATTTGCAACATTGCTTTAAGAACTGCGATTTTCAACTGCTTTTTCGTTAATCCACAAATTAGTCATGGACGAAAATACCCGTTCGATGAGTGCATACGGCCTAGGAAAAAGAATATGTAAACTAATTATGCGTAACTTAGTTTATTGGCATGAAAATGCTTAAACAGCAACACAGTGCAAAATGCAACACAGTGACTTTTGGATGAAGCACTCAATGTTCCATTCTGCCACTTCAAAAAGCGGGACATATGCGTGGACAACGGGACAGGATACCTGAAAATGGGGCTGTCCCTATCCAAACAGAACGTATAGACAACTTGGACAAAACCGATAACAGAATGAATTTGATAGGGAATGTGTAACAGATGATACATTTAGTTATACATAATGGAATTGTGGCATACACAATAAGAGCTTGCTTCGGAGTAAATACTAGACACTTGTTTTCTTATGCACTGGAATCGTGGCGTGAGCCAAGAATTGCACAAATTCGATACAAATGCGCCTCAAAAGGTTATGAAATTGTGTCTTACGTGATAACTTAATGAATTTGACAAGGAATGTGTAACAAATAAGTTTAGCGAAACTATGGAATTATGGTATACGCATCTGTAACATTGTGAATTCGACTTAGAGAGAGGGTAATAGAAAGACGCTCGTTTTATTCACTAGAGTTGTGCATGAATGCAGTAGCGTAACTAGGGGTTGGCAGGAGTGGCTCTCGCCAAGGGCGCAGGAACCAGGGAGGGGGGCGGCATTTCGACTGATTAAAAAAAAAAATTAAGAGTTTTTTTTTTAATCATTGAATTTGATAAATGCTTAATTTTTTTTTAAAAACTCGCAAGAAAAAGAGCTAGAGAGGGGTGTGTGTGTATGTGTATATATATATATATATATATATATATATATATATATATACATACACACATAACATCTACTGAGAAGGAACATTGGGCATCATTGAAAACAATTCTAAAAAATAAAATAAAATAAGAAAAAAAATTACAACGCTGACTCCTATTTGTCGAATCGATTAATCAAAACGTTCCAAAAAATTTTTTTTTTTTTTTTGATCACAATGACCTCCGGTGGGAAGGGGAATGGATCCTCCAAATCCAATGGAACCCTCCAATGGAGGTCACAATGACCTCCGGTGACTTTCCATGTGAACGAACCTGGAGCGGGGGGGGGGGGGGCAATTTCTTCAGTTCGCCAGGGGCACTAGACCCCATAGTTAACGCTATTGCATGAATGACAATTGTATGAATTAAGATATGAAGTGTTTAACTGATAATGAGTGTAAGAAATGGATTTGTGGTGCTTGGATAACTGAATGAACTAGGCATGGAATGCGCAAGTACCTAGATGAAAATCCCGTCAAATTCCTGGATAATGATTAGGTTAGAATGCATAAAGTATCGTTTTTAACAGATTGATAGTTTACATGAGATTATGAAGCATAATCGATAATGATTCACTAATTTCAAGTTCAACGCAATGCAAACTTTCATTCTGGAAAGTTCATTTAAATACTACTGTAATTCAATCCACTTCAGGAAAACCTAGACGGAAATCCTAAATTCGTGGTCAAGTCTCTTCTGAATTTAAACTTTAAATAAGGAATCTCTCTTCAGGCTACCATTCTACAGACCGATTCGACTCAAGTTAACGTTAGCGAGATCTCCCACCGATATTGTCAATCTTACAAAACAACCTATAACGAAGCATGTTATTTGAGGTCAATTCTCTTTTGCGCACATTTAATGATTTATGGTTGTAAATATACAATATGTATAAGCTTACGTTTTCTGTAAATAAATTTGTCTTTTCTACACATGTTAACAGAATCTTCTTCCGATATTGTCAACCATGAATACCAACTTAAAATGTTTTTTTCTAAGAGTTTTAACATAAGAAGCACCCCTGTGGGAGATCACTGTGACCTCCCAAAAATGTCCTTCTTCGGCAAATTTTATCTGACGATTCGGCAAAAATATCCTCATTTGCCAAAAGTTGGAGTTTCATTCGGCATAAATCCATTTTTATAAATTGATCGCAAGCCAGTAGTTTCGACACTTGAATACTGTGACAAACGATTTTTTAAAAACCATTCCCAACTTCACCGGCACTTAAAGCACGTGGTTTCCTATCATCTTTTTCGCATCTGATTTCCATTCCGTTCTTAAGTAACTTGTTGGTGTTTACCATCCATTTCCTGACCACTTCTTCTGCAAATGATCTATAAAACTAGATGACTCCGAAGGCATGAGGGTGCCTAGAAATAAAAAGCAAATAAATCCAGAATAAATTGGATCTTTTCACAGGGTTCCATCGATCCAGGGAAACTGCTGTAGAGGTCGAGACGGAGGACAGACGTCGCGGTCGCCATAGCAACGCATCCGGAAACCTAGGGAGCATTTCAGTCCTAGAGCTCTAGAAAAGTTTGAGAAAGAAAGTCATCATTCAATGGGAAATCTTCAGTAGATGTCCATCAGGTTCTGACCAAGACATTTTGATAAGGGCCAAGCTTTAACGTCTTCAGAGAGATGCTGACTGGATGCCTATTTCCTTTTAGTTGTCAAAGAAATATCCAGGACAGAAAAGATTGAAAAAATATCGATAGTGATTCCAATCTTGCTGCAGCTTAAAGCGTCGATAAAATAAGTTTTTCTTTCCCAAATAAAATTCTAGTAACATTTATATGTTCTATCTTATTCCACTTGGAAGAGGAATTTTGACTTTTATTTGTGTAAGCAAGTCCCTTTTTATTAAGTTTAAGTATACGAGTTAAAGATGAAACATGCTATATATTTCAATTTTTATGTAGTTGATCGCAATTGCAATTTTGATAAAGGATAAACTTTAACATCATCAGAGAGATGCTGACCGGATGCCTATTTCCTTTTAGTTGTCAAAGAAATATCTAGGACAGAAAATATTGAAAAAATATCGATGGTGATTCCAATCTTGGTGCTGCTTAAAACGTCGTAAAATAAGTCCTTTTTCCACATAAAATTCCAGCAACATTCATATGTTGCTATAAGTGGTAACGTTTATATATTTTACTTTAAAAAGAAATGTGTCTATAGTTTGAGCAACTTCTTTTGCATAAAATTAACGTATTTGAGTTTAAACGCATGTTATACATGTGAAGCATGTAAGTTATCGTTAGTTGATTATTTATAACGGTAATTTAACAATAACGAGATGAAAACTTAGCAAACAATACACGTTGATTGCGTAGATTCATCACAGGCCAAAGCGTTGAATAAGATTACATGATAACACGTTAAACCATGCACAAAATATCTGAACATTTTAGGTTAAGGAAGAATTATGTAAAAATGACAATCTGAATAAAAGTAGGAATACATAATAACACGTTTTAGGTACAAGAAAAATTATTTCTCAAAGTTTATGGGAAGAAAATTAAATGTAACATGCCTTCTGAAATATTTTTGTTCTGAAAAAGCTAGTCGCAAGGGTTGTAGTACTTTAGTCGCCAGGGATTTGTCGGACCCTCGTCTCAGATGTTGGTTCTAGCATGTCAACATGTATACGTTTAAGGACTTATGAACGCCCCCCCCCCCCACGAAAACATTCTGGTTGAAATTTAATGAATTATTCTTTTCAAAGATATGTGTTAACTAGCATTCACCGAGTTGCTTGATTGTGGTTTTCTCCTATTTAGTATGTAAGTGCGGGGAAGCGACTTTTTGGGGGGTCCAGGAAGTAAGTTTTCTCCTGGGGATATCTGGACCAAAAACTGGGGGCTGACAAAATTTGATTCAATATAATCTGTTAACACTCTCGAGCCATTCAAGTATGCAGGCTCTGGATTTAGGATGTTTTATTCCCCGAAGAATTCTCTAATGTCGTGGCTTACAATTCTTTCTTGAAGAGAAAATTTAATGTATAATCATTTAAGCTCTTTGAATTTTAAACCCGCAGATTAAAAATTCTTAAATTTTAATAAGAATCACAAATGTGACGAGATGTGCGAATAAATGCGATTAAAATACAGAAATTCGCATCGCTTAGTTTTAAAAAACATGAATTATACAATGTGACTAACAATGTTTAAATATCTGCATAATTATTTCTCACGTTTTATACATATTTACTCGCATACTAATAGGCATGAATTTAAAAAAGAATGTTATTTCGTAAGTCATTCACAAGATTGTTATTCATTCATAATAGTTTTCCGTATTTTGAAACTGAAATAATTATTCTACTGCTTATTTATTCGGTAACTGCTACATTGTTGATAGTTTCAGCTTCAGTTCTTTTTATAGACAGTTTACTGAAAATTTCGTAGAGTAAATAGGAAGTAATGTACGCGATTGGCTTCAGAAAAATAAAAATGCTAAGTGCTTCTTTTTTCACAATCATACAACAAACAGTAGCTTCCGTAAAAATATTTATCCCGCGGTTATGTTTCAGTTTAATTATGTGGAAGCGAGCACTTAGGGTGATTAATCCTATAGCAGTCTTCACTGCTTGAGTTTCCATTTCTTTTTAAAAACAGATAACGCGGCTTTTATCTTGAGGTGAAATTCATTTGCTGTCTGGAACCTTCCTTCTCTTAAAAGAAGTGACGCGTCCACCATTCGAGGTTAAAAAAGCAGAAGCTCATAAACTATAATAGAAGTAAATGCGACTTTTAAAACTTAGCATTAAGAATATGAGATGGGTACAGTCGAACTCGCTAAAACTAGCGCATAGGGTCCACGGTATTTGCTCGTAAAAACGAGTTTGTGCAAAAAATCATAAAAATTCAGCACAGTCGCTTTTATTTCTTCTTTTTAGTCTCTGTGCAGTGCTAAATAAGTTGGTTATTTTGCTTTGAACTGTCTGAATGT
The DNA here is from genome assembly GCF_026930045.1 of Uloborus diversus. Lineage (NCBI taxonomy): Eukaryota > Metazoa > Arthropoda > Arachnida > Araneae > Uloboridae > Uloborus > Uloborus diversus. Next base: position 27,032,001 of record NC_072737.1, on the reverse strand, counting down.
GTTTCTTGTGTCATTGTTTTTGAGGAATACACATATACACATCTATAATTTTCAAATGCTTCTTCACTCTACAAATTGGAAAAAGTGCTAGCATCGCTTGTTTTCAGAATTTATGATTTATTCCTAACTTTCGTTTGACTTCGAAATGATGAAGAAAATTTTCCCAAAATTTTCCTTAGTTGGAAGCCAACAAAAATCTTATGAATCACAGAAATATTGCTCGCTTTAAACGAGATTTGCTTGTTAAAAGTGAGTTGTGCTCCAGTAGATTTAACATTGTACCAACCAAGTATCTCTGATTTCCTTGTTAAAACCGGGTTTTCGTTAAATCAGGCCTCGTTATAAGCGAGTTCGACTGTAATATGATGTGATGGAAGTAAAATAAGGTAGAAATTGTGTTGTATAAAAATTATTGATAGAGAGGGTATACAAAAGGCATTTCTACTCTGCATAATTGACCAAAAACTGCTATAAGACAAAGTAGTATACAGTGAATAAGCTCAGTTGTGACTCAAACAGTCAGAAAGCAGGGGTGCTCAGAACTCAAGTTTTTGGGAGGGCGGAAATTCTCAATTTGCTGAATGGAGCCACAAATTTTTCCAAATAATGATAATTTTGCCAAATGGAACTCCAAATTTCGCCGAATGATGATAGTTTTGAATATCACGACGGGGGAGAGGGGGAAAAAAAAAAAAAAAAAAAAAAACAGCTTCACATAGAGTGCGCAGATTGTTTAAGATTATTAGCAACCTTTAAGGAACTTTCTACGCAATCTGAATGGTACTGAAATACACATGCTAAAAAGCAGTTTTATATACATTGTCTATCGCACCCCGCCAGAAAAAGTGACACAACTTAAAATTTGGGAAAAACGTACTAGCAATTGGTTTAAATATTAAATTTAATGCTCTTTCTTGCCATAAAACTCGCACAAACATAGCTTACATACTGGAGAATGGTGGCGTAAAAACGAAATAATCAATAGTGACACATCATTAAAATTTCATAATTTAGAAGAAAAATCTTCGAACTTTACTATACATTATTCATATAGACAACAAAAACAAATCAGCAAACATCACATCATAATGTTTTTGAGCGTATTTTAATAACTGAAACTAAATCACGAAAAACTACTGCTGCGTATGATTTTCTCTCCACTGCTTTTTTTTTTTTTTGTCATTTTCCCTGTTGTGATATGTTGCTGAAATAATATACTAGTACGAACGTGAAAGAAATGTGTGGAAAATGTATTAGCCTAAATACTTTTTTACGTACATTTAGGCAATTTAAAATTTGTAAGAAACAGATACGGTACAGTAGTTTTTACGTAAAACCACCAGAAGGTTCAGTTGCTGGACATTATCTCAGTTAACTTGGTTTTATTTTGTATGAAAGCTAAGCATACATACAAAAAAGGAAGTTTCCACGAAAACCGTTAGATTTATTATTTGATATTATTTCTACTAATTTGGTTTCATATCGGATAAAAAGTTGAGCCGAACAAAAAAAAACGAAAAAAATTACGATGAAAATAACACTGGAACTGAACAATAACAATACCCGATTATACGAGTACAATCAAAAATCGTAAATCAAAATACAAATTCTATAATTGAACAAAAAGAAATTCGTTCAGGTTCAGAATTATTCCAGATAAATAAGTTACATTACCAAAACAATCAAGTTACTTAAACTGTTTTGGAGGAAACTTTAAATTGCATTACTGGATTTCCAAACGTTTCTCTTTCAAAAACAAAAAATAACTGTAATCATTCACAAACTTGTGACGCACGCATGCTTGGCAAATCCGTAGGACAAATTTTTAGAATCTTCTCGATTGAACTGTTTGTTGTTTGGATTTGTTCCCTATAATCCTCTCTTTTTCCGTTATTTCAAAGCTCCAGATTTGTGATTTCTGAAGTCTCTTCTCTTCTTGACAGTTAGACAAACAGATACAGAAATAAGCGGAGGCACACCGAAAGGGGGTTTGGGGATTAATTTTCACTTTCAAAACCCAGGACAACCAACCAGACCATTTTGCCAATGCAAACCTAACAGAGACTGACAAAAATGATGAACTCCTTGGAGAAGACATGACGAAGTACGAGAGAGACAATTTCTAAAAGTTTATGGGGAAATTCAATGTAACATAGCTTTTGAAATATTTTTGTTCAGAAAAAAACAAGTCACCAAGGTACTTTTTTAGTCCCTGGGATTTGTCGGACCCTGGTCCTTGATCTTGATTTTAGCATGTTCACATATATGAGTGTAAGGACTGTTATGACAAATACCCCCCCCCCCCAAATAAAATTTTGGTTTCAATTCTTTTTTTTTTTTTTTCAAATTCAGTTTTTCGAATTCAAACCAAAACAAAAAAAAGAAAAAAGAAATAAAATAAAATAAAAATAATTAGGCATACTATAAATAACTAACTAGGTCTATGTACTAATTAAATTAGTACCATTAAGTAGTAGTTGAAATCTTTCTTTCTCTGCTTTTTTTTTCATGCTCTTTATTTATTTTTTAGTAATAACGGTGACAAATTATATGCGATATTGTCGAACAATATTAGGGTTAAAAAATAAAAGAAAATGTAATTAGAATGCTATAAAATAGTTTTATTTTAAACACTAAACACTAGTTTTGGTGCAGCAACTATGATTTAAACCTGATTCACCAATAATAGAAATTTCAAGAAGTCTTACAGAAATTATTAACAAGCTATCTACAGTCAAATAACTCATAATACTATGTTCGTTTGAAATGCAGGAAAACATGACATTCAAATTGACACTCTGCTATTGAATTCTAAACATGAGCTAGTCAGTTTGACTCGTTCTAAAATGAATGATCGCGAATATTCCGCAGACGGTACAAATCTCGCAACTCCATTCAATTTATGGCGATTTGAACATGAATTTTGATGTAACTCATTAACCACGGACACTAAATCCGCCGTGAATGTAATGACAGAACAATTAAATTTAATACAAATAAGTAAGCCATTTTGCAAGGAGAGAAGGATTGTATCGTATATAAATGAATCGGGAAATGTCAGGCAGTCATTATTAAAACAACAGCAAATCAGTAAGATTTATAGATTTATTTCAGTACATTTTATTGTTATTTTTTTTTAGATAAGGCAAGAAAAGTATAAAATTTTCCATGACCGTGAAAAAAATTTATTCAAAATAATTTGTCAATTAATCCTACTACAGTGGACGCCGGTTTATTGAATCAGTGGTAAGTTGAATCAACTGCTTTAATCGTCAAAACGGCAACTGCAAAACTGCAAATCGTCAAAAACAGAGCATATTCCAGCGTTATTGAATCAGCCGCTTTGTGGTATCAAAACTGTTTATAACAAAAGTGAATCACATTAGCGCAACCCCCCCCCCCCCCACTGTATTCGCAAAACATTTCCAGGAAAATATTCGGGGTGATTGAAAAAGAAGGATGGAATTTCACAAGACTACTGGTTTGGGAATATCGGACTTGCAACTTTCTGGTGGGACTTGAATAAAAGAGCGTATTGTTAAGTTTCAATTGGCACCGTTAGACGTCTCTGCGTGTTACTGTATGTGTCCCACTGATTCATTTTTCAGTTAGTCAAAATGGCAATGGCAATCAAGTTAAAGGTGATTCAGCACTTTCTAATTGCCACCTCAGCCAGGTCACCAGACCTAACACCGCGTGACTTTCCTGTGGGGGTATTAAAGGATACTACGTTTGCATCCCGTTACGATTACTGCAGCAATTGCTTCTGTGACTGCGGACATTTTACAACGTGTAAGACAGAAGTTTGAATACATTATCGTTCAGGAGTGAGGAAGGGGGCACATAGAACATCTTTAGAATGATTTAGGTGTGTAAACAAATTCGTTTTTGAACCCTTTTACTATTAGAAATGTACACGCGTGATCGTGCGAAACCCAATCATTCCTTTTCAACCACCCTGTATATACTTGCCTTGGAAACATGAAACAAGTTAAACTTGCCAAAAACGTATTTGGAAAAAATATGCGTAGCCCAAACGAGGTAATTTCGTTTTTTTTTTTTTTTTTTTTTGTAACAATACAATAAAAACAGCATTAAAAACGAAGCAAAATGGCTGAGAAAACTAATCGCTTTTTTTTTTTAATTTTTTTATGCATTTTTTTAACGAAATTTTTAGTCGATCATGGGTTAAACAGGGTTTCAAAAGTACTGTAAAAAACGTTTGAAAAGTTCTAAATTCAAATTTTGAAATAAATAAATAAAGATTAAAAAATTTGTAAAGTATGTGATGAAATAATTGCCCTTTTCTTGTACATTCCCGAAAACAATAACGCATGTATAGATTCATTTCATAAGCTATCGTCAACTTCTTCTCGGAACATCTATCCAAAAATATTTATTTACCAACAAACTACTTTTATATTTAATCGAATTTGTCAATATTTCCGGAACATCACACAATAAATTACTTGCGCCCATCAGTATATCATCAGCTCGAAAACATTCTCATTTCGAACCCTTCCCTTCCGCGAGCTCTTTCCAAACATTCCAAGACTAGAGAATAGCACGCGCAGAAATTCATATATTAATCATCAGTCTGCAAAAACGGTACTTTGTTTAAACTTCTCAACCTGACAGCCGGCCGCTTTCCCAGTTGTGTTTTCCCTAGCACAGACCAAAAGAGCATCGACCAAGAAAAACAAATAAAAAAAAATTCTGAGAGCTGCTGTAATAACGTTGAAGAACCTGCTATTTCTGGCGAGGCGGCTGATCATGCAGGGGTACTTTGATGGTTTCTGGTCTGAAACGAGATGGGGGTGGAGAAAAAGGTGTTCCTCCCGCCGCTGCACATGTTCCTTTCTTTAAAAAACGCTTTTTTTATTTAAATGAAAGCCACCAAGCCACCATTTCAATGAAGAATAAAAAGCTTTAGTTTGAGATTATACTCTTGAGAAATTGTTTAGAAAGTAGTAGTTTGGAGCGGTTTGATTACTTTGAGGAAAATTAGTTTTTTTTTTTTTTTAGTTTGGGTTAAAGACCGCAGTTAGGCCAACTAGACCTGGGCCTCCATCTTCTAAGGGGACCTCGATTTAAAAAAAAAAAAAAACTTATGCATAACATTAAAAAAATCATGTATTTTTGTGAAAATAATAAAAATTCTTCTTTTAAATAAATGTTAAACATTATTTTAACATTATTTTGCGTTGACCTAAAGTGATAGAACTGAGAGAGGGGGGGGGGGGGCCTCCAAACATGTGACTTGGGCCTCATTTTTAGTTAGTCGAGCCCTGGCCGCAGTCTTAAGTTGTACAAATACAACCAAGTATTTATATTCAAATAAATAAATAAATAAATAAATAAATCAAAATAAAATAAATAAATAAAAAAATTCTAAAATAAAATAATGTGTTGAAAATGTTCCAAAAAGAAGACCGATATATTTACTGCTGCAACTTCAACATAAATGTGATTTAGTAGCGTGCTTTCAAAATCACAAAAAGCATCAAAAACTTTGTAAAGCATTTCCACACAGTATAATAAAGGGGGAGAGGGATGCGTGTGAAATGCTGTCCATATAATTAAAAAGAAAAAAATGAATGAAAAAAAAAAGAAATTCTATTTTTTAAAAAAGTGAATCATTTAATTTAATATTTTCAACAGTTATTTTTACATGCTAAACGAGTATAAAACGTTTCTTCCATACCGAAAGATGCTAATTTTTTCTACAATCTCATTGCAAAATAGCGAATTTTAAGCAATGATGTAAAAGATAAGTTCTTGCGTTTTGAACCAAAAAATTGGCACGTAAAAAATTACCTCTTCAACTAATTAAAGAACCATCACCAGATACTAGACTCCATGCAGTCCTTCTGACCGCTACAGTTGATTACATTATCGAGTTCACAGTATTGCCGCTGACACGATGTACTGCGTCAAATACATACCATGAAATCAAAAATTACGTGGTAAAAAATACGTCTTATGGAACTTTTTTTTTGGTAAAAAAAAGACCCAGGTTGTATAAGCTGCAACCTTGACACTGCCGCTTAATCTACTTCTTTTTAGATCTTACCACCAGATCACAATCATTATTAATTTTTGCATTTATATGACTAATCAACACTTGAAAATGTTTCTGTAACCAAGCTTGAGATTACTAATTGGTATAAAGTACTCTTAATCAGGGCTTAATTTGCATCGGAGCTCGCGAGAGCCAAGCTCCAGTGCCTCAAACGTTTTAGGCGAAATTCAGGCTATGCAGCGTAAAAATTAAGTTCTGGACAGGGCACTTGCACCCTCTTTTGGTAGCAATTAAGCTCTACTCTAAATAATTAGTAATGTCAGAAGCAAATGCTTTTAGTTAAATTATAACGTCATGTATTACGTGCTATAAGTCTTCATCCATAATTGCAACTGTAATCGTCTCAAGTCTAGTCACTAAAACTCTGGTTAATATCGCGCTCGTAGTTTCTAAACACTACGGATAGAATGGTGCCATTGCTTCTATAGTTTGAACTTTTTATTTCTTTGTATTCGCGAAAAAATTTTCACTCAAAAATCGACCATAATTTCCATTTTGCTCACCCCAGAATGAATGTTGAGTTATTTTTTTCGATCCGATCACACGTGCATATATATATATATATATATATATATATATATATATATATATATATATATATATATATATATATATATATATATATAAAAGAACGTATAGACTCCCGAAATATCCATTTTGACGATTAACGAGTTAATTACAACGAGTTTTCTCGTGACGTCTATATGTATGTATGTGCGTATGCATGTCGCATTACTCAAGAACGGTTATGTCCTAGAAAGTTGAAATTTGGTACGTAGACTCCTAGTGAGGTTTAGTTGTGCACATCCCCTTTTGGTTGCATTCGGGTAAAAGGGGGTCTTTTGCACTTTTTTGGGGGGAAATCATTGTTAATTTCGATGCAAACTCAAGTGGTGTTATAATTTGGTGGACACTTGGCGATATATGGCCAGTCTTTTGGTCACCAACTTTTGTCGCCAACTTGGCGACAAATTTGATTTTTTTTTTAAATTTGTTTCAATTTGGCCACTGTTGGTGATATTTAGAGAAATAAATTGCAGTAATGAGGAGATAACATTAAATTGGTATAAAAGGAAGTCATGTGATGCACACATCAGCTCGTTTACTTGCAGGTAAGACAAGAAAGATTTCCAGAACATAGAGAAGAAATAATACCCAATGCACTGGTGGGAATCGAACCCACGACCTCCGGCATTTATGAAGCGAAGCTTCTACCGCAGATCCACTGAGGTCCCGCTAAAACACTTCAATCGATCTTACATCTCCGAAAAGTCACTTTGTATCAAGTATGAGAGGAGGCCAGGATGAATTTTCAAAGTGGAGGAATTGGGAATGGAAGGAAACAATACTCGATTCGTATGCGCACGTTAAACGACGCCATCATTCACCACTAAAGAAGTCAACGTTTACTCTTAAGTAAATAGAACACGAGAGTTGAACTCATATTTGTTGTGACAAGAGAACAAAAGGTGTATATAGTTCGGCCCAAGAACTATCCTTTTAGCCAAGCTCTTGCTTATTAAGAGCCTTATTCTGTTGTTGATTCAGTCTTCCCTTCAAAAAAACACCAACTTAGGGCAACCTTAAACTTGACCAGAACTAAGTTCAATGAACTGTCAGGCGTTTAAATGGTTTTTCGATGTCGTTACTCATCAAAAGCAATCAAAATAAGGGTGCATGTAATGCAGTGGTGTACCTAGCATGGTTGACATCCGGGCCGGTAATTTCTGGTGTCACCCCCCCCCCTTACAAACGCAAAAAAAAAAGTTGTGATATCCTCTGTAAACATGAAATTCATACAATTTTCAGAAACAACTACATTTGAGGCAATGAGAAGCAAAGGGATGTAAGTGGGCATTTTCAAGTTTTGAGTAAAACGCGTTTAAAGATAACATCCTAGGCAAACTTTCATTGAGAAGTTTTTCTAAGTCATGCCGTATAGCAGCACCTACCGAAGCTACTAGTACTATCTCTTGCCCTAAAATAGAGGAGTGTTTCACCTACCATTTGACCTAGTTATCCCCAAATTTTTAATTCTTCCACTTACATCCCTTTGCTTCTCACTGCCTTATTGACGAAATTTTACGTGGGTTAGTACAAAAGACAAATAAAACATTTTATATAACATGGCCGAGGCACAGTTTGAAGGCCGTCGAGAGGTCAAAAAAGTATGAAATTGATTGCCCCTTAATTATTTCAAACACATTGAAAGACAATGGGGTTCAGTTTTTTGGTGCAAGAGGAAGTCACTACTAGATCTAAGTATTGACAATATGAACCTAATCCTGAATATATTATTCACTCCATGATGGGGGAGGGGGGAGAGGGAGTCCCGGGGTTAAGTGCTCAGGATCCCTATCAGATGGGAGTTTAGAATTTGAAAATGACTATGTATCCCTAAAAATTTTATCAGATGTATAAAACATGATTGCCACATCAAGATTACTCTTCTTGATTAACCATTCAAAAAATTTAAGAAACCCAAAACGTCTAGAGAGAGAAAAAAGAGAAAATTTTCTTATTCTAATTAAAATAATGTTTTGTTTACGCCTTCATATTCCAGTAGCAGAAACTGAGCGGCACGTCGTGGCTTCTTGAAAAGGTTGCAGACGATTCCTGAATAGGAAAGTTAATTATCGTTTTCTGCACGAATTCGTAGAACTTAAAAGTGGAAAAACATGTTTCAGAATGAACCGAAAAAGAAAACTATAAACAAAAGACACCCTAAAATCTGTGAAGGAGTCCTCAGGGGTTGAGAGGTCAACAGCATTTACTCCAGAAGCTACCTGCGTCGTAATCTTTAAATTCAGCATTTTACTTTCAGGCATTCCTCGGTGATTGATCTAATGCTGGTTTACTTTGCAGACTATTTTCCAATTTTTTTTTTTTAAATCTCTGTCGCAGGCTGCTGACAATTCTATCAGGCTTCATCTGTCCACATACTTGCATAACACTTTCGTACAGGGGCGTCCTGATGAGAGTTCACTGTGACCTCCCGAAAATGTCCTTATTCGGCAAATTTCGTCTGTCGATTCGCAAAATTTGGTGTTCTGTCCAGCAAATTTAGAATTTCCTCCGTCCCAAACATTTAATTTCTAGGGGCCCCAGCGTTCATAATTGAAATTCTTGATACTTTTGTCCCTCGCCCCATGCTGTCATTATCAAAACACACCTAACTTTAAATTACCACTAAAATGTCGAGTAAAAACATATTTCAATGCAACAAAATAAGCTCCTTTTTGCACAATTTTGTAGCAGAACCGCAGAAATCAGCTCTGCAAACAATAACCCCGAGAAAAGCGAAACGAAAACGTTAACAGAAAAATATTTTTTTTTCTTTTAGAACCTCATTCGGAAGGATAAACGCACCGAGAAATTTCAGATTGAAACAATCACAGCAATATGTATTTCGTGAGAACAATGACTGCTGCTTGAAACACGTTTTATCTTCGTACTCGAGCAGAATTTTCGTTCCATGTGGGTGCAGAGGCTAACACCCTTGACCTTCTACTCCGGCGCTATCTCTTGTGGTCGATAAACGAGAACTTTTTTTTTTCTCAAACGGGGTCGATGCAGTGTTTCCTACTTGGATTAACATTCAGCTCTTTATACTTAAAAGGAAACTTAGGCATGGGTTGAATTAAATTTTCTTCACAGCTATTTAACGCTTCGATTTCGAGTTTTTTTCAAAACCTTTTTGGCGTCCACTGCCATTTGTTGTGTCTTTGAACAGGACTGTGGAGTCGGAGTCGGACTGATTTTGGGGTAAAAGAGTCGGAGTTCAGAGTCAAAGGTTTAAAATTTCAAGCGTCAGAGTCGGTCATTTCCCCCCAATGTTCGCAACTCTGTCAGTGCTTGCGAAGTCAAGAGTCAGAGTCGGACTGATTTTGGGGTAAAAGAGTCGAAGGCTCTAAAATTCCCAGAGTCAGAGACGGTCATTCTTCCTCCAACTCCGCAGCCCTATCTTTGAACCATTTGCCTTAACTTTGCACCATTCATATTTTTTAACACGCTTTTATTAGCTTCACCTGTATGTATGTATGTATGTATCTTGTAACGGAAACTTGCAGCTCAAATTTCGCCCACTTCCTGCGATCGGATTCTTTTGAAATTTGGCACACGACCTCAGACCCGATGACAATGCAATATTCTATGATCAAATTAATTAATTAACTGTTTTAATTGTTAGTTTCCTCCACTTTTAATCAAAATTTTGGCATAAACCCAACAATGTGAAAAAGGAAAATTTTTAAAAAATACATCAAAAAATGCTCGTAAAAATTATTTAAAAATATCTATAAAAACCTTTAATTTCTCTGCATCAGACAAAATTTGTTCCAATGTTCCAAGGTAATTAGAACATGAAATATAATTGTTTTTAACCAATTTCATGCCAAAATTTAGGTGAGCCTTCAATTGGAAATTCATTGTTGATTAGACCATTGTTGAACAAAACTTTTATTCAAATGCATCTCAAATTTTCAAAGTAATTTAGATATGATTTCCGCACACATACATCAATATTTTTTCGTAAAACAAGTTAAACTAAAAAGAAGAAAATAAAATAACAGTTTAAAAAACTAAAAAAACACGCTTTCGTAGCAAAATGAACTAAAAAGTGAAAAATAATCTTTAGATTATAGTAGTTGACCAATCACTTAATTTTAATGTAATACAAAAAATCGTGAGGGACTTCTTATCAGTTGTCTTGAATTTCTTCCATTTGTTGTCCATGCAAAAAATGTAAATAGACAGCACTTGTTTTCGGACTTACTACTTCCATTTTTGGAAAGTAACGATTTCCCAGTTGAATACATTCTGCAACTGCAAATTTGTCACCTTATGTGCAACCTTAATATTTGCAACCAAGTTTGCTCAAAGTTGCATGGAAACTACTTATTTAAAATTAAGAAACAGTTTGTCTTTTAAAGTTACTGTTAAAGCATAGAAATCGGGGAAGTTGTGACTCCCCCTGGAATATGTCAGTTGTTTTTTGCTCTCTCTGAAAAAATTCTTACACCACGTGTGTTTACAATACAAACCCGAATTCTAAAATGAAGCCGATTTTACAACAGAATTCACGTTATCTACTAAGAATGAAGCTGAAAGTCTGTCTGTCAGGATCTCTGTGACGCGCATAGCGCCTAGACCGTTCGATAGATTTTCATGAAATTTGGCACAAAGTTAGTTTGTAGCATGGGGGTGTGCACCTCGAAGCGATTTTTCGAAAATTCGATTTTGTTCTTTTTCTATTCCAATTTAAAGAACAAAATTATCATAAGATGGACGAGTAAATTACGAAATTATCATAACGTGGAACCGTAACATGGGCACAAGCCAATTGGCGAGATACGAAATTATCATAACGTGGAACCGTAACATGGGTACAAGCCAATTGGCGAGAAATTTCACCACACATTATTCGTAAATATACAGGCGAACCAAAAAACCTTTTAATTTTTGTATTACGAGCAAAGCCATGCGGGTACACTAGTTAAAATATAAAATTAAAGCAAAATGAGCAAACCTGGCGAAGACATAAAGATATTTTTTTTTTTCATTTTCGCCGAACTCAAAAGTAAACAAGTCGCCAAGCCACCTCTAGTTTACCACTTACGTCTATAAATCATTTCGTAATCATCCATTCATCCGAAAACTGATCCAGAATAATTCACAGCACAGTTCATCAAGGTCTTAATTCCCTCATAGAGCTCCGAGACGTCTGAGAAAAGCGAAGTCGAGAGATCAATAAGCAAGAATTAATTGCCTTCAAATGAGTATCTCAAGAAGAGAAATAATCCTAATGACTTTCAAATTACGTCTCCATGGTCAACGCACGGCCCCATCCTATGACCGGAGACAAAACGGTGACTCCATTTCAAATCTTCTCAGTGCACGATCTCAATTTGGCGAATCACTGATGCAGGGATATTATTTGCTTTGGCTTCAGAAAGAATTAACTAATTTCGAATGATCCTTCGTCCTTAACTCAAATTAGACTCCGGAACTTTGCTCTCAAGAAGCCCCAAAGTAAATAGTAAAAAAAAAAAAAAGTTATTTTTGAATAAAGCTTTTGCAGAGGGAATTCAATTCATGGTTTTTTTCCTTGCTTGCAAAAAGACGGTTCTTTCCCTTTTGGTTGAATTGGCGTTGAATTTAAGCGAATATGTATTTAGATTTACAACAGGAAGATTTAAAGAAACTTTTATTTTCTCAATATTCTTTCCTGGAGGCTCTTTCTTTCCATTTCAGAAAGATAAAAGCATACTTTAACAAACTCCTTTTTTTTTGTTGTTGTTGCAAGAGTTATTCATGTTTCTTACGACAAAAACAAATCATTATCTGTTTCGAATGGATTCCAGAGGAATATAAAATACAAAATGTGTACTAAAGCAGGACAGGAGTTTTATTGGTTTTAACTGTATTTTTGCTCTGATGCAAGTCATTGCATCAGGGAGATATAAAAGTCTCGTCGTTTTGAATCATATGCGATTTTCACTACAAAGCAGAGAATAAAGTTCTATTGAAAAGATTTTTTTTTCTTTCTTTTTTTTTCGATTTTAAAATCATTTCTGCGATTCAAAATTAAATATTCAGACGGTCATAAACTTATGAGAGAAGGGAGATTACGAAGTTTTTTTTTTTTTTTTTCACATAATCACTTATTTCTAGTCCTCTACAAAACTGAAACTGCGTGAGTTGAGTTTACTTTCAAAAATTTTTATTTTTCAACATTTATTTTAAATGTTTTCTAAATATTTATTTTTGTCATTTAAATGAACATTATTTTTTTGTTAAAAGCGATATATATTTACATACTGAGCCTTCTTTCAAGTTTTACCTAGCGCAAATAAATGTGATTCACTTTTTTTTTTCAACTTTTGTTGCAATTTAGTGAAAATAGAAAAGTGATCCCTTTTGTTTTTCCGACTCTCTCTCCCGATTAAACGTTTAAAAGGAAAAAATTGAAAGTAGGTGTACTTTTTGAAAACATGACGAAAGAAATAAAAAAAGCATACTTAAAAAAAAAACACTTTTTCACGTGTAGCACGAAAAAATACGTCTTTCACTAAAAAAAAAAGTGAAGAGGCAATAAAATTTTAGTATCAGTATCTCTTGCCAGCTTTTTATTTATTCAATGATTGATTGAATGGTTCATTCATCCTTTCGTTTGCGCATTCATTTTTTTTATTTAATAGGTAGTTTTTTGTTATAAAGAAATAATAGCTAAAGCTGCTTTGCTGTCGCTTATTTTTTCATAAAATAAAAATTTTCCATGCATCAGAGGAAAAATAAATAAAACAAAAATACCACGTTGAACAAATGAAGAAAGTTCAATGCAGCCTGCCATTGTACAAGAACACTAAATACACCTAACCATACATGAAATACACCGCCAGCTCAGTCATTTCCAGCCGAGAACTGCAGTTTCGTGCTTATTAGCACTCATCAGCCCGGCATAGGAAAGCGACTGAGCTGGAGATGGAAAACCTCTTAAGGAAGCCAAGAGTGCCAAACAAACTGGTAGCTAATATAGAATTAGCGCAGACCAGACGAGTGACCGAAACAATGGTTCGGTTCAACTCGAATATTGAAGGCAAGGCATGGTAAATTCAGTAAATTACCGCCCAATAGCCAGGGCTGAAGCAGAAATACATGAAATACACCATTCAACATCGTTATGAAAAAGATCATTGATGCCAGGTTTATTTCGACGTAATACTAATAATCGTAAATAAATGCCAAGTAAATAATCTAAATCTGCAATCACCGAGAAGCATAAAAAAGGCACTCGCCATTGTTAAATGAATCTAATTATGAGAACTAAGTAATCAATAAGGCAAAGCCTACTACCTAACAATGAACCGTTCCCATGTTAGTAACCGGGAGTGCGTAAGAAAATGTCAAGCGGAATGCTCACAGCGTGATTACGAAAAGTAATTGCATTTTCTTCCAGAAAGGACGCTTTTGCGTCTTACAGCCAGAGTCGATTAGGAGAGGTTGCGTAAAATGAAATATTTTATGCTAGGATTGAGAAAACGTCGTCTTTTAATATTAAAGCTTAAAATGGTTTGGGGACCATACATTTTCTTATGAGTCGGGAAATGTTTTCTTGTTGTTCATAGCAATGTGTAATGTCAGAACAATCTATTTTTTACAACTCGAGTTGCCATTTAAAAAAAATATTTCAATTATTTTGATAAAATGTTTTAGAAATCGGTCTTTGTGTAAAAAAAAAACATATCGGTAATACCAGCTCTAATGGAGGTAAATAAGTTATAAATGAACCAATCAATTGGATTTGTGAATGACTTATTTATCAGTCTAAAGTCTTAAATTTGCACCAAAACCAAGTTCATTGCGGACTAAGGATTCAACTATTTCTAATAGTTCTTTGGTATTGGGAAACTTACAATCTCACCGATGGTTAAAACTTAAGCAGGTACTTACAGAGGTCCTGCCTCTTCTACCAGAATATTGATGAATCGTTGACATAAATTCACATAAGCAGTAATGCTGCCAAATGAATTTTTGTTAAAGTAAAGTAAATATCAACGTCAAAAAGCACAAATTGCAAATTACTGCAGTAATCTTTCGACGTTGTTATTTACTTGACTTTTCAGCACCAATGTATTTATTTATCTTAAATTTTTGTTACTCACTCGTTTTATTCCCACCACTGGCAGTATTCGATTGTTTTTCTGACCAGTAAGGATATTGTCGCATTCATGAAAACACTCATCTTGATGAATTGTTCAAACATAATGATTGACAGAGTATTAAAGCATCCATTACTACCGGATTGGAAGAGACACGTGACAGTCGATTGTTCCTGTTTTCTACAAGTACGCGAGAGCACTCCAACCAGTTTCGCCTGCGCCCGCCTTTTTCCCTATACCAGAATATTGCTGGATCGCCAACTAAGTCACACAAACTGCAATGTTGGTAACTAAATATCTGTTACTCAACCATTTCATTCCCTCCCCTCAGATGGTATACGAAAAAACTGTTTTCCTGATGTCTAAAAATGTTACCAACTTAATGAAAACATTCATCTTGATGAATTGCTCAAATATGATCGTTGGCATAGCATTAAAGCAACCACGACTTAAGCGGACAACCCAAAGCTGACTTCCTTATTTTCTACAAATACGCGAAAGCAGGAACTGTGGAGGAAAGGGGTTCGCTGAGCCCCCTTTCCTCCATAGTTCATACCCGAATATTGGTGTATCGTCAGTCAAGTCACAAACATAACGAAATGTCGATCACTCAATCATTTCATTCTCATTGCTAACAGTATTCGAAATAAAAAGCAAACACTCATCTTGATGAATTGCTGAAATATGACGGTTAGTAGCATTAAAGCATCCGTAATTGACGGGGATTGGAGGAGACAAGCGAAAATCGTTTATGATTTCTATAAGAACCCGAAAGTACTCCAACCAGCCTTCGTTGCGCCCTTGCTTATTGGTGGATTTTGCTATCTATAGGTGCTTGATCTATAGGTCCTTGCCCCTATAGCAGAATATTTGTGGATCAGATCGTCAACTAAGTCACATAAACTGCAATGTTGGCAACTTTACTCAACCATTTCATTCCCACCATTGACGGTATTCGAATTCATTTTCTCTGATCTGAAAGAAGTTTGAAAACACTCATCTTGATGAATTGCTCAAATATGATGGTTAACATAGCATTAAAGCACCCACGACTCACAAGGATTAGAGGAGACAATTGGAAGTTGGTTGTTCATGATATCCACAAGAACGCAAAAGCACTCCAACCATAGGGCTGGTTCGCTGACCAGTCAACCCATCTCCAGCTGCAGGGGTGCCCATCCCCCCCCAAGTTCAATGGCGCAAATTCCCCCCCTCAATTTTTCCTCAACTCTCCCCCCCCCCTTTTTTTGTTTTTAGCTCTTTTTTTATTTTATTTATTTATTTATTTTTTAAATAATTTTTATTTATTTTTTCTTTTTAATACATTTTTTATTTATTTTTTCTTTTAAATATTTTTTATTTATTTATGTATTTAATTATTTTTAATAATTATTATTATTTTATTAGAAAATTTCTGTGCTTCGCAAATGACACGCACAAACAAACTAAATAAATGAAATAAAAAATAAACAGAATAAAATAAAATAAATTTTAATTTAAATTAAAAATAAATCAATAAATACATAAATAAAAAGCAATTTAAAAATTCTCCCCCAAAAATTGTGATGGCGCAACTTGCGCCATAATCCCCCCTTGTGGGCACCCTTGTCCAGCTGCGCCCTTGACCCTCATACAAGATTACTGGTGGATCGCCAAAGTCACTAAAGCAGCAATGCTGCCAACTAAATTTTTGTTACTCAACCATTTCTTTCCATCACTGAGGGCATTCGAATTTATTTTTTCAGATCTGAAAGAATATTATCGAATTTATCAAAATACTCATCTTGATTGCTCAAATATGATAGTTGGCATAGCATTAAAGCACCCATGACTCGCAGGGATTGGAGGAGGCAATCGAAAGTTGACTTTTTCTTTCTTGATTTGTCATACGTACGCAAAATCAGCCCTCGCTTCAATCCTACCTTTCACACCAGAACATTGGTGGATCGCCAAAGTCGCAAAAGCAGCAATGTTGCCAACTAAATTTCTGTTACTCAACCATTTCTTTCCCACCACTGACGCTATTCGAATTTTTCTTTTTCTGATCGGAAAGAATATTATCGAATTTATGAAAACACTCATCTTGATGAATTGCTCAAATATGATGGTTGGCATAGCATTAAAGCACCCATGACTCACAGGGATTGGAGGAGACAATCGAAAGTTGATTGTTCCTGATTTCTACAAGTACGCCAAAGAATGAAATCGCACAGAGGGAAAACAAAAGCGTTTTCGAAAAGAAATAAATCAGTCACGTAGTTTAAATCCGATAATAGCATTTTCCCACGAATAGTTCCACACGGCTCAACGCCAACGTGTCCCAAAAAAGAAACCACCGGGGCTTAGGGCCGCCCTTCGAAAAAAGGATCGATTCAAGAGGGCGTCTGTTTGGCGGCAAGTTAAACGACACAAAACTTTTTTTGTCTTTGGCTAGTCGGCCATTATTTTGCCGTCCGTACGATCACACAGATGAAATCGAAGGTCGTCGAGAGAACCTCACGTGAACGATTGTAGAACGCGAGCGCCCGAGCGTGACTGCAGCGCCCTCGGGGCGAATGCAACGTACTATCAAGCATCTTCTGTTTCGGCGGGAATTTTGAAAGGCATGTTTTTGGTTTAATGGGATTTCGGTTCATTGTTTGCTTTGTTGATGCGGCATCAAAACTGAGAGAGACAAAATATTTTGAATAGAACACGCTAAGCACGTCCTTTAGAAAATCGTATGTATTCAAAAGAAGGGAAATTTCTCCCTTTTTGTTCAGAATAACATTTATAAAACTTTTTCGTCCTTCAAATTTTCTATAAATTATCATTTGAAATAACACCAAGTTATACCAACGAACTTGCTTCGCAGAAAAAGATACGACAATTTAAATTCGTTATTTTCACTTGTTCATTATTCTCGTTTTCATTAGTGAATACAAATAATAAGAAAACACGATTCTTCTCAAACACACTTATAACCAAAATAAATAAATAGATGTCCCTAAATGCTCTGACATTCGCCCTAACTATAAAAAAAATAATAATAAATAAAATAAATAAATAAATGGTAGTTAATTCAAAATTAACCATATTTTGCTAAACTGATTCATTTCAAAGTTTTCGGGTTGACCAAGGGTATATATACTCACTGCATTTCATAGAAAAAATAAATGCAAAATACATTTACATTACGTTTTTTAAATCCGGGGGGAGGGGTCATTTGATCCCCCTTGAAACTTGTACTTGCATTTAAAAATGATATTGCTATTAAGTTTACATACTCCGAAAAATTATTTTGAGGTCTAGAATTTTAAATTATGGTTAAAATTGGAAACCTGCAAAACGGAAAGCAGACGATATTTAGAACAAATTTGGTTTTGAATTGTGACCCGCTTGCATTAAATGCGAAATATTGCCAACTAAATTTCCTTTACTGAACCATTTCCTTCATACCACTAACAGTATTCGGAAGAGAGAGAGAGAGAGAAAAAAAAAAAAAAAAAACCTGATCAGTTAGAATATTGAATGCAAAATGTTAACAGAATTAATCATGAAATATTGCATGCTAAAAATGTAATTAAAATTCAAAACATATCTCTGCAAATTGAATTTACAATTCAGCATAGAAACATAGTAAAGTTTTAACTCTGAAAAGTAATATAAGTTTAATGGAAAAGTAAATGCAACCATTATTTATCTGAAAACAGTATGTATGCATCAATGTAAATATCAGTTTGGGATACCAATTTTAAGCTACATGCTAAGCTGTAAATCTGGTTTTCTTACAAGTACACATGTTTGGAAAGAAGTTAACATAATGAACATTCACATTTGAACTAGCTTTTATTTATTTGTTTACTTGTGTGTTTTATTTACTCCCCCCCCCCGATTGTGGTGCTTTGTGTAAGGGGAAGGAGTGAGGGGTATATATTTTCTTTCTTTTTTGGGGGTGGAGGGGGGATTTGACTTGATCTGATGAAAAGACAAAGCGATAAAAAAAAGGCATACAATACATTTTTTGAAAGAAAAATTAAATTTAGCTTGCAATAAAATTAAAAGAAAAACATACACACAAACAAAATCCATGAACATAACCCCAATGAAATAAAAGTATTTCCTTTACTACTTTTTCATCCAAATGGATTTAAAATCATTCTACGGCATTGCCATTTAAACAGGAAATTTCATCTAATATCACGAAATTTATAAACATAAGAATTCCACCAACAATTTCCCTGGCTCTGTCATAAACAGGATTAGTATTTAAGTTGAAACATAAATCATCCACATTGAATTATGGATATGTTTTAATCATTGCCTCAAATCGCACGAAAAAGAATACTTCACAACCAAGAAGGTGGTGCAACCAAAGACTAGTCATTGAATTTCAAGGAAAAAAAAAGTAGTCCATCCTTTCAATTACTAACAATAATAAAGGGAAGATTTATTTCAAAAATATTTACATTATTCATACAAAAGCATTCATTGATACTTCAAAAGCCGACAGAATAACTTTCACACAAGGGGAAAAGAAATGGTTCAAATTTTCCGCATGCATAAAATAACTGAAGTGAAGCCAGCCACTCGGGGGTAAATAAATTGTCGGCTGAAACTTAACGCCTGCATGGTTGGTTTAATGCTGCAGACAAACAGGAAGCCGACATCACAACTCGAGGTCTGGCGAAAAATTAAGTAAGTTTTGGCACAGAGCCAAAGATGGTAGTCAATTAAGCCACGGCACACATTAAAGGAGTTATCAAACTTAATTCATTGTTTGCAAAGGATACGTTCGATACAGTTGTAAGAATTCATTCATTAATTTTCATAAAATTCAAACCCATACTTTGAATGCTTAAAATATTTCACGAAGGAAATGAGAAATTAATAGTAGTAAGAGAACTGAATACGTACTGTATCGATTTTTATGAATGCATATTCCAAAAAAAAAAGTTAATACTATAAGTTTTCAACATATTTCAATATCCAATTGTTTTCAGTGTACGTAAATCACATTTGCTGTATATTCAATAAGTGTTGAAAATATATTTCAACATCTGTATATATATTCAATATAATGTCATTAACATGTTTTAATAATAATATAATTCAACATGTGTTTGAAACATAATGCAATATCAATATCTATTTAATATGTGTGAAAAACATTTTAAATATCGACATACATTTTATATATGTTTAAAAAAAATTTCAATATCTTTCATGAAAAGCATTTTCAATTCAGAATTTGATCTCTTTATACGACGAACACAAGCACTTACCAAAAGGAAAACATATTTCTTCCCCTTTAAAATAATCAAATTTATTTCAAACAGTTAATCAATTTTCTACAAAATGCAAAGCTTCGTATTGCATTTTATGCATAAGTAATACAATTACGCGAAATGGCCAAAAATGCAATTATAAAAAATGCCTGAAATCGAAATTATTTCGTTAAAAAATAATGGCGTTAATAAGACGTAAGCAAAGAAAATACGAGTAATTTTGTTATTGCAAGGATATTTGTCGATGGTACAATAGTAGTGGCGTAAGCCGTCCTAACATAGTTTTGAATAAATGAAAAATGAGCATTGTGTTACAATGTGATTAAAGTGAAAAACCAATGTAAATAAGGCACTAATTATCAAGAAAATATATTAAACTTTTCTTGATAATTTGTGCTTTATTTGAATTGGTTTTTCACTTTAATCCGAGTTTGAAGTAATTTAAGGTTTTGTAAAAACTATCGCCATCAGTTTCGGATAGTGGACAATTTCTTCTAGTGCATGGGCAATGTTACGAACGGACGGTAAATAATTTTTTACCGTCCAATTTTTTTTATTTTGTTTTCAAATAAAAAAAATTGAAACATAGTTCTCATAAATATCGAAGGTAGGGGTCTAATTTTTTAACCGACTTCAAAAAGGAGGCGGTTATCAATTCGTACCGTATGTATGTTTTTTTTTTTTTTGTTTGTCCACTCACAGCGTCTCACCTAGTGAACCGATTTTGATGATTCTTTTTTTAATGAATAGGGGATGGCTCAACTTAGGTCCCATTACTTTGTTTGACCGTATATGTTCTTTAGAAGAAAAGTAATGGGTAAAAAACAGTAAATTTCATGCAATTTCCCTATTAAATGATTAAATATGAAACCTTTTGTTATAAAAGTTAGGTGCCATATAACAGTAACATTAATAGTAATTGTAATGATAATTTTGAATAAAGGCTTCTCTGAAGCAAGCATCAAGTTTCTTCAGTGTCATTGCTCCATAGTGGTGGTAAAGCTAACCTGGAAGCGAGGTGATGCAGTGATCAGGATCTGCTTGGCCTTCACAATACTACTTAGTTATATTTGCCTCAATTATATAGGATTGCATCACAAGCAACTGGTACGCTGTGAAATGCAAATTAGTTAAGGATATTTAAATGGTTATAATTAAATTAACACACAAATGAATTCCAGAGAGAAACAAAGATAAATTTTTAGTGCCAATCGCTTAAAGTTTAAGGCGTGCTTATCGTTTTTTTTAGTATGGAGCTTTTTTATGAAAAAAATAAGGTAAAGTTTCGTGATGGTAACTTCTTACTTTTGCTGAAATATCTACATTTACACTAAAAAGAATGAAATAAAAAAATTTTGAAAAAAAATAGAACCGACTTCACAAAATTGCTCTAAAAAGTGAAAAATAATTTTATTCTTTAAACACCATCGCTAATACTTTTAAACATAATTTTTGAAGTTGGCGCAAAGACAAAAAGTAAAAGACAGTGTAACCATGCTTTGTTCCTTTTTTTTTTCTTTTTTAGAAAATCATCCAAAGTTACGAACGAAACATTGAGTTATGGCTGTGAATGATTTTATCTATCGTTTTTGCGCCAACTTCAAAAATTATGTTTAAAAGTATTAGCGATGGTGTTTAAAGAATAAAATTATTTTTCACTTTTTAGAGCAATTTTGTGAAGTCGGTTCTATTTTTTTTCAAAATTTTTTTATTCGAAACTTTCTCGTTGTAGAGAAATACACAATCGAAATATAGCAAGAATGGTATCGTTCAATGGTTTAAGTCTCGGTGTATGGGACAGGATCTGAAAAATTTCCGTGCGACTAATTCAGCTGGTCTCAAATTATAGGTTATTTTAATTTGCAGGGGTTCCCCGAACTTAAATTTTTGGGAGGGCGGAAATTCTCCACTTGCCGAATGAAACTACAAATTTTGCCGAATGAAACTCAAATTCGCCGAACAATGACTATTTTGCCGAATCGTCCGACAAAATTTACCGAATAAGGAAATTTTGGATAACCACAGTGACCTCCCGGGGCCTTCCATCGGGACGCCCCTGTTTGTTTAATCCGTCCTTTCATTCTTACGGACGACCTGAACCCCCTATTATTAGTCCTGGTTAATGAGGTTCTACTGCATTTAGAAAACAAATAAAGGGTGTTCTTTTTAGAGGTAGAGAACTTAAGGTTCAAATAAAACACAGTTAAATGTTGTTAATTGCCATGAATGGTGCTTTATTCGAAAGATTATTCTGCCATTTTTATTTAAATATGATTACTGGCATATGGCCACCTCGGCTGGCTCGAAGAAAGTCTAATCCGAAAATCCAATTTTCTCACTTTTTGCAGCAATAGAAGTCGTATGTTAGTACTAAGGTGGCGAATGTTCTCTTCGAAGACGTCAGTCGTCTGTGGCTTATTGGTGTAGACCAGAGACTCCACATAGCCCCACAAAAAGTAGTCCAGCGGTGTTAAATCGCATGATCTTGCACGCCAATTTACGGGTCCATTACGCGAAATTATTCGTTCACCGAACGTTTCTTTCAATAAATCAATTGTGACGCACGCTGTGTGGCATGTTGCACCGCCTTGTTGTCTATTCATGATGAAATGGCAAACCGAACTGAACACAAAACAAGTGACAGCTATCAAAATGGCACACATATCAAACAGTGTTGCCAACTTAAAGTTCTATACCTCTAAAAAACACCATTTAGTATCATAAAAACTTTCCTTTACAAACCTAGTTGCCGCGAATTCATCAGCTTTAATGAATTTTCGACGTTGTCCTTTCTAATTTTATTTTCCTTTGGTAGTAACAAATATTTTCGACCATCTTCGAGTATTTTTGAGCTTCTCACACTGCATTATGAAATGTATGAAGCAGCGAGTTTTTTTAAAGGAAAATAAAACTGAGTGGTTTAAAGTCAAAGTTTCTTGAATGCAGCACGGAATTGCAACATAGAAAATGAATATCCTTGAAGGAAAAGACAACACACTTATGTAAATTACCCTTCCTTTTACTGTCAAAGAAAATTGATGGGAAGCTAAAGTATCTCTAAAAGACATATTCTATAGCAGAAAATAAAATTTCTAAACATATCGTGAATATGAAATATTTTTTAAAGGGTTGTAATGAAAACAAATGCACGAAAAGACATGGAGCGTAAGTTCAAAATATTAAAAATATATGGTAGAAAGAAGCAACGGTGTATCCAGGTCCGTCATTTCACCCCCCCCCCCGTTTGATGATGTGCTTTTACTCAACGCAAATATTTCTGGAAAAGAACAAAAACTAAGCCCCCTATTCAGTAAGAACAATAATTTTTCAAAGCGAAGGGGAGTCAATTGAACCTCCTTAAATGATGGGCCCGGATAAATCCATGGGAACGTTGCGAAAGAGAAGATATGCAACTGTTTTGAGAATTGTATCCACCTTCTTTCTTCATCACATGTCTCACAAAATATAATGCAGTACACTTTAATCAGCGCTTCAGAACACTGAAGCAGACTGCTTATTTCCAAGCGTACTGCAACAGACCTAAACAGTTCAAAGTTGGACTTCTTTGACTTTTACCATGCATACAGACTTCAGACTTGCTGGAATGAATGAAAAAACAAATTTTTATATGGAAATTCATTCCTTTACGCAAATCAACTTTCAGCTCTTTGTAAGGGGCTCCCCGATTCTAGGTCTTTGGAGAACATTGTGACCTCCCAAGATATTTCCTTATTCGGCAAGTTTGTAACAGTATTGCAATGCTTTATTTGTTTATGGCGATTCCTTCTGTATATTCTTATTAGGTGTAAGTACTATGTTTGCATACCCGTATTTTACCATTCAATAAAATTCAGTGCTTCTTTCCGTAAATTGAGAATTTTCCCCTTCCCAAAAAATGTTAAGTACGGTGCGTTTCTGCTGTTAAGTGTCTGTTTTAGAACATAGTAAAATCCAGTAGACCGTTTTATATTGTTTTGAAACGACCTTCTGCTGATGGAAAATGTTCTGCAGGTACTCTACATAATACAATATTTATGCTAAGTATTAATAATTTAAATGCATACTGGGGGTGAATGACTATTGGATGTCATGCACAATAAAGTATTTTATAATATTCTGCAGGTCTATGATACAATACAATATTTGTGCAAAGTATTAATGATTTAAATGCATATGGGATGGATGACTAATGTCAAGCACAATAAAGGATTTTACAATGTTCTGAAAAAGACTTTCTGCTGATGGAAAATGTTCTGCAGGTCTACGATACAATACAATATTTGTGCAAAGTATTAATCATTTAAATGCATATGGGATGGATGACTATTTGATGTCATGCACAATAAAGTATTTTATATTGTTCTGAAACAGATCTTCTGCTGATTGAAAATCTTATGCAGGTCCACCGCATCATACAATATTTATGAAAAGTATCAATTTAAATGTACACCTGACAGGATGACTATTTGATGCCTCATGCCCAGCACCGTACAGTATTTCACAATGTTCTGAAACAGATCGTTTGCTGGTGGAAAAGTTCTACAGGTTGATGATGCAATGTTAATAAAACAAATCAATTGTTTAAAATATTCTGGGGTGGATGACTCAATTTAAGCCATACGTGATAAAGTATCATATGCGACATACATCCTGTTTTTGTACGCATAGGAAAGTTTATGGCAGCTTTCTTCAAGATGCAAGACATCAGAAACTGAGTCACTTAGCCATCCAATCCATTTTCATCTTCCCTTACTCAGGCACCATATTTCCTGGTTATGTAGATACGTCCTTGGACGGAAAAGTAAGTACCACACATGAATTCGAATTAAGAGCGATGAAGAACGAAAGGTCAGACACACCCCCTCTTCTCTTCCCTCGGATGTGACCAATCGTAGATTTCCGAATGCGTCGTAATTCTTTTTAAACATATTCCAAGAATTCCGACTCCAATCCTTCGAGTAGTCTGTTTCTCTTAAGATGCGAAATTCACCGGATTCCGTTTTGGGAAACCGTTAAAAGTTTCTAAAGTTATCCTTTTTGTCATTAGAATTATTATTTTTATTTATTTATTTGTTTTTGGCAATGACAATCAAAAATCATTTTTAGCTCAGAATCCAAAATAGAACTTCGATCGGCACTTCCGCATTGCTTATTTTTAAACAACCATTTTGATCATAATGCAAGATATTTATTAGAATTAGTTCTTTTCAAATTTTATGATGTTTATTTTTTTTAGTCATTTTATTGCAGTTACTTTTGACGAAAGTAAAGAGTTTGTTTCGTTGAGAAGGAATTTCCATTTTGCGACCATTATTCCGATTGAATTAGTATTTTTATGATTTCTTTAAGAACAATAGGTAGAAGATACTCAAAACACATTCTAGTTTAGCCAATAAAATTTAACAATTTCATTCTAAGCCCATTGTAATAAAAAGAAAAATAATAAACAGCATCAAACGATCTGGTTATATTATTTATGGCAAATTACTGGAAATTTTCCTACTTCAAAAGGAATACTTGTTTGTTGTGTGCATAAGGAGTATAATGCTGGGGTTACCTACACCCTACTTCCACACATACGCGACACAAAAAATCACCTCGCCAGTTAAAGGTTAATTTCAAAATATCAAACATTAAAATATCCTTCAAAATTTGGTTTTCTACAGAGCTGATTACCGCTATGGTCCCTACGCAACTTTCATATATTTCACTCCTCGAAAAAATGTTAAGGAGTATTTTCACTCCTTGGAGAAAAAATAGTTTTAATATACATCTGGGGTGGTCAACTTGTCTGTTAAATACATTGACTTTATATGTTAGCAATGTGTCGCGATCTACGTCGAAATTTCTTTTTTGTTTGTAAGAGTAGATATTTCATCTATCCTATCTTAAAATAAGAGTAGAGACAGGAGATACAAAATATTACAAAAATATTTATTTAGCAATACATTTATTAAATACTGTAAAATCCCTTATTTTTGTAAGGCATTTTCGCTAACCCACCGTTATCATGAAAATTTCCTTGCGAAATACTTTTCTCTTCCAACTTTCTGTTCTGTTCTGATAAATTTGCAAAGCTTTCATTTTCGTGAAAATAAGTGCTCCAAGAAGAAGAAGAAAAAAAAATCATCACGAATATATATGTATGAAAAGGTCAAACAAGGAAATATATTTTTTAGTATATGTTGCAAAGATAATCTTACAGAATCTTCAGTGTGTCCATCTGTCAAGTTGAGCCGTACAAGGAAATGGAACAAAATTTTTATTGCAGAAAGATAATCGGGGAGGGGGGGGGGCAGACCATTCAGAGGGGTCTATCTCGCAAACAGCGGAATTGAAATTTTTAGGGGAGGGGGTGGAATGTTTGGGAGGGGTTTTTATCTCATTCTCGGGGGTTCTCTTCCTGATGGGTTTACATGGAGTGCACCATCGCCTTTGGAAGAGGGGAGGGGATACACCCTTGAAATGGTTGTACAATAATCAGTGGCGAGAAAAGAGGGTGGTCCTCGGGTCCGGATCCTTCCCTATATGTTCAAAATTAAACTCTAATAATGAAACCTTAAATAATTCCCTTTTGTTTAAAAACGCATTTTTACATCATCTAATCAGTTTCATGTTTGCATTAGTAAATAAAATTAAAATCAAATTATCACAGCTACTAGAAACATTTCCAAGTATCAGTGTTGGCTATGATTTGGCAGGAACCCCAAATTTTAAATTAACGCCAACGGAATTTATTACTACGCCACTGCCAACAATTATAGCAGATCGGTTAAAAACGTTCAGCGGTTAACCTGTAGACCAATCCTAATACGTAATACATGTAATTACTGTTACGACCCCCCCCCCCACACACACACATAGAAAATTCTGGTTCCGCCCTTCATTGCGCAGCTCAAACGGTAACGAATACCTACTCGAATGTTCACACTTGATGGTTCCTAATTACATTTACTCTCTTAGCGTTTTTTTTTTTTTTCCTTGCATGCTCTTAAGACATCTGAGCTCCTTTTTTGAGAAAGAAACAGTTTTAACTTCCTTTACGCTAGGCAGAATTCTTTTACACAACACACCATTCATAAATGTTTCATGTTTATCAGTTTGCTTTTAATTTTTGATAAGATAAAATAAAAATAAACAAAGTAGTGTGCAGTGAATAATTGATAGTTTCTATTAGCCAGCAACGGCTTTTCAAAATAACAAATAGTTCAAGATAAATCAATAAAGAAAGTAATTTTTTTTTCTTAACCCCTTCAGTTGGAATTATGAAATATTAGACCAAAAATGTTGATGTTTGGTACACAGTGTATTATGGTAAAGGGTATCTTAGACAAAATTTTGAATTTGTAGGAGAAAAATTAAAAGAGTTATGGCACGTCCAATATTCCAGACTTATATTTTTGAAATCGATATTTCATATACAAAAACGATAAAATACCGAACAAACTACATTATAAAATGTTCTACAAACAATTGTAAAACATAATATAAGCGTTTGAAACGATTAATTGAAGATTATATGTTTTTAAAAAAATCAGGAAAAAACCTCGCTTTTCAGATGAAAATCCATGGTTGGAAAAATGAGCCACTCTCTATCTCTCAATCCTTATATGTCAGTGTTGTCAATGCCAAAACAAAATTTTTTTTCAGATTATAATAAGTAGAATGTGAAGAGTCAACTACAAAAAAAATCAACTAATCAAATCGATTATTAAATGATTAGCAGCTGTTTAAAGTGTATGTCCGGTATACTGGACACCAGGTCTGAAGGGGTTAAACTTACTTTTATCCCATTTTAATATGACCCAGCTGATTAATTTAGTAAAAATTTATTTCAATTAACATTATATGATTTGAAGAAAAACTTTTTTTTAAACCTAAAAGTTAAAAATACACTCGAAACAAAAAATACGCAATTCCGCGTTTTTCAAATCAAAACACTGTTACGGAATAACAATACAATATAATTAAAGCGGTACATAAAAAGTTCCACGGAAATGCGAATTTTTAGATTTCCTTTCTTGCCTGCAACTGTGAGATTGAATGCATAATAAAATTTACAGAAGTAAAACTTTTAATGATTCCTTTGTTACGTATTTCATTGAAGTGTTTAAAAATATGCTTTTTGTAGTTGTTCGACAACACTAAACGTAAATGAAATTGTAGCGTAAATGCAAATGTGTTTCCCAATTTTTTGAAAATGCATTAATTCTGTTGCGCAGAGCAGTGAGATGGATACATAAAGCAAACAGTAAAATTAAAACTTTCGCAAGTTAACTTAACAAAAAACAAAGCAGTTGTTACAAGAAAGATAGTCAATATTATACTTAAACGGAAACAGGGCGCCCCGAACAAATTTTTGGTAGGACGGAAATTCGCAAGTTGCCGAATGGCACTCCAAATTTTACCGAATGATGACAATTGTATCGAATGGAACTCCAAATGTCGCCGAATTATGATAATTTTGCCGAATAGAACACCAAATTTTGCCGAATCGCAAGACCCGATTTGAGTTTGAAAATATTGCAGTGAACAAAAATTGAAATAAATCTTTAATGAATAACGCTTGAAATTTTAGGGAAGCTTAGCAAACCTTGAAATTTGTTTTCAGTGTTTGAACATCCCCCACTTATGACAAGCTATTGCACATGCAAGACGCTGCTATAAAATCTAGAGATATTTCTTATTGCTTTGTTTTTACATTCTTTTGAATTTGCGATTTTAGCAGTTAAAAAGTGCGTGAAATAATTTTTAAAAGGAAAATCACTGCTCAATTGAAATTTGCGAAGAACAGTTGATAGAAAAATCCATTTTCAGCTATTGTTCCTTTTTTTTTTTCCATATTTAAAACTAAGGTAACAAACAAATGATTCTTTTACGCTTTGAATCTTCAAAAATTTTCCCGGTCAGTACAGTGGGACCGCGAATTCTAAAGCTATGCGAAAGCCTATTATAATGCTTAAAAAATAAATCTCAAAACATTTTTCAGAAACCCGACATTTGTTTAGAGAAAATTGCCATTCATCGGAAATTTTAATGCTAAAAAATCATTTGCCAGCCGCACATAAAAGCGCTATTTCTGCAGGTGTACAAAGTTCAATTATTATAAAACTCGAAATGATTTCTTGGAAAATTCCAGGCGTTTTCATTGTGGAGCGCGCGACAAAATCTTCGAAGATAATAATAAGATTCGTATACGAAAACGCGAGAAATGAAAGAATGAATAATAATAGGAAAAATAACCGCATCACGTTTTCCCAGAAAAGCAATCATTTCTTTGCTCTCTTTCAACCGTCACTTGACTTTTGGCGCGTTTCCTGTGAAGAGCATTTTTCCCTAATAAGGGAATTTTCAAACGCTTGGCATCGTTTTTGGCGAGTTCTTTGAGTGTAAAAATAATCACAGGAGAAAACCTCTTTATCAATACAGACGTAACTCCGATTCTTTCTCAGACAGTTTTTTTTTTTTTTTGGAAAAGATTTATATTCGCAGGGGATTTTTTTTGTTCTCAAACATGATAATTTGCCTTTGACCAGTATTAGCAAACTAAAATTTTTAGCATTTTTGAGCCTTCGCTATTGATTACTTAACATTACACCGGAGAGTCTCGACCGCTCCGTGGAAAAATTAGACCGGTCATCGAAGATTTTTATTTCGAAAATAATGATGAATTTTGCACAATATTTTTTTATTCGTTCTGTTATTACTTTTTATAATTTTCTCTTAATTTTCTCAAACGTTTGTTTTCCTGTATCAAAATTTACATTTCAACAAGTAACAGTTCTTTTAGAATGTAATAAAATTATTTATAGTAAAATCCCGGAGAAAAAAAATACCTCACCAGTTTGGAATCCCCCCTCCCACAAACTTTTTCTCGGGATGAAATGGTGCTTTTAGGCTCAAATTTTTTTTTTTTTTTTTTTTTTTTTTTTTTTTTTTTTTTGTTAATGTACAATAAGTCAGCAAAAAACTTTCCCAAAAAGTTATATCGACAGCTTTTATTTAATAATATAATGTTTTTGAAAACTTATGTTACTTCGTGACACTGTTAAATTCTTACAATAATATCCAAAGATTTCGCCACTTTTTTCTTTAAAAAAATTACTGCAATATATAAAAGACATTTATGAGAGAAAAAGGGAAAAACAATATCGTTGAAATACAAATGCACTTAATCGAACACTAGACATTAAATTTGACGGTAATTTTTACTATATAAAACAACAAAGACAACACATAGAAAGTTGTTTTTCTCAAGTTCATCTTAAATTCATTTTTCGTTATCGTGCTCTTTAACAGAAATAAACGAGCGTTTAAGATTTTTTAAATCAAACGTTAAGCAACAAAATAAATTTAAATCTTGAAAATGCTAAGATGATTTAAAGACTTTCATTTTCCTACCAGCTATTTGTATAATATTGTCATTACAGATGCAATGTTTTTGTTATATGCTATAAACAAAATAATAACTTGTTAACTTTTAGATGCATTTATCAAGCATGAAAAATCATTAAAACCAGAGTAATACATTGTGTTCGTAATATATTTTTTAAACAAGCATGAAAACCACACGACTTGCAATCAATGAATGCACTTAACATTTTAATTGTTTGAACTTTATTTTGATTTATTAACTTGAATAAAAGTATATAGAAATTAACGGCGTAAAAATGCAGAGTATTCAAAAAAGTTCACGTGAAACGTAAAAAAAAAAAAAAAATTATAAATAAAATAAATAAAATACAATGACTCATATGAGAAAAAAGAATTAAAAGCCAAATTTTCCAAATAACGATGAAACATCAGACATCATTTTTGGGAAAACTAACGAGAAAGGGGAAATGATTTATGATCTTTGGAGTGATGTTTTATGAATATGATGCACTAACTTTATTTTTTAAATCATAAATAACGCTTTATAACAATACTCCATGAGTATTTAAAATATTGCACCGTAATTACGGCAGCAACTGTCAAAATTCGCGGTTTTCCCCCTTAACTTTTGTATAAAGCAGTGGTGCCCAATTTACGGCCAGCGAAGCTGATTAGTGTGGCACGTTGTGTCTGTCTAATGTTATAAATCCGAAAACGCGATTTATGACAATGTTACGAAATTTAGAGCCAAATATTCAGAAATTGATTTCTGAAAACGATCTCTTACTACAAGAAAAACATGATTACTCCTGCAGGAAAATGTCAAAAGAATTTTCGGTGACGAATCTGTTGCAGAGCTAACGAAAAGCAGAACCAAATATTTAAAATTTAATCTATCACGAAACGATAACGTAAACTGGTCATTTCTGTTATGCAGTAGTAAACGAAGGAAAACAAAATTCCCCACTTTTATCAAAAAATTCTTTTGTTTAATTCTTTTTACATTAATGCCTTGCCCGTTATGTCAGTTCTGTCAATTCAAATTTGTTTTGAGGGGGAAAGGGTGCAAAGGATATATACTCAATGCATATGAAACACCTCAACAACAAAAACATTACATTGTGGAACGTGAGGGACAGGGGCGTGCATCCTCCCCTAAATGACGGGCATTTTTATATCTGGTGCAAAATTGATTGCAGATCTTTTTCGAATTTTTTTTAGATATTTTAGATCTTTTATGTCTTCTTTTTTTTCTATAAGGTTCTACATAACTAAATTGACTGCTCAGATATCGTTAATTCGATACAACTTGCTGTCCCAAATAAGACTCTTAGGAGTCGTTCTTCTTTAAAAAAAAAAAAAAAAAAAATACCAGACGGAACTATGTTGATAATTTTTGTCTTTTTAAACTTTTTAACATTCATTGTTGTGATTTAGATATTTTTAACTTGTCATTTTACAATTTTAAGTCTTTATGTTTTAATATTCTAAATGTATTATTTGTTTTAATTGCTTATATTACTGTTGCCACTGTAACTGGATTCTTTCTGTAGTGTGCAATGCTTTTAATAAATAAAATAAATAAATTGGATTATTCGAGACATTGGCTAATCCGGGCCGAGGCATTTTTATGCCATCCCGATTAATCGGAAGTCAGCCAGCCATATCATTACCTGCCTTTACCAGCTTTGTTGATATCTATGAGCAATCAATCATTCACCGACTTGTGAACGCAATGCCAAAAGTTAGCAATTGAAGTGGAACGACTCCCGCGGCAAAATTTCACCAGCAGACGAAGTTTGTAATCCTCATAAAACCAGTTTGAAGAGAATTTTATCAATGTATCTCGTGTTTTTTTTTCTTCTTCAACACTGATCATCAATACTACTTCTAACTTTGCGTCCTACTTAATAAATCAATTAAAATACAGATTCATCATTTTTAAATTTAAAAAGATGAGCTGTTCTTTAGTTAAAACTGGTTAGAGGATGAAATTCAGATGATCACCAAAACAGGAAATCTCTTATTTATTTTGAAATCAGGATGTTAATAAGGGGGGGGGGGGGGGGTTGATTGTTAATCAAATAATAATCAGGTTGATAAATGTCTTTAATTGTTATTATCTTAGTTTTAGAGGATTTTTTGTGAATATATGATGTTTCTTAAATTGATTAAAATCAAACTATTATTATTATTAGGCAAAATATCATTTGTTTTATTTGTTTACTTATTTTTCCAGAGCACATGCAACGTACAAAGATTCAACGAGTCAAGTTCCAGAAGTTCAAAAACTCATTTTAAAGGATACGTTTCAATCATATTAAATTATACTTATTTTGTTAAAAAAATTGAATTATAAACGATTAAAAATTTCTAATTGCATATTGCATCAATATATTTATGTAGACGGGGGGGGGGGTGCTAAGAATAAACAAAAAAAAAAATACTCATTGAAAAATAATTCTAATTATATGGCTAAGTTTGCTTCAGGATGCCAAACGATATTTAAATAGACATAACAACTCGGTTGTTTAATTATGAGACCGGTGTCAACAGAGGAAATATTAATGCACAAATACGCCGCGGCCTGTCATATGTTTTGCAGGACATAAAAAATACAATTAATAATGCTTGAATGAATTTCCCCTTTTCCCTCAAGCTTAAGTTTCATGGAAAATGACAAGTGTTGTTGTCTATTTCATTTGCTGGCAGTAGTAAGTTTTATTTATTTATTTTTGAGGTTTTAACGTATGTTGACAGCACAAGAAGGAATTTAAGCTCAACATTTTACAAAACAATGTCTTATACGTTAAGATTTCGTAAATAAAACTTAACTCAAGCTTTATTCAGGCCCGTGTGTAAGTTACAATAATATTTGCATTTTTCAAACATGATATTAATTTGTATTGAAATAGCTATCAAGAAGATCGTAAGAGCTATTTATAAACATGCTCAAAAAGCATTTCTTGGTTCCAAAAAGGCGAGTTTAATATATTAATGTATTTTTACTAATTATAAGAATAGAAATAAGTATGACGAGATGTTTACAATGAGCTAGTAAAAGTATTCATTAATTGAGACGGTTATTTTCGTAATTTTTTTTATTGAAGGGAAAAAAATGTTGATGTTTATAGAAACTAAATGTGACACGTGCCTACGTACTGCATGAAAAATAACTTCAGACACGACATTTTCGACTATATCACTAATCTCATCATTTCTGCTCTTAGACACCAATATAAATGCATTTTTCTAAAACTATGAATCATTTAAAAACTTTAAGATGCAACCATGCACTAAGATTTTGTTCAGAAAATAAGCAGGACTGTAAAAAATTAATAATAAATAATAATAATCACATGTTTACATTTTTTTCCCTTTTTCTACCTATACAGATTAGGGGGAAAAAATACATCCATGCTGACAAAATATGATGCTTGGAACATTGTCGCAAGCGTTTAAGAAAAACCGTCAAGTTATATGAACTTCACCCAGAACTTTATTAAATACAAAAACCATCGCTCAAAAATAATAAGTCAGCTATCTCAGCAGAGACAAATTTAAAAATAAATTAATAAATAAAAGACATGCATAATTAATTTGCAGAATTTAGGGGGAATTTCTATTTTCCTGACAACCGGAGCGAAAAATTTTAAAGAGACGTTCTACACAAATCCGTTTTGGCAAGACAGCTAATCTCAACAAAGATAAACCAAAGCATAATCGTAACAAAAAATAAATAAATTTGAACAATATTTTCACATAATCAATCAAAGCATTTAGGGAGGATTTTTACTCTTCTGACAACCGGAGCAAAAATATTTAAAGAGACGTTTTACACAAATCCGATTCGGCAAGTCAGTTAATCTCAACAAAGATAGATCAAAGCATAATCATAACAAATAAATAAATTCGAACCATATTTTCGCTTAATTAATTTAAGCATTTTGTAAGATTTTCTCCTCTTCTGACAACGGGAGCGAAAATATTTAAAGAGACGTTTTATTCAAATCCGATTCGGCAATACCAGAGAGCACTTGATCCCCCCTCATCTTTTTTTTTGAAGTGTACGCGCTGGGAAAACACCAGCCAGAGAGAGAGGGGATTTTTCTCCCGATACCCTAACGAAGGGGTTGTGTAGGAAGGGAAGGTCCACTTTACAGGGAGAGACATACCTGCTGCCATCGGTCTTCGAGGGAAAGCTGTGCGTTGAAATACCCTGTGTCATGGACGGACTTGAGTTCACTAAAAATGCTGTCGCTCGGGTAGATATCCATAATGATCAGCAGCGTCCGCACATCGCGCACAACAGACACATGAGGCAGTGAGAGCCGTTGCGACGCCAGCGGCAGAATGGAGAGGGAGGTTGCCATGCCGGCCGGCCGATTCGCGCCAATGCCTGCGCGCCAAAAATGGGTTGCCTCATCTGGCGACCTTTCGCTTGCGTGGGAGTTTTTTTTTTTTTTTTTGGCGTTTGGTGTAGCGACCTTCACAAGGATTTTGTGTGTGATTTTTTTTTCATCTAATTTTTTCTTTTTTTATTTATTCCTTCTTTTTTTTTGCTGATGGATGGAGAAAAAAATATTATTTCAGGAAAAAAAAATATATATACAGTAAAATTCCTCTAATGCGGACACTAACGGGACATTTTTTTTGTCCTTAATAGAGGGGTGTCCGACGGACAGGGGTTTAATAATGTTACTTGTCTTGGAATTGGAGAATTAAAAATTGTCCGCATAAGAAGGGTGTCCGTTAGGAGGGGTTTTACTGTATATTTCTTTTTGTTTGATGGACAGAGGCGGTGATAAAAAATATTACTCAAGGAAGAAATAATTTCCAACTTTTTGGGTTTAAAAGCCTTTTCACTAAAGGATTGGTTGGGATAAGTGGCAGTGGTGTTCCCATAGGGTATACTCCATGTACGCCGTATACTCTCGAGCATTTTTTTGACATATAGCGTATACCCTCAAGATTCATAAATTTTCATATTATGACATACTATGTATATGATCACATACACAAATTGTGCGTAATGGATTACTGGGAGTATACCCTCAGAAAAATTGATGGGAATATCATTGGTAAGTGGGTCCCCATTTGAGAACAGTTCATTTTTGAAACCTTACACAAAAGTTTTGAAACAACTTTGTTGGTCTGTGCTGTAATCAGACTGAAAAAGGTGTCTATGAAAAAGAAAAAAAAAAAAACTCCCGCGGCTGCTTGGAGGAGGTTTTTGAGGATCGATTCCTCAAAACATTTGGTTTTATCACATATTACCAGTTCTAATATAATAGTTTATATGCATACAAGGACTGTTATGACCAAGCCTTCAACCCCCAGAAGCTTAAGTTATGACTGCGCTAGAGTCAGGTGCAATGTTGAAAATCGTCTATATCTTGTAAGAACTAGGGAAAAAAAAAGCAGACGCTGAGGTGCATTAATCTCTCTATATATTTTTTTAAAAAAAAGTAACGTCAAAAACAAATTATGAAGTTCTATCTGTGGCGGTTTAGCGTTCAGGAGACCCCATAGCACCTACAGCCTGGAATTTTTGTAAAAAATTATTTCGAGACCCGGGGGTTTGCACCTAGGTTTTTTTTTTTTAGATCCGAATTAGTTTTTTTGTAATTAAATTTTTCAAGCTAAGTTTTCACGTAAATTGCCTGTTAAAGGGATGAAAATTTTCTTACGTCCCCTCAAAATTCTATGTCGTTCGAAAATGATTTTTTTTAAAAATCTGAATCAAATAAAGCTTGTTCCAATCATCTCAAATAGAGAGCATCAGATATAAGGATTTCTATTTTAGCGAAAAATCCTAGGCTCAACTCAATTTAAACCCGGAGCAAAAGAGCAAAATTTTTACTTGAGGTCACGAATTAGAAAGCGACTTTTCAAACGTACAAAACTGCTTTTTTGCAATACTCAGGAACCCCTTAGGACCAACAGCTGTGCAAGTTGATAAAAGCTAGCTTAGAACCTAGGAAAAAAGTGCTCTTCCAAGCACAATTTTAATATTATAAAATATCTCGGAGATGTATATTTTTCATTAAGTTCTTTGAATCTTCTGGTGAGAGCGGGATTAGGTTCTAATTATGAACTCTTTACTTAAATTCCATTTTCTATGAGAGGGAGAGGGAGATTTTCATTTTTTTCGAAACGGAACTCGTAACGCGTTTTTTAATATGATTCTTTCCAATAAACAATTTAAATCTTTGCGAATCAAATAAGATTACGAAGTTAATTTTGGGGATTGGCGAGCGTCAGCGAGCAGGGGGCATAGCCCCCTAGCGCTATAAAAAATAAATAAATAACTTTCATTATAAGATTCAAAATTAAGAAGGAAACATGGTCAAATCTGTAGTCAATTTTTTTTCAGATAAATTATGTTTATTAGCGCAACACTTAAAACACCCTCTTTTTCTATTTAATAACATCCTCATAAAATACATTTTGTAAATACGTATTCAATTATTTTTCATGTTTTGAAATTTGAAAGTCAAGTAGGGTCATTACTCCTTTCGGAAAAAGGGGGGGGGGATGAAATGAATAAAATTACAGAGTTTAAAGAAGTATCTCAAAGAAACTACATTAAAAAACAGAAGCAGACAATCAAGCCGCTTTGGTTTTCAAAAATTTGCAGAAACCAGCTGTACCTTTTGTATGTAAAAACCGCAAATGGCCTGTAGCTTTCAACTTTTATAACATCCGCGTCCATTCAGAAAGAAATAGGGGTCAAATTGCACATGTATAGAGTGGAGACTGAAAAAAAAATCCTCAAAGAAAATCTCAAACGATTTGTTTTGCCCGGCAACTTCAAGCTCCAAGGTCAAAGTAACTCAGTTGACCTCCAAAGAAAACTTAGTTCATTTTTCTCAAAGATTGTTTTTGCCTTTTCAAGCGAAAATTCCTCAGTTTAGTCTAAGATAAACTAGCTGGGAGAGGAAATATATAACATACCCATGTCTCAAAACACCGGTTTTCTGTTCAATTAACTCATATGCTACCTCATTAAAATTATTTTCATTTCTTTCAAAAATGTTTATGAGTCTCCGTATCTTTGAGTAATAGAAGTGAACTTAAGACCGAGAAAATGCTTGAAGCTTCTGGAACCAGCGATATCGCCTTAATTATGCGCTCTTTTAAATATTTAAATAACATGAAGTTTAGAAAATTCAGAGGGCATAAAACAGTTATAAATATGTAGGAAATGTGTTATTTTGCATTTGCTGAAAAGGGTTAGAGGATTACATACCTTGCTAATTATTTTTTATGTTTTTTCAAAACAGTTTTATGTGTTTTCTGAACTTTTAAAAACTTTTTTCTTGCTGACGTATTTTTAAGGTTTCATTACTGATGTTATTAAATTGTGAAAATGGCCATACTCTGCATGTTATTTGATATTTACGTAAAGAATGCAATAATTTTACATATGCTTCTAGTTTATGTTTTAAAATATCAACACCTCTTTCTAAAACTTGCTTTTATTTCTTTTTCGCAAAAATAATCTGTTTCGATACTGCTTTTCTGGAAAAATAAATTTTCCTTCTGCAAAAAAAAAAAAATACGACTCAAGCGTTCTAGTGCTGGAAAATGTAGCAGAAAAAAGTACAATCGGCTTCTAAAAATCAATAAATGAATAAATAAATAATAATTAATTAATTGACGAATAAAAGTCTCATTTTATTCATTTATTTGAAATATACACAAAAGGTAATCCCGAAACCCTTTTCTGGCAACAGTCCCTAAAAGTGTCCCTTGAAAAAAGGACAATTCTTAACAAACGTCCACAACCACTCTAATAATCTCCATTAGAATAATGAAAACAGACCCGAAGGAAGGACAGCATTCCTTCAAATTCCAATCTACAATAAAGTCAAAGTTCAATAATAATAAAATATAGGTCCACTTTTAAAAGGCGATTTTTTAGGCTTTAAAGAATACATTAAGGTACCCCCCCCCCATATAAAAAATAAATTGCTTCATTTACTTAATGATTAGCAAAATCTTTCTGTGTGATAATAGAATTGTGCTATGGGAATTTATTTAGGGGAGAAGCAGGTACGAATGCCTGTAAACTCAACTTTTTTACAAAAGCATATCTCACGCAGTGAAACTGCTTTCAGGACTGGCATTGAATGCCAATGTTTCGCAAGAAAATATCCTTGCAGGATTACCGATTTCGAATAAAACAAAGCGTTTTGGATCACAATTTTTCATTAACAGAGCTTGGATTGTATGTTTAAACAACATTAAACTATGTACTAAAATTACCTAAAATTTGAACCAAAAGTTTAAAAATGTGCACTAATTTTCTGTTTTTTCTTTTTTTTTTTTTTTTTCACTTCAGCAACTTGTCACATCTGAGTTAAAAATGACAGGTTTTTAGAAAAAGACAAGCAAAATTATACGTTTTCAGCTTCTGTAAGGTAGTATTTATTTAACTTTATCTCGTGCCGACTTTTTTTCTTTTTTCACAATTAAATGTTTGTTCTTAATAGGTTTTTTGATTGCTGTAAAACACTTATTTTAGCAAGTCCGTAGTAATCACGAAAATTTCAGCCTCGCGGAATGTTTCAACTTTATTTGTATAACCAACTTTCGGTTCTACTCATATAAAATTCGCAAAATTTTCAGCTCACGAAATCACCGATATTTTCATTTTCGCGAACGTTTAATCTATCGAAAATAAGAGCTTTTACAGTATTAAGGTGTGTGTGTGTGACTGGTGACAGAGTATATATATTTTACACACACTTTAAAATGTATAACCTGCTCAATATTTTGGTTTTGTGTATACTCATGTTGAAAATCCAGATACACAGAGATATGTGGATGAAAATTACTATAAAAACCTTAAAAAGAAAGAGAGAGGGGGAAGAAAAAGAAAAGTAAAAGTCATTTGAGTTTTGACGTCTTGAATTCAAAATGCGACAGAATCCTACTCGTTGGATTTCTTGTTTCTACAAATGGAGTGGAACGGAAATGGTCAAGAAATTGGCCGTGATATTATGACTAACGATTGATGAGGCATACCCATAAAACAAGAAATGGTGATTAGGCTGTGGTAATGAAGATAAAGATTTTATGACCGCGCGATATCCACCCGAACAATAATCGTAAAGATTATTTACAGCGCATAACATTGTATTTTTATTTCAATCTTAAACTATAGGAATTAGTAATCTGGAAATTTAGTATTTAGATGAAGTTTTACTCTTTAAGTTCACTATATAATAGGTGTTTTTTTTTTTTCTGAAAAACGTAATTTTATACTAAGAACCCTTCTTGCAATGTAAATTCTGCTTGAGCTAAGCCCTGAAAAAAAAAATTGAATTAAATCAAACTGCAACTATTTGTAACTACAGTGGCTCCCAAAAGTGTTCGTACACTTGGAAATTTTTTAGTAAAACCAAAATAACTCAAAGCTGAATTTGAATATAAAGTCCAATATTTTTTCACATCATTCCTATGTCATTCTAAATATAACCCATTGGTTTTTTTCAAAATATTGACGGATCTTCTTTTTGAAATGGGTCAGAAAACGAAGAGACAGAGAAATAACACGCCACAAAAGTCATCGTACACTTAAATATTTTCGAATAAATTCATGATTAAAATTATCATATGCCGTTTTATTAATATTTTTGCATTGTGTTGACCCTTATAAGTCATTTGGCTTTAATTTTTGGTTTATTTATTCCATAATATATTGCTTATTACTGTAAAATGGCTGGTATTCGTAAAAAACCGCAAACGCCATTCAAAATTTGCATTTTTTTCCCACAGTAGTGGTAAATTGGTTTGAAATTTCTCTAAATTAGTTAATTTATTTGTTTGTATAGTAAAGTGCTTGATAAAATGCTTTATAGAAAGGAATCGGACCGATAACAAGGTAAGAAAAGATAAACCGGCAAAGTTGACAAAACGTGATCGTAGATTTAAAGTTAAAAAATTTATGAAAAATACACATTTTAGTACTGTAAAAGTTTCTGCAGAGTAAAATAAAACATTTTACATTTACTTTTCACCTAAAATTGTTCGCCAAGTTCTTTGATTAGCTGGATTAAATGGGACCTCTTCCCGCAGAAATTTTCTTGGTCGTGCGAAAAACAGAAAGCTTACGCTTTTCGTCCCAAATCAATGATAAATAAGCTAAAAACAGTTTAGAATCATGTCTTACTTACAGATAAAAATTAATTTAACATTTTTGGTTAAATTGTTGTATAACTGTAAGTAGAAAAAAAAATTAGGAACTTTATCTTAAGAACTTAGTTGGATCAGTTAATCAGGACGGTGAAGGTGTTTTAGTGTGAGGGTGCATATCAGCATCAGGACTTGGTAGTTTGTAATTTTTTGATGAAATAATGAATCATGCTGTTCCTTTAAATATTTTAAAAACCAATTTTGAACTCTTAGCCAAAAATTTGGTTATTGAAAACAACTTTGTTTTTTATCAAGATAACGATAAGAAGCGCACGGTTTTCAACGTTTGCGTCTAGTGCCTCGAAAATTGTCCTAAAATTTAGAAAATACCCCCTCAATCTCCAGATTGTAACTTAATGTAACGTATTTAGAGATATCTGGAGGCTAGATTACGAAAATAGGGCTTTAAAACGAAAATAGAGCTAGAAATAGTAATACTCGAAGTGTGGTATAACACTTACTCAGAAATTACGCTAAAAAAAGAAAGAAAAAGAATGAAATCCATTCCCAGATGTTTAAAAGGTGTTATGAATACTGTATGATATTCTACTAATTAATAACTTAATCAAAAGTTAGATTAGTCAATAATATATAGACATTTTATAAAGTGTACGAAGACTTTTGTGAGATAAAATTTCCGGCACTTTTCGGTTTTTGATTTTTAAAAAATTAAGTTTTAATATTTTTTAAATACTTTTCATGCAGTTTTGTTAAAAATTGATCATAGATCTTATAATTAAATACCTATTACGAAATATTATTTCTAACCAATGATTTGGGGCCTATTTCGTTGAAAGTCGTAGGTGTACGAAGACTTTTGGGAGCCACTGTATGATGACGAGTATTTCGACGGGTACTTTATAAACAACCGTCGTCATGGTCATCATAAAAATTAGAGTAACATCAACTGTGGTCAAGTGAGGATAGTAAGAAGTTCATGATTGCTCAAAAAAGGTGGTAATCTCTGAACTATTTACATGGAGACCACAAAATTCAGAATAAAGTACGTTTTGTTTAACTGCTTTATTTTATTTTTTACATACATTCACGATTCACGCCTCCCCTAAAATTCTACCGCTCCTCCCAAGGGTGGTCAACCAACTTAAGAACCGTTGACCTATCGGATACGTGTTCAATAATATATTCTTAATAACAATATTTTTACCTCCTTTTACAAAAAAGGAAGTATTGTATTCGCGAAAAGATTTTCACTCAAAAATCGACATTAATTTCCATTTTGCTCCCCCCCCCCCCTTGAATGAATAATGAGGTTTTTTTTTCGACTCGACCACACGTGGATAAGTGCCTAAGAACGTATAGACACGCGAAATATCCATTTTGATGATTCCCGAGTTAATTACAACGAGTTTTCTCGTGACGTCTGTATGTGCGTATGTACGGATGTATGTCGCATAACTCAAGAACGGTATGTCCTAGAAAGTTGAAATTTAGTACTTAGACTCCTAGTGGGGTCTAGTTGTGCACCTTCCCTTTTAGTTGCACTTGGGTGTTTCTAAAGTGTTTTTTTTTTTGCCCCTTTTTGGGGGGAAATCAAGTGGTGTTATAATTTGACGGACACTTGGCGATATATATATCGCCAATCTTTTGGTTGCCAAGTTTTGTCGCAAACTTGCCGACAATTTTGGCTGATTTTTTTTTTCTTTTTTTTAAAATCTGGTTTTAATTTGGCCACTGTTGGTGATATTTAGAGAGTAAACTAATGAATCAGATTAAAATTGCCAGTAACGGGGAAATGACATTAAATTTGAGAAAAAGGAAGTCACGTGATTCACACATCAGCTCGTTTTTCTATGCAATATTTTTTCTCAAATAATTAGTGGCGTCAGAATAGTATTTTTCTGAAAGAGTATGCATAAAAACATTGTATTTAACCATTTAAAAAATAATTTGTCGAAGTTTAACATTTTAAACAATTATTTTAATTGTTCAGCAGATTTAATTTCATTTTTCACGTCTGGACAAGCAGAAGTGAAGAAATTCCATTCACTGATGCCATTAGCGTAGAGCGCAATATTTAATTCGCTTCTTTACTCACATATACTGGCAACGATATGGTTGATAGCAAACGTAGAGTGCAACATTTAATTCGCTTCTTAATTATCATATTGTGGAATTGCAGTAGACAACAAGCGTAAGCATTGAGCGCGCCAAAATACATCACTGGTGACGTCATAAAGACCACGCCTATTTCCAAAATCGGGCAACTAAAAAAATTAATTAAAAATTAAACGTTGGGAAAATGAAAGTTTTTTCTTGCTTCATGTTATTTTTTTCGCATATTCTATCAACTTCAGTGTCTAAAAGTAGTACTTTTGACTAAAGGAAACAACCTTATTGCCCAAAATTCGGCACCGAGTGCTTACTATAATTTCAAATGCATTTGTCGCACAGATGCAAAAATATATTTCAATAGACTCGGGGCCGAATTTGCGTAGGAGCTCACAGGAGCTGACCTCTTCTCCTATTTTTTTTTTCCAATTTTGTGCAAATTTCAAAATTTTGGGCGAAATTCAGGACTTTTGAGCTTAAAAAATGTGTGGACTATTTTGCTTTTTTTTTGGGAGGGGGGTAGAAATTAAGCCCTGAATACGTGACACATGATGCCCCTGATACATGAAAGTGCATCTCCAGTCTTAAGCAATCTCTTATATAATTAAAAACTGAGCGTATCTATGTATCTATGTATGTTCAAGCTTCTTCTCCCGAACGACAGTGAACTGACCATCGAACCAGGTATCGATGGATTCGTAATCTTTCCGTCTTCATGTTTGGCTATTTAACATAATCCTCCGATAATAATTAGCGGAGATATCAATTAAAAACTATTAATTATGAAGCTTGGATTTCGACATAAAATCCCTATTTTTCGAAGGTTTTAATCCATTCAAATTATCATTCAGTGCTTCATCTCAACTTTCCGCAACAACGCTTTTATTAAAATGCATTTCGGGTGAAGAAAATCATTGAGATAAAAGATCTGTTGCCATTTTTTTTCTCGAATATGAACAGGTAAAATTCTTGTTTTTGTTTTGAGGCTTTTCCTGTAATCAGGGGATTTAAAATGTTTACTTTTTGGGGGTTTTCCGCAATCTGCCACACAATTTCACTGACTTTTTTCTTTTTGGTTCAAGCCTGAGTGTTGAACTCGCGTCACTTGACGTAACTTTCACTTTCGAGGTGTACCGTGCAAAGCCGGCGACGCAGCTAGTCTCTATTAGAAACTGTAGCATTAAATTTATTTCCAGCATTTGCTTGAAATTTTAACAGTCGATTATAAAATTCAGCCCGACATTTTGACGTCTTAACGTTTCATTAGTTTCATTGGCTGCTGTGACTCCATCATTAGTTTTCTATAAGTGATTTCAGTTTTTAAATTCTGACGAATATTCTCGAAAAGTAAATGCTTCGAAAATGAAAAACTTACTTATTGTACGAAATAAGGTACTTTTCGGACCCCACACGTTGGGAGAAATCTAGAAATGTGTTTTTCACTTCGAAACGATTCGCAGCGCTTCACAGAATGGCAATAAAATAATTTGAAAATGGCGCCATTTAGTGTCTGGAAGTAATTTAAGTGTTATGCACCATAAAAGAAACAAAAACATGCACGGAAAATTACGTCACGCTATTGAAAGGATAATAATGCACGCTGAAGTAGTTTTTGTACTTTTCAGAATGAAGAACTTTAATAAGGCGACTGAAAATTTAAAGGTTCTTAAAATTATACATTCCGAAATGTTAAGTAATGGGTATGTAGGTCTTCTTTTTGAGCCGTAGAACGTAATAGAGAGTGTTCTTTCTATAGAAAAATAACTCCCACGATGGACGAATTAAAGTGAAATAAAATTTGCATTTTTTTTTTTTTTTGCGTCAAAAATCTTTATGAAAATTATATGTTCAATGTGGTAAGGTACAGTTATTATTATTATCATTATTACTTTAGAAAGTTGGGTCTTCTATCGTTGAATTTCTTTAATTATATTTTCACATCTAGTCCGAGAAATTTG
Organism: Uloborus diversus; assembly: GCF_026930045.1. Classification (NCBI taxonomy): domain Eukaryota; kingdom Metazoa; phylum Arthropoda; class Arachnida; order Araneae; family Uloboridae; genus Uloborus; species Uloborus diversus. Next base: position 26,987,387 of record NC_072737.1, on the reverse strand, counting down.
TTTTTACATAAGGAAAAATATGTAAAATTTAAATAATATAAATTGTGGAATTGTTTGTATTTTCAGAAACTTTTCTGTTATCTGCTACACTAAATTCCCGATTATCCGCAGTATAAGTGCCGCGGATAATAAAAATCGCGGATAAACCGAAAACAGACAATAGTGAGGGACAAATAAGGTAAAAATTGTTCTTCCTCAAAAACTTTTACAGACAATGAAAATATATACAGTACAGTAAAAATGTTTTGTATTTTTGCACCACAGAACTAAACATCAATATAGAACATGTGTATGTACGATGAAGAAAGTACAAAATAAATAAATAAATAAAACAAAACAACACTTAGTTAAAATTTGCAATTTTTCGACAAAAAAAAAAAAAAAAAAGACTGCCATTGGTATTTGCTTTTTGCTGCCAAAATTCATGTTCCTGGCTGTTGTATTTAGCAACATTTTAACTAGTAAAAATATTTTTTTCCAATTCTTCCAGAACAAACCCGATTTTTTTTCCTCCGAAATCAAAACTTCCGGAATTTTGAATAATGAAAGTTTTTTTTTCATTTCTATTAAGCAGTTTACTACATCATTTTCAGTAACAAGGTAGTACAAGGCAGGGCTGCGGAGTCTGAGCCGGACTGATTTTGTGGTAAAGGAGTCGGAGTCAGGAATTTAAAATTCTAAGAGTCGGAGTCGGTCAATCTCCCTCCGACTCCGCTGCCCTGGTAAAAGTATTGTCCGCATTTTTACGAGAAGGCACTTCGCCATGCCTCACAGTGGGGCGAAAACGCAAAAAAGAACTTTAAAATGTTTTAAAACCTCTCTCGCTTGTTTGTTTACACAGGCATGTTATTATGGAGTTTTTCGGACTTGTTTTTGGGCTCAGGGTCCGAAGTTCGCAGGTTTACGCAGCTAATTCCTTTTCCAAGTCTTTCTTCAGACCATTTATGACTCGGTAATATTAATTTCTAAGAGGACATAAGCGGACATTTTTTTGTAGAGTATTTTGAAAAAAATAACCTTGAATTCCCAAGTTTTCGGTGCTGATCAAAACCGATTTTCGATTTGAGAATTCGATTACTCATTTTTTTCGTCCTTTTAATATCGTTGGACACGAGAGAAATTAAATATACCCGCCTTTAATAAGAAAAAAAAGAAAAAAATAGACTGCTTAAAAACAATTTTTGTAAATTCCCGCACTCATGGTTCTTTAACTTTCTAAAGGCTCCCTTCAGCTTTGTAGTGAACGAAGGGCTCTAAAATTCTAGTTCTGATTGCCTATAAGAGGTAGGTCTGTGGAAATTTATTATTCCTCAATGGGGTCGTTTCCAAAATTTTAAAAGTATTTTTTTCTGACAGAGCATGCTTAAAAACATAGGATCTGACCATTTTTTAAATAATTTGTTTAAGTTTAATAGTTTTAAAATATTAATTAAATCGGCGCGTTTTCAATGCCTATGCTTCTGCCCGATGACATCACAAATGATGAAATACCATTCTGTGTTGCCAGAGTGTACAGAGCAAAATATTTAATTCGCATCTTTACTCACTTGTATTGGCAACAATATGGTTGATAACAAGCGTAGAGCGCAATTTTAATAAGCCTCTTGATTATCATAATGTGGAATCGCGGTAGAGAGATGCGGCAAAGTGCATCATTTGTGACGTCATCAAGACCACGCCTTGTTTGAAAAATCGGACATTTTAAAAATTTAATTAAAAAATAACTGTTGGGAAAATGAAAGTATTTTCTGGGTCCATGTTGTTTCTTTTTTGCTTATTCTATCAATTTCAGTGACAAAAAGGACTACTTTTGACTTAAGGAAACAACTCCATTGGTTTAATATAGTAGCCCGGTCAATTTAGACATAAAAATAGTGATCAAATAACAAAAATTCCGGGAAAGCTAAATTTTTGTAGGGACCTTGGGCTTACTATTACAAATAAGGTGCCAAAAGTCCCCATCGATCCCATGTGCGCTAAAAAAGTTATTCGGGGTCAAAGGTCAAAATTTTAGATTTTTTGGATTTTTCTCAAAAACGGTAAGTTTTATCGAAAAGTACCGCACACCAAAGTTGTAGATCTCAAAATTCTCTATAAAAATGGTCCTTATGATTTTTTTCTCCAAGACCAAACCTTCCCAGATATTGCGTACTCTCAAAAGACAGCCAGTCATTTACAGAATCCCCTCTGCTTGCATGGCCTTGAATAACATCTGGCTATTCTAGTCCGTGTGGCATCGTTCACGTACCCAAAGGGGCCGGACCTACTAAGGGCATGGGCGCACCCCTCAATATCGCGGAGCCCCCCCCCTAAAAAGCAAGAGCCCCCCTCCAAAAACTGAGAAAAATAGCCCTCAAAACAGCCCCCTTTAAATGTGTTTTGAGCTCTCAAACTAACCACATTTCATACAATAAAACATAGTTTGGCTGGCGAGTCGCATTATTATCTTGACTTCTGACAATGTTTGGCCTTAGTGATACATTGTGAGTAAGATTTCTGTATTCTAATCTGACTCTAAGAAATCCATCTCTCTTGGTTAGACAACAAACTGTGTTTGATGCTTCTTTGTCTAATTTTACGCATCGTCTCACTGCTTTAGTATAACGTGAGGTATTGGAAATCATATAATTCAGTAGTTACGCCTTCAAGCACCATTTCTTTTAAAATTTTATCTGATATTCCTTTTTTAAGAAGATGATACGAGTTTTCCCACTTCTGCTTATCAAAAAACTCAAGTTCAAATCTGAAATTGTAAATTTTCGCTACACAATCGAATTTTTTAAACTTGCCATCGTACTATGTTTAGAACATCAGCTCTTGTTCTGCAAACTGGTAACTTTGAGAATCTAAAAAATATAACACTAGGCATTGCGGATGACCATCATCAGAGAACTTGTTTGAAGACGGATTACGACAATCAGTACGAAGATGGACAATGAACATGTATAATTCCAGATTTCAATTTTGAAGCAGAGAGACTGCTATGAGCTCATCGATAAGCAGAACTGTTAAAACTCGGCAGCTCCCTCTTTCAAAAAGGGGACTTCCGATAAAACTTTGAAAGAAATTGCTTGGTGGCGTACCTACTGAGTAGTATGGTTTTCAAAACTTCACGTTATACTAAAGCAGCGAGACGATAGGTAAAATAAGAAAAAGAAGTGTCAGGTGCTCAAAACCTCACATGTCATACTAATGCAGTGAGACGATAGGTAAAATAAGAAAAATAAATGTCAGGTACAGTTTGCTGCCTAACCAAAAGGGATTATATAAATGGATGATATAAATGGATTTATTCGAGTCAGATTAGAATCTAGAAATATTAAGCCACAATACATCAAGCCACAATTTCAATCAAGACTGAAAATTATGAGAAGTAAAATAGTTCAACTCGCATGCCAAACTTATGTTTTATTGTAATCAATGTGGTTACAGTTTGAGGGCTCAAAACCCATTAAAATTTCTTTAGCAACGTCTTTTGTTTCAAAGGGTGACTGATGTGGGCTGTTGCAAGTCACATTATTTTAAAATTTTTATACTTAAAATTTGTTCTCTATCATAGGTAAATTTGACATTTTGAGCCTAAGTTATCTGCTAAGTGGAGAATTAAAAATTTTTTTAACTAGATAAGAAATGCTTTCACTACTTATTTTTTTCGTATCTATGTAAGAATTAATTAATATGAAAGCAAACTTTTACAAATCATAACTTCTAATATTTTTTTCTCTAAGTACGGAGCCACACGATGCTATTCAATTCTGACTATATCGGTCAAATTCAAGACTCAACGCATGTGTGGAACTTTAAAATACAGTTTATTATTAAAATGATTTTATGCAATGTGTAATCTACACAAAAAGCCTACTCTTCAGAGCGATAACATCAAATTTCTCAAATTTTGATATTTGATGAAATTATTATAACTTTTTCCATTTTTTATGCATTAATGGTCAATTTCGATCCGCGAGCGACACCTCAAGATATTTTTTGCGGTCGAAATCCTTTTGTTGAACCAAATATCTCTACAAAGGGCAACTTTTCCGGGCTATTAGCGTTTATCAGATTTTGATTTTTTTCAATCCACCCTAATGAGCATGGTCAGTACTTCAAAAGTATGTAGTCCAGCTCGAACAAGAGCGGGATTAAGTGAATCTGAATCCAGCTTTTGTTGTAAAAAACACTGCTTATTTTGTGGCGAGGAAGCGGATGAAAAGGCTGAGAAGAACAAAACGCAGAATTATCGCAGAAAAATTTATAAAGTTTCCACACTTATATTCAAAGAATCCCTTTTAAAATTAGTTAAAGATCGTTCTGAGGTGTGTCAAAAGTTGCTCTTGCACGTTTTAATTTTGAGTATGATTTAGTCGCTGCTTTAGGAATTTTTCTTTCATTATTCTGTGTTTCTTCTTCTCAGCCTCCTCATCCGCTTTATAGCCACAAAATAAGCAGTGTTTTTAAAAACAAAAGCTGGATCTAAATTCATTTAATCGCGCTACAGTACGAGGAGGACTTATTTTTGAAGTACTGGCCTTTTTATCCTCACGTTGCTGCAGAGATTGAATTTTTCCGGGTGTATGATTTTCTGCAATCCACGCGAATTGTAACGAACTTTTGACTTCTTAAATAATCAGCATTCTTATAACTTCTCACGAGACTTGCATCGATTAAAGTTGGCATTCCATAACTGCCCAGCACAACAGTTTCACCTTCAGTCAAAAGTTTATTGAAAAAAAGCGAAATTGTTACATTTTTCTTAAATATTGATTAGCACAAACAACAGTAGACGCCTGTGATAAATACGTTTATTCACTCGAACTGCACGTTTAACTCTAAAAGAAGCAGGTACGTCAGGGGTGCCCTCCCCCCCTAGGAGGGGTCATGGCCCAGACTGCGCCATCGAAATTTCTAGGGGGATTGTTTTGAGGAGTATTTTTCATTTGGGGGGAGGCATGCTTTTGGGGGGGGATTTCCGCGAAAATGAGGGGGGTGCGCCTTTGCTCTTAGTGGGTTGGAAACCTCTGGGTACGTGAACGATGCCACACGGACTAGAATAGCCAGATGTTATTCAAGGCCACGCGAGTAGAGGGGATTCTGTAAATGACTGGCTGTGTTTTGAGAGTACGCAATATCTGGGAAGGATTGGTCTTTGAGAAAAAAATCATAAGGACCAGTTTTATAGAGAATTTCGAGATCTACAACTTTGGTCTGCGGTACTTTTCGATAAAACTTACTGTTTTTGAGAAAAATCCAAAAAACCTAAAATTTTGACCTTTGACCCCGAATAACTTTTTTAGCGCACATGGGATCGATGGGGACTTTTGGCAACTTATTTGTAATAGTAAGCCCAAGGTCCCTACAAAAATTTAGCTTTCCCGGAATTTTTGTTATTTCAATTGTCTAAATTGACCGGACTATAGGGAAAAAAACTCATTTATAAGCGCTTTTTCGCGTTTTCGCCCCACTGTGCGCCTTTTCGAACGCAGAGTTCCATTTTACGCGGGGGTGATCGGTAAGCAATCCACGCGCTTCTAAAGGAGACAAAACCAGACCTCCTTAACTTGGGCGCGCCTTTTAATATGCAAAAAAGTCTTAGTGTCCTTTACATCACTTGCTTCATTTGTCTGTTGTCATTTTAGTTATTCTTACATTTTAAAATCTGCTGCTTTTACAACAAAATGCTATGATCCGAAGATACCTTCTGCCGAAAACAGCGAAATAGAATCATCGGATACCACGTGACGAGGGAGGAGTCAGGTGCTTTCTCATTGAAAACGGACAATAACATGTGTAACAAAACTAAAAGTGGGTAAATTTCTTATTTACATTCGGTTTTTATTTATTCATATGAAATACAGTTAGCAAACAAATTCCTAACTGCTAGCATAAAATACAGCTTTGAAGAGTGCAAAGTTGTTTTTGTTATTTTCACTCCACTGATTTTATTTCAAAACAGTATTTCTGGAGTTGGGCATTATCCGAAATTTTATGAGTTGTTCAAGAACGTTCTGAAAGTCATTCATCGCAGTTCAACAAAACGCATCGAAAACTGTCAGAACACGGTCACATTTGTCGTGGTTAGAATAAAAGTGGCGCAAGTCATCCTGGCATCATTTTGAGTGATTGAAGGTTTTCTAAAAGCAAGTAAAACCAGGATTAAGTTAATTGGAATTTCGAGAGGAATATTATTTAAGCATAAGAACTTTAAAAAATATATGTATCATCTTTTATGAAAAGTAATTTGTAGCTTGTTTTAAAGTAACTTTAAATTACTTATACCACTGTCAGAGGAATTAAAAGATAGTCAAATAAACGCAAAAGTTGTTATGGAGTGAGTGATGCTCCCCTATAAGAAAACTCTGGCTGGTATGGTCCAATCAGAGGTATGGAAACTGACTCATGCTACTTGCATTCTCATCTGAATAGCAGTTTTGATTAATGATCAATTTTCGTGTGCTCCCAGTGAGCAATATATTTTAGTTTTTTGAGCCATCACGATTGCTAACTGTTTTCACTCGACCGTTGAATGGCATCCTATCTTTTGGAGGTAAACCGGCCTCCGCGCGCGGTGGCTTCTCCTGGGCGGTGGCGTAGATGTTCCCAGGAATTGACTTTATTTATGTACTCAATCATGTCGACTTTACATAATCCTCTTTAAACAAAAAAAAAAAAAAAACCTCCAGCAAACAGCATCTAGTATCCAGCCCCTGAGATTAATTTGAATTCAAGATGTCAAAATTCAAACTAATCCCAGGGGCAGGATGTTATATGCTGGGCGCTGGATGCTGTGTGCTGGTTGTTGGATGTTGTGTGCTGGATGTTGTGTGCTGGATGTTGTGTGCTGGATGTTGTGTGCTGGATGTTGTGTGCTAGATGTTGTGAGCTGGATGTTATGTGCTGGATGTTATGCGCTGGATGCTGGATGTTGTGTGCTGGATACTGGATGTTGTGTGCTGGATGCTGGATGTTGTGTGCTGGATGCTGGATATTGTGTGCTGGATGCTGGATGTAGCGTGCTGGATGCTGGATGTAGTGTGCTGGATGCTGGATGTAGTGTGCTGGATGCTGGACGCAGTGTGCTGGATGCTGGATGTAGTGTGCAGGATGCTGGACGCAGTGTGCTGGATGATGGATGTAGTGTGCTTGTGATTTTTTTTTTTTTTTTTGCAATTGGTAAGCTTAATAGAGGAACTAAAGAGGAAATAGCATCAATGACAACTCTATTTCTAAAGTTTTTGACCTATGCCACTATGGTTCTAACCCGTCCATTTGTTTGTATTCGCAGATGTGAATTCTTGTTTCAGCTACTTGCATGTGCACCACGCGAATGGCAGTAATCTTTTCCGGCTTTTAACAATAGGTAGAATTTTTGATGCGAAAATGAGATATGACGGCTACGTGCGTATACTTTTTTCAGGTTCAGCATTGACCTCTTTTCTGAAATCTGTTTAGATCTTTTTTCCTGTTCAGTAATTTTCAACCTTTCGTTATATTTTTACTTAAATTTGCAAAGACTAAAAATGTCGCTGGTTTTATCTGTAATTATATCCAAGGGATAGTTTACAGTATCTACAAAGTTTTAGTTTTTTTATGCATGTTGTCATCTTCTCTAAAAGCACTTATTTTTGAAAGCCGTAATTTTATAGACAATGAAGATCATTTCGCGAGCTGAAAATTTTGCGAATTATGTATGAGCAGAACCGAAAGTTGGTTACATTCGAAGTGCATATGCTGAGTTGAAAATTTTCACGAAACTTAAACTTTCGTGATTACGACGTTTTCGCGAAAATCGTGAAAATTAAAACATCGCGAAAATAAGTGTTTTTACAGCATTTCACTTTAGTTTTGTAGTAAAAACTTGCTTTTTTGGTTTCGCCGAAAATCAAGCACGAAAAGAACGACGAATTCCAGCATTTCAGTACTCGTTGAGTGGGATCAAACAGGGGTTTCGTGAAATATCTCAAAAACTCATTTTTGTAGATACTCTTGTTTACCTGCCCAAGCCAGTATAACGTTCCGTACCTCAATGACAATGATTGTCAATCAAAAGTGCTAAAAGGATAGTTACAAATTTAATTTATTCCTTTAATAGAGTCATTTTTCCTGGATTGCAACCTTCCTCTCAAATCCATCACTCACAGATTCTTTTTTTTACTTCCTTTTACAAAAAAGGAAGTATTGCATTCGCGAAAAAATTTTCACTCAAAAATCGACCTTAATTTCCATTTTACTCACCCCCAAATGAATGTTGAGTTCTTTTTTTCGACTCGACATCACGTGGCTAAGTGCCTAAGAACGTACAGACACGCGAAATATCCATAATAACTATTCCCGAGTTAATTACAACGAATTTTCTCGTGACGTCTGTATGTACGTATGTATGCATGTGAGGTGCATATATGCGTATTTATGTCTCATAACTCAAGAACGGTAAGTCCTAGAAAATTGAAATTTGGTACGTAGACTCCTAGTGGAGTCTAGTTGTACACCTTCCCTTTTGGTTGCATTCGGGTGTTTTTAAAGGGTTCTTATATAACTTTTTGGGGGGAAATTATTGTTAATTTTGACGTAAACTGAAGTGGTGTTATAATTTGGCGGACACTTGGCGACAAATTTGGCGGGGTTTTTTTTAAATTTGTTTTAATTTGGCCACTGTTGGTGATATTTAGAGAGTAAACTATTGAATCACATTAAAATTGCCAGTAATGGGGAAATGACATTAAATTGGAGTAAAAGGAAGTCATGTGCTGCACACATCACCTCGTTTTAATTACAAATGCCGAACATTTTCTTCTAAGCCATTAGTTCACAAGCTCCGCAATATTTTTTTGACAATTTCCTCATATTAAGATAGTACAATACAACTTTCTAAATGTTCAAAAGTCGTTGGTGTTTCGGAGTCACTCAAGGAACATTCTGGGAATATTCCACCCTAATTTTATAGAGATGATCTCTGGAACAGTCATGTCCAGTGAGACATCTAAAGATGAGGGCCGTGGTGGCCTCATCGGTAAGACATCGGACTTGTGACCGGAGGGTCTCGGGTTCGTTCCCCGCTGGTCGACCGTCGTCATTAATGGTGACTGAGCGACGTTAAATATGCTCGTGGTCACAATGTCCTCCAAGTGAAACGATACCTCTGGGGGTGCTAGACCAGAAAGTTAATCGGCTTCTGGTCTAGTTCTAAATTATCGAACTGTCAGTAGATGGTGCTGCCATCTATCGTGTTGTCTAAGCCAAATCGGACTTACACTTAGAATTAGGCTCTCGATTAAAACGGAAGCCATAACCCCTCTGCCTTAATATTGAGTAGCATTGCTGCTCGGGTTTCCGAGTGGCCATAAGTAACAACAACATCTAAAGATAGCCACTGCCGTCTTTCTAGGATAACTGGGAATCATTTTGTTTTCCCTCAGAGTCCTCCATCTCATGTTAAGGACACGTTGCATCATATCCTGTTTGAGAATTTTTCTGAGGGTCAGAATAACAAATAATTTAGTTGTATGGAGGGAAAGTGGACGATTCATGCGTTGTGCTACCAAAGCTCCTTTCTTTTGCCAGTGTATCAGCTTTTTCATTTTCCACAATAGAGTCGTTTCCAAAACTTTAAAAGTATTTTTTTCTGAAAGAGCATGCTCAAAAACATAGGATCTGACCATGTTTTAAAATAATTTGACTAAGTTTAATATTAAAAAAAATTACTTTAATCGGTGCGCTTTCATTGTTTAACGCTTCTGCCGATGACATCACAGATGATGAAATGCCATTCACTGTTGCCATTCAGAAGAGCACAATATTTAATTCGTATCTTTACTCACGTGTACTGGGCAACGATATGGTTGATAGCAAGCGTAGAGGCAATTTTTAATTCGCTGTTTGATTATCATAACGTGGAAGCGCAGTGAAAAATGCGCCAAAGGACATCATGTGTGACGTCATAAAGACCATGCCTTGTTTGAAAAACGGGACACTTTGAAAAATTAATTTAAAAATAACTGTTGGGAAAATGAAAGTATTTTCTGGGTCCATGTTATTATTATTATTATTATTATTATTATTATTATTATTTTGCTTATTCTATCAATTTCTGTGACTAAAAGTAGTACTTTTGACTGAAGGAAACAACCTCATTCCGCAGTGGGCAGGAACCCATTGGAATGAAATTCAGTGTACCAGCTCCTTAAGTAAAGGTCTACATTCTAAAATTCTTTAGGGATTGTTTTGGCCATTTTGAAATGCCTTTAGAATCACTCTTAGAATCTTACACTATAACTGCTCTTTCAAAAGAGTCGACAGTTGTAGTGAAGCTATAATAGACAGACCCCAACATTCCAATCCCTACAAGTGTGAATTCGGAAATCCGGCAGAAATATTCTCAGAGGCAAGGTGTTATTGTGTGCCACACAGTCCATCTAGATTTAAGTTAGTACCAAGCTGCTCTTTCGTCTTTCTACTCGGGACAGTTACAAGATATTGCCCCTTATTTCAACATCGGGTACAATGGATTACTTTTTTCGTGTTCAGCGCAAGAGTCGAACTTCTGTCGCTCACTCGTCTGGGAAAAGTTGCAAAATGGTTTAACAGGAGACAATTTTTGACACACAAAGAAAATGTGGAAAAATCTTTAACGGAATACCATATATTTTTCATCTCCTTCAGCTGTTTTCCTCTTTTCTTAAAGGAATGCGAAATAATATGTGGCAACTTCATTAGTAAGAAATAACTCGGTTGTAACACACAATACACATAAATGTGTCCCAATCTTCGCCTCAAAAACGTACATTATTATATTTTTGAACGTTCTCATGAGATTTTGAGTAAGAAAATATATCATTCACGTTGTGTAAGCACTGTGCAATTCATTTTGCTATTAATATTTATTAAAGATTTTTTTTATATTTTTTATCTCCTTTCTCCATCTAAACTAGACTCAAAAGAATTACCTTGTTTGAGATTATTTTTCGCGGCTTTCGTTAAGCCTTTCGGATATTGGAAGTATTTAATTTAATATTATTTTCAACCCTTTTTTTTTCTCGGCGATCTCCTCGAGTACCAAAATATGTCAGGGAGCAGTAAAATAGGCTTTTGCTGCTTACAATTTAGTAAGAAACGAACTATGTAATGGTTAAAATACAAGCGTTTTCGGTAGTTTTAAATAGATCATTATAAAAATATTTAATTTTTCACTTTGCCACATAAAAAAAGTGAAAGTTTACCCACTTTTCTCTTTTTTTGAAGGCGCAAATTTACTGCCAAAAATTAAAAATACTGTTTTGTACTGTATTCTTTATGTACTGTAATTTTCAAAATAAATTTCTGATTTGTTCATTTTGAAAACGCTCAGTCACTTTAACTATTCATTTTGTCCCACATTCCCCGACTACATCATTTTTTATAACTATGTTTTTTCTTCTGTTATAAGCACAAACTCAAAAAAATATGCGACTGTTTTTGAATACATTTGCTAAAGTCTAAAATTGTTAAATGTCTTGTTTTGAAGAAAAAAAGGGTCATCTTTACAACTCTTTTAACAATTTCTGACACAAAATAATGTATCCAAGAATGTGTTCAGAAAACATTTTAATGCTTTTTTCGCTTAAAAGGTTTTTTATCTTCAGTATCTCACAAAAAACAACAAGTTTGATACTCCTAGTTGAAAGATAATTTAATCTCCCATAACACAAAAGTATAATTTGCTGCTTTTCTTACAAAAGCAATTATGTTCTAACTAAAATCTGGACCGAATTTGTATATCAATATTCTTAATTAGTAAAAATGTTATAGCAAAAATTTTATTACATTTTACTTTAGCGGGTGTGTTGTGTATTTATGCATATGCATTTTTACATGTTCCTCTAAAGTAAAAGCAAAGCAACTTTCCGTTTAAAACTCACAATTAAAAAAAAATAATAAAAAAAGTCATTGAACTATTTTAAGAAAATATTTTATTCAAAATTAACGGTTGAATGATAATTTATATAATTTTTGGTGTTTTGAATAAAGAAAGATGAGTGCTAATTTTTTACATAAGTTAAAAAATCTCGTGTATATTTCTATTAAGAAGAAAAAATGATGTGGATTGAAAATATTTGTTTTCTCAGAAAATATAACTGGTAGACCACATTTTAATTTGTAAAAAATCAATTTTTCTATATAAAAGCCAGAAAAAAACTTTTTCTCCCGCCGCGCCGCCTCACAATTTAAGAAAATTTTCCAATTCTGATCACACCCTTTGAAATTCCTTAGCGAGCTTATTAAAAATAACTGAAATGGTGAAATATGATCTTTGCACAGAATATTAATCTCAGCGTGTAGTTTTGTTTCAAACAAAATTAGAAAAAAAAATCGAACTCGAAACAGAAAGCGTCGCGGACACTTGTTCTCTCATGATGCACGTCACGTTCCTCTGCACGAAACATGATTCACTTTCATCCGCTCATAACTTCGTTGCGAAGCGGACAAATATTTGAATCTTGCTTATCCAACGGAAAGCGTCATGGGTTACCACAAACGAGAAATTTTTGCTCGTTTGGCGAAAGCCACAGCAAACGTTAAAAATTTTGGAGACTGAAGACGGAAATAAAAGTGACGAAAATAAACGCATAATTGAATATAGTTAGTTCAACTAACAAACAAGTTCTTCTGCAATTTAATCGCCTACGCGATATTTTTCATTGTTGTGAATTACTTCAATGGAATAAACGCATTAATTGCGTGTTTTTCTTAGTTTTATTTTGCAGTAACGTTTCTAGTCAACTGTCAAGGTTACATAAATTTCCGGAAGTTTTGAGTTTTCGAATGGAATTTGTGTGAAGGTTTTGTAGTGAATCATTCGGGAAGAAATTTACAAGTTGAAGGTTCTTGCGCCACGCATTTAGGAGCAACTTTTAGTTTTTTGTTTTCGGGAGCTGCATTTTTCATTTGAACTTGCAAAAGAAATGTTTACACAAATCATCTGTTACAATTGTGCACAAAAAACTATATTTCTTTTTGAAGAGGTTTTTAATCACAAGCTCACAGTTTTCGGAAAAAAATTAATAGTTATCTATTTTAACAGAACATATAGGTACATAATTACTGTATAAATTGAAGAGATTATATAGATTGGAAAACAAATTATTCTTAAATGTAAATTTTTACTTAGTAAAAAAAAAGGAAGAAATTTAAAATAGTAGTCGGTAGCAATCAGACTTATTTTAATACGGTGTAATTTTTTGAATACCTTCTTCCTTTTTTTGTTAAGTAAAAACTTACATTTAAGAATAATTTGTTTTCCAATCTATCCTATTCCTATAAGGATCCTAGGAAAACGCTCAATACATCTGCTGTTCTTCTAATATCTTGAACAGAAGGTAATTTTACCGCTGGCTCAATTTCTTACATTTCTTAAACACCAGAAACGTTTTCGCTATTTCCACTTATGCATGGTAAATATCGTTATCAGTTAGGTTCTCTGTGACTTAAACTCCGTCATCAACTGCAACAAAATCCATAAAAACTGCGTTTGATTGATGGTTCATTTTCTTTTGTAAAAATGCTCCACTCAAAATGAAAATTTATATCAGAGATTTATTAGATTCAAATTGCCCAGACACCTTTTGCTGCTTCTCTTTTTGTTCTTACTATTTGGGAGGCGGGAAGGGGGAACGACTTCGACTTATCGAGTTACATGAGTATGGAAAATTTCATGACGATCTTGCAATAAAATTCCGCTTATCGAATATTTCGACTCAACGAAATTCGGCTTATCGAAAATGAATAAGATTAGTTCCCCATTCAGTTAGACGGGAATTAAGATTCACTTCGGATTGTCGAATTTTTCGGCTCATTGAACTTCGACTTAACGGAGTTTCACTGTATTTAACTTGAATGTAACAAAACCGTTTATTTCATTCGAAATGAAAAATGAGTATAACTAATGTTAGATTCTGACTTGTAACGTAAAAAAGAAATCGTTAATTATTATCTCAATCTACATTTAAAACAAATGTCTCGTAAAGTGTACTACTTTTTTTAGTCATATTGAATAAACATCTCTCAAAGCATTTTTTTTTTTTTTTTTTGCGAAAAGTAAACAACTGAATAAATAATAAAAAGACACATAAATAACTTTTCAAAATAGTATATAAATTAAACAATACAAATGTATTTTGTGAAAAAATGTACATTTTTAATGAAGCAAAAGAAGCATTTATGTCTTAAGGCTCAGAGCAATAAAAATGGTTGTGGTAAAAAAAAACCTTAGTTGTTCTTTAAAAGCAAAAACCAAACAAATAAAACTATAACTATAGCTAGAACTATCTCTCTCATGGCCTAGAGCAATTATCAAGTTTTACATGTGAAGGAAGATAAAGAAAAAAAAATCATGAACCCAGTAGAAAAGTCAACATTTATTAAACCAAAGCGAACTTCTCAAAAAACTTTACGAATTTCTCTTGAAAAAAAAGAGCTGATGTGTGTATCACATGACTTCCTTTTACTCCAATTTAATGTCATGTCCCCATTACTAGAAATTTTAATATGATTCAATAAGTTACTCTCTAAATATCACCAACAGTGGCCAAATTGAAACCAAATTACAAAAAAACAAAAAAAAAAAAAAAAAAAAAGAAAAACCGCCAAAGTTGGCGACAAAACTTGTCGAAAAAAACACTGGCGATATATCGCCAAGTGTCCGCCCAATTGTAACACCACTTGAATTTACATCGAAATTAACATCCATTTCCCTCCAAAAAGGGGCAAAATACCCCTTTAGAAACACCCGAATACAACCAAAAGGGGAGGTGCACAACTAGACCCTACTAGGAGTCTACGTACCCAATTTCAACTTTCTAGGACATACCGTTCTTGAATTATGTGACATACAATACGCACATCCGCACATACGTATATACAGACGTCATGAGAAAACTCGTCGTAATTAACTCGTGAATCGTCAAAATGGATATTTCGCGTCTCTATACGTTCTTAGGCACTTATCCACCTGTGGCCGAATCGAAATAAAAAACTTAACATTCATTCGGGGGTGAGCAAAATGGAAATTAAGGCCGATTTTTGAGTGAAATTTTTTTCGCGAATACAATATTCCTTTTTTGTAAAAGTAAGTAAAAAAAGAGGAAACCTTTTAAACCTTAACTCGCAGAGACATTTTTATAAACATTCAAAACATTTAAAGACAAATAATTTTGCTTTAATTAACTATAATTACGTTCATATGCTAGCCTTTAAGTTCTTCTCATACCTGATAAATTAAGGAATCCAGCTAAGACTAGGCTTTTTTTTTTTTTTTACAAAAATAAATTTCTTTTAGGGCTGAAAAAGTAGATTTATATCTCCTTTGAAGTTTTTCCCGATAAACCCAATATCTGTCCAATCTAAAATACTATAATTTGTAACATGAATATCTTTATGTATAGGGAAACATTTTGACTTTAAAGTAAAACCAATATGATAAAATGATGAAACTTTAATTTGATCGGGGAATTGAAAATGGCCAACTCGAGTAAAATTTCAAATCGATATGATTCACAAGTGGTACAAGAAGTCCCTTCTCAAAGCAAATTTAATAGAAGAGTATGAAAATTACTTCACAGGGAGGGCTTCTTTTAAATAAATTGAAATTACAATTTTGTAACTCATAAATAAAATAGAAAATATTCTTGGACGCGCAACTTTTTCCCAGTACACTTTGAAATAACATACGAACCGGAATGTTTCCGCAATAGCTTTTACTAAATTTTTTATTCATATCAAAATTTTCCGATCTGTTCTGAATCCCCCAACACTCCTTTATTGTACCTTTTTAGCCTACTTTCCCTAAAACGTAAAAGAAAGAAGAAAAAAAAAGCATAAAAGAAAGCTTAATGCATCTTAAAAATATAGCTAAAATTTAAAAAAAAAAGTTAAAAATAAATTACTAATTTAACAAATATCGAAAAAGTAAGAATTGAAAGTTAGGGTTTAAATGAAGGAAATGTGTGTCTTTCGGTCTTCCCCCACCCCCTCCCTCCATAAATTTTGAATAAATAGTCCGATTCGAACAAACTCTTAGAAAATGAAACTGCGATTTTGATCCGGAAAATGGATGATTTTTACTTCCTTTTACAAAAAAGGAAGTATTGTATCGCAAAAAAATGTTCACTCAAAAATCGACATTAATTTCCATTTTACTCACCCCCGAATGAATGTTGAGCTTTTTTTTCGACTCGATCACACGTGGATAAGTGTCTAAGAAACTATAGACACGCGAGATATCCATTTTGACGATTCCCGAGTTAATTACAAAGAGTTTTCTCGTGACGTCTGTATGTATGTACGTATGTATGTGCGTATGTATGTCGCATAACTCAAGAACGGTATGTCCTAGCAAGTTGAAATTTGGTACGTAGACTCCTAGTGGGGTCTAGTTGTGCACCTCCCCTTTTGGTTGCATTCGAGTGTTTATAAACGAGTCTTTTGCCCCTTTTTGGGGGGAAATCCTTGTTAATTTCAATGTAAACAAGTGTTGTTATAATTTGGAGGACACTTGGCGATATATTGCCAGTCTTTTGATCGCCAAGTTTTGTCGCCAACTTGGCGACAAATTTGGCGATTTTTTTTCAAATCTGGTTTTAATTTGGCCACTGTTGGTGATATTTAGACAGTAAACTATTGAATCACATGAAAAATGCCAATAATGGGGGAAATTACATAAAATTGGAGTAAAAGAAAGTCATGTGATGCACACATCAGTTCGTTTTACTCTGAAACTGACATGTTATTTAGATGCGAGGGCGAATTACACGTACACACGGTATTAATTACACGTACAAAGAAACATGGTACAATTTTAATTGAAAAAAAATTAAGAATTTTTATCTTGCTCCTGTACGACGTAAAGAACCTTTTGAAACACGATCAAAACACAAACATTCCATTAAAAAAATAATGTAGCTCAAAAAAGAAAGTGAAATGACATGCTGGGAGTGGGAAACATGATGCGAAAGTTTAATCAGTATTTTCGGTTTCGTTACATCTGTTGACTAAGAAAAATGAACAAGAATTCTTTCCCGCTCAAGAAGAGGTTGCTAGATTTAAAAGTGAGTAAAATAAACAAGATGGATGAATGTAAAACAAAACGCTCGGCAAGTTTTCCTTCTTTTTTTTCTGATTGAAAAAAAATAAAAAAATAAAAAATGAAGGGGTTGTAATGTAAACAGATGATCCCAGTTTCAGTCTTTTTTATCACAAACAGTGTACGGTTATTTGATATGCTCTTTTTGTTCGAGATGGTACGAAATGGGGTCATTTCTTGAATTTGACTACGTAAGTAAAAATTGAATTCTCATGTCGCTATGAGTTTTTTGCTTGCATAAAGTAGCAAAACAAATAGCTGAAGTGATCAATTTCAAAATAAAAACTCATTTACACAGTGGGGGGGGGGATGAAAAATTCGTAGAACCTAAAGTTCAAGTTAGAACGATCTGCACTCAAAATATATTTTCACGTTTTTCAATAAAGTTCTGTCAATTCGTTTTCAGATAAACGTTATCTTATGTTGCCAATTTTCACAAAATAATAATAATAATAATGGTAATAACAAAACAATCATCGATTCAAAATGTCAAAATGTTTGTCTGAGAATAAAATGTGCTTAATTTCATTCCTTTTTTACCAATGAAAGGCAAAAAGAATAATATTTAGAAAATCTGAATTGATAATCTGACAGATTATATGAAGAGCAGTAGACTTTTTCAAAAGCCGGTTGAACTTAAAACTGATTTCCGGTCAGAAACGCAAAAGGGTTTTTTAATGGGTAGAGCCGTAAAATTTTATTATTTACTTCACATTAAAATCATACGTAGCATTTTGTTATGACACTATAGAAGTACTATTTTCTTTTAACACTCTCGGTTTCACAGTTTTCTGTATCTTTATACATAAAGGGCCACTTCTGTCCGGATGTCCGGGGTAAACTTCAAAACTACAGGACAGATTTTAACAATTTTTTTCACCATAGATAGCTACATTATTAGGGAACAATTTAGGCTATAATTTATTGCTAAAAAACTTAGTTTAAAAACTTCGTGATCGAAAACAGTAAACGTCATGTAATTTCCACATCAAATGATTAAAGATTAAACCCATTGTTTCGAAAATTCGTTGCCTTACAACATCAATATTAAAAGTAATCATAATGTAAATTTTGAATCAAGGCCTCTTTGGAGCAAGCATGACATTTATTGCTTTTTTATTAATTGCATTCTCATCTTTATACATAAAGGGCTACTTCTGTGGGGATCTACGGGGTAAACTTCAAAACTACTGGACGGATTTTAACCATTTTTTCACCACAGATAGCTACATTATCAGGGAGCAACTAAGGCTATAATTTATTAATTAAAAACTTATTTTAAAAAGTTATGTTGGAAAACAGTAAATTTCATGTAATTTCCCCATGTTATGATTAAACATAAAGTAAAGAAAAATATATAGAGAGGCCCCTTCTATGGTAAAAAGGAGATGAAATTGAAGCCGGAATTATGGGATAGAGCGGTGAAATGATGAGCGGGGTTATGATAACGTGATTGCTTCGCGAGTAGAGTTTTCACCAATCTCGCAAAGAGACCTTATAAAGTAGCTGGCGAATTGGTTTGCATTTTAATTCATGTTTTAATGCAATTTCAAAAACATGCTTCATAAACTTGCAACAATATCTAAGTTTAAATTAACAACCAATTGAGATTCAGTAATGGAATGTTTTGAATCAAGATGTATCTTAAAATACTTACAAGAAGCTAAGGATCTTGGGATACAGCGGTGCAACTTCCGGCTTCAATTTCTTAGTATGCAGGGCCTCTCTATGTAATTTCTTTACTCTGTGTGATTAAATATAAAACCCATTGTTACAAAAATTCATTGCCTAACAACAGCAATATTAAAAGTAATCATGATGAAAATTTTGAATCAAGGCTTCTCCGGAGCAAACATGAGTTTAAAATCATTTAAACATTTGGAAACTCTACTTTTCGCACCCTGAGGGAAACATAGTAGAGAGCTTTTTTTCTTTTTCTTTTTGTGCATGTGTGCACTATTTAATTAAATGAAGGAAGCGCATGGTTTTCTTTAGTGATCTTTGTTTTTGTTAGTTCATATTTTGGAAATTCTTCAAATTTTTATATGCTTAAATTCGTGCTTTAGTTTCCAAATGAATATTCGTTGGTTCTTTATACTTATTGCTATTTTACTTTTATGGGTAAGGAACAATAATTTTAATCACGTCAAAGCGGTGTGTTTTGAGTTCTTTCAGTTAAAACAGAAAACGAAAGAAAGTAGCGATTGTTTCTTACAATTATTACTGACCCAGGCAACGCCGGGTATTTTTGCTAGTATTTCAATATTTTCCCATTATAATATGGCTCCAAGAATCTGTATTTTTGAGTACTATAATATTCATTTTAGTAATAGCAGTTAATGGTACAATTATTTTTTAAAACATATTTCGTGCTGCTTTCATCACAAATGATGAAATGCCATTCACTGTTGCCATTTGCCGAACGTAATATTTAATTTGCTTCTTTACTCACGTGAACTGTCAACGATATGGTTGATAGCAAGTGTATAGCGCAATGTTCAACTCGCTTCTTGATTATCATAACGTGGAATCGCGGCAGATAGATGCGCCAAAAGTACATCATTTGTGACGTACTAAAGGACACGCCTTGTTTTAAAAATCGGAAAATTTTAAAAAAAGTTAACAAAATAACTGTCGGGAAAACTAAAGTACTTTCTGGGTCCCATTTTATTTCTTTGCTTATTTTATCAACTTCAGTGACTAAAAGTACTACTTTTGACTGAAGGAAGCAAACCCATTACATTTTGAAAGAAAAAAATTTCTAATATTTGTCAAGAATCTGAGTAGGTTTCCAAACTGAAAGTGACTTGCTTTCCAAATTCTGTGAAGTATATATTTGTCCTTAATAAAACGTTTCGGAAATAGCTACATTGTTACGAAATGACAAATTGAATTGTGTCAGACTGAAACTATTGTATTACTGACATTTATTGTGAACATAAAATTGTTGTAGAAATTGATGTTGCAAATGAAGAATTTATTGGTCTTACTTTTGCTTCTCATGAAGATCAATAGTAGCATGGAATATTTCAGCGATAGTTATGTTTTAGAAATAGTTTAAATCAGGAATGACAGATATAATATTGCACTTTGTGGTGACACATAAAAAAAATAATATTGTTACAAGTCCGGCGCAACTTCAAGCTTTCTTTAAATGACGACACAGTTCTTGAGAAAACACAGGAGAATTATCTACAATTATGTACAAGAAATATCGTTAACAACTGCTAAATTAACCATTAGCAATTAGGCAAATATCAATTAACACCGTAAACTCAACGGTTAAACACGTATTTACATCAAAATACGAAATAACACAGCGCAAAGCGCAACGAGAAACGAAACTCCACAGTTAGAAAGCAAACCAACTACAGTAAACTCCCGATTATCCGCGTAATTGGGTGGCACAATTGCCGCGGATAATAAAAATCGCGGATAAAACCACAAAAAGACTCAAATGAGGGACAAATAAGGTTGAAAATTGTCCTTCCTCTAAAACTCGGCTGCACTGATGCATAATATTTTTTACAAAGAGTTGAAATATATATAGTGTAGTAAAAATATTTTGTATTTTTGCACAACGGAACTTTCCGTCAATAACAAACAAGTGTATGCACCAATGAAGAAAGCCCCCCCTCCCCCCAAAAAATAAATAAATAACCAAATAAATAAAACAAAAACAGCTGAGTTTAAATTTACAATTTTTCGGGAAAAAATCCATTGGTATTTGCTTTTTGTTACGAAAATACATATTCCTGATTGTTGATTGACTCGCGGATAATCCACCCCGCGGATAATCCGCTCGCGGATAATCGGGAGTGTACTGTAACTCCCTCATTCACAAGACGCCCGGCGTTATATACCGTGCGAAGAAATATCTAGAAAATCCTACAAAGTTCTACAAATTTCTCATATCTTCTTTTTTATTCTATTCACAAACCTTACAGTGTTGCCAGATTGGGGGAAATTTCCCCATTTTGGGGAAATCTGGTGCTCTCTGGGGAAATTTTGGGGAAATGGGTTTTGAGGGGAATTCTATGGGGAAAATTTTTTTTCTTGGGGAAATAGTGGGGGGAAAAACTCGGGGGGGGGGGAGATTTTTTTTTCGGTATTTAAATTCGCGTCAAGAAGTAGAGTAGTTACATTGTTTGCATCAAACAGCGTTGGTTTAGCTTTGCTCAACTTTATCGAATTCGTATTATGTGGAATATTATACTACGGAATTCGCATTATTGTTCTGCGGGAGTAACTAGTAGATAGGTGTAAAAGGTAAAAATAAGTGTGATGAAGAACGTTCTTGGATAAATATATACAAAAATCATAGTTTAAATGTACATACAGAAGCAGAGTAGTAAATGCGAGTAGAAAAAAAAATATTTGGTTATTTCTTATCTTTCGGTCAGGCGCTTAAATTTGTGACTTGTGGCACCCGCACAGCTTTGCCCGTAGAAGAAAATTAAAAGTTCTGTTGGTTCCCCTGTATATTTACAAATAATGCATGATGAATTTCTCGCCAATTGGCTTGCCCACGTTACGGTTCCATGTTATGATAACTTGGTAATTTACTCGTCTATCTTATGATAATTTTGCTCGGGAAAATGTTCTTAAAATTGGAATAGAAAAAGAACAAAATCGAATTTTCGAAAAATTGCTTAAAGGTTCACACCCCCATGCTACAAACTAATTTTGTGCCAAATTTCATGAAAATCGACCGAACGGTCTAGGCGCTATGCGCGTCACGGAGATCCTGCCGATATCCAGACAGAGAGACTTTCAGCTTTATTATTAGTAAAGATAAAGAAAGATAAAGAAGACAAAAAAAAGGGAAAATGGGAAGAAAAAAAAGGTTGGGGAATTTTATGAGAAAATTTGGATATTTGGGGGGAAAAAATTTCTCAAGAGACAAAAATATTAGAGGGAGTCCATTCATTTTATGAAAATATTAGTGGAAAAATAATTTTTGAATTTGGGAAATTGTGATAGAAAACATCGATTTTTGGGGAAAAGTTGAAAGGGAATTGGGGAAATCTGGATTTGACCATCTGGCAACACTGAAACCTTATCGTTCAGAAATGGGGGGACCGTATACTTCAGTCGAATGTTAAGGGGTTGTATGTACATTACAAGAAACT
The DNA here is from genome assembly GCF_026930045.1 of Uloborus diversus. Lineage (NCBI taxonomy): Eukaryota > Metazoa > Arthropoda > Arachnida > Araneae > Uloboridae > Uloborus > Uloborus diversus. Next base: position 26,965,148 of record NC_072737.1, on the reverse strand, counting down.
ATTTACAGGTTACGTTACTAAGATAATTTTAGATGCAAAATAATGAAACAAACGCCTAATTTAGCCAAATTACAACAAATTAATCGCAAAAATAATTACTATTTACAGAATTGGTAAGAATATTCTATATTATTTAATTTCTGCAATGGTTGCTTTACTGCGCAAGAACAGAATAAAGTTGTAAGAATTAGATAAATTACTTTGGTAAATTTCGAAACATTATTTTTTTATCCTTTTCAACCCATCTGCGAAAATACATCTAGCTATAGATAAAATGTAAAACAGAATGTAGATTATAATCAATTCTTGATTTTTCCTTATTCCGCTTTTAAGTAATTTTGGAGATAGCTTCTCTTCCTGAATTATTTTGCTTAGGTAACTGCTAAATAGAGCCGTTCAAAAATCAAAATTTCTTAACCAATATTATTAAATTTATATGTGAATTAAATTATTCATATAGATACATTATTAAGTTCTTTATCCATGACTTCAACCCATCATATTAATAAATACCAGGATTTGAGAAGAAAGGGTTAATTCCCCAGAATCCTTGGTTCAGGGTGGCGACAGGAACTGTGAAAAAAAAACCCCTGATTTTCCCTGATTTTGTTCACCAAATTTCCCTAAACTACGTTACCAATGATAATGGTTTCCTTTCTTCGTCCTACTTGAAAACCAGTGCATATAAAATAAAATGCAGTGCTTAAAGCGTTTTAAGCTGTTAATTAAAAAGTTGAAAAGATGCTTCTTTTTTTAGTAAAAATAGTATGTTCAATTATCTACTGGGAAATATTATAGGAAATTTAAGACAAATACTTTTATCATAAGAGTTCTAAGCAGGGTCGTGCGCAGACATTTTTGAGCTCGTCACAAATGACTTTTCGCCCCTCTCCACACTGTTTACCCCTCTATTTTAAGCTAATGTTTAGAAATATTGGGCCCCTTTCATGCTCGGGGCCTGGGCCAACAGATGTCCCTTCGCCCCTCCCCCTTCCCCTTTGCACGTTCCTGGTTCTAAGAAATTATGGAAAACCATTCTTAAAGGCGTATCTAATCATGATAAAACTAAAAAATTTATTTGAAAATAATTTTGAACTAAATTTTCAAGCAGTATAATTATTGCTGTAAGAGCATTAAGTAATATAGTGAAAGTATTAAAGTAATGCAGTATGACTCACGTAAACAATAAACATATTTATGTGAAACAAAATTGAAACCTTTTAACGACCAGTTACATTGAGCTATTCTCTAATCAAGCACTTAGGTTTTAATAAATGAATTCAGTATTTTACATATTAAAAAATAATGAAAATATTTACTTATTTATACAAGGGTAACTCAATTTCAAATGATTTCAGCATTTGTTGGAAAAAAAATCTTAGATTACTTTTGTAATAAAACATTGAAATGCAAAAAAAAAAAAAAATAATAACCAATTAATTTCAAAAGATATATGTATATAACTCAGTTTAAAAAAAAAAAAACACATTTCAAAAGTCTGAAAAAGGAAAAAAAAAAAACTTCGTGCAATCTCACACAGCGACAGCGAATAATACGATGGCAAAAAAAAGTTGATATTGTTTAAAAATTCAGTTTTAATAATTAAATTAAAAACGCGAAGAAGAGTAATAAATTTTAATCTTTTATCAGTATTAATTCAAAAAACAAAGATTTCTTCTTGAAGTCGTGATTGCAGTACGCCTAATTACTTCAAGACGACGGGGAAAAGGAAAAGAGAGCTAGCTCCCTTACTCCGAGTACAATAGAAAACTCCGGTTATGCCACTATGTAGCAAACAAATGCAAATAAATGCGGAAGATATAGATTTGAATTTTATAGAGATCGTTCTACGGATTGGTCCGAATGTGTGCGTACACTCTATTTATTTTCAGCACTATACGTTAGCTGATTTCTTCGGAACACAGCTGAATCCCGCGGCATGTTCTCGCGGATGACTTAATAAGTTTCGGGGAATCGGAAATGCTTTGCCGCAAAACATCTGATAGAACACGGCGCAGAGTTCAACTGTGTTACGACATGGGTGGTGTTCCACCAATGTTTATGACTCTTAAGACTTTGAGTTAACTGTGTTTTTCAAGCATTTAATTGTAACTAACATGAGTAAAGTGGAGGTTCGCCCACTTACGGACCATTCTGTTCACCGTCGCCTTTAGAACAACAGTAAAATGGGTAGGCCTTCCACTCTAAGAACAACAATTTCAAAAATGACAAAAAAGTACTCAAATTTGAACATATCGCGAGTCAAAATGGCTCCGACTACGTGGTATTCAAATTTGAAACATTCAAATACTCGTTACATACTCAAATCAACATGTGTGCTCATTTTTGAGGTATTTGTGCTCATTTTTGAATGTGTAATAATTTCAAAACTGAGTATTATGTACTCAATTTTGAGTATGAAATATATCAGCCCACTATTTAAAAAACATGGGTACTCATATTTGAAACAAAAGGTTTCAAGAAAATTTGAAAGCATGAATGTACTCATTTTTGAAAACTTCATTTTTCTCAGTGTGGTGACTTGATCGGTAAGGAATCGGACTTGTGGCCGGAGGGTCCCGGATTCCATCCTAGACTGCCATCTCCATTAATGGTGACTGGGGGATGTTCTGGTTCAAAAAATCAGAGCTTCAGAGTCCCATCCAACTGGTTAAACCACAAATGTGGTAGGTATAGGGGAAAGAGGAGAGAAAAGAGGGATGAATATCTTATTGTTAATTTTAGGCTTAGATATCTTACTGTTACTCTGAAGAGATGATATAACAAAGTAGATAGATTAAGTAGTAGCATATCGGCATGGAGTATAGTTAATACAAGAAATAATCTTAAAATTTAGATACAGATTCGTTATACAATCATTTTCTGAGAAATATTGCTTCAATAGCTTCACCTACACTTTGTTTTCATTTTTTGTGTTAGTACAAAAAACTACTCTTTGTTATGTATTTAAATTTATGTAGTTTATATACAGAGCCTAATAACCGCAAGGGCATGCAGGGCACAGGCCCTTCTTCTCTTTAATTTCAGAGGGGCCCAAAATCCGCTTAATTTATCATGCTAATTAAAAATAATTAATGATTTCACTCAGAATCTAGAGTACAATGAAATAATTGATATTTTTACAAGTGCCAAGACGAGGAAAAAATCTTATTTGTTGATAAAAATTCCCTTTTAAAAATTTGATCTCTTTGCAAATCCCAAAACCACTCCAAGTTTAGTCTGTATTTGCTATTAAAAGTTATTTCATTGATAATTTTAATATTTATGGTTTACTGCAACGGGCAAAGTTTAACCAAGTCTTATACAATTATCGTATACTACTCTTCTATTTTTTAAATGTATGAGGTACCCACCGAATTTAGTATGGTTGTGTTACTATGCAAGAATCGAAATATTTTATAGTTTCATTATATAGAACAAGTGGGAATATGGGGAGGGGAGAGAGAACAAAATGAATTTCATGCCCAGTGTCTTCAAAAATCTTAGTCGGACCCTAGGGGGGCCCTGAATTAGAAATGTGCCCCATGTGCAATCTCAGAATGATCGGGCTCTGTTTATATAGTAAAATATTTTGAACATAAGACATTGATCAAAGGAATTACTATTTTTTCCATACTTAACAGGCATAGAGCTTTACCGAGAATTTATTTATATTCTTCTAAAGAAAAAGTTATTTTTGTAATAAAAATTTAAAATTATCCAAGTACTTAATTAAGTTCTTTTTATATAAAAGCCTTTAAAATCAACTTAAACGAGCTGATGTGTGCATCACATGACTTCCTTTTACTCCAATTTAATGTCATTTCCCCATTACTGGTAATTTGAATGTAATTCAATAGTCTACTCTCTAAATATCACCAACAATGGCCAAATTAAAACAGATTTTTTTTTAAAAATTGCCAAATTTGTCGCCAAGTTAGCGAAAAAACTTGGCGACCAAAAAAACTGGCGATATATCGCCAAGTGTCCGCCAAATTATAACACCACTTGAGTTTATATCGAAATTAACAATGATTTACAATGAATACATTTTTTTTTTTTAAATACAGTAAAACATAACTTTATTTAAGAAATGGTAATACATAGCTTAGAAATGATAAACTTGTATAACAGCTTGAGAGGGTTTTACAAATGCCTTAAATTACCAGGTATGTTTACAAAAAGTTCATATGCATACAATTTTCCACAACGCGAAATTTCCACTTACGCGAGGGATCTTGGAACGCATCCCTCGCGTAAGTCGAGACTCGACTACTTTCAAAAATAATTAATGAAATGAATAGATACTGTAATCGTTTACGTTTTATGCCCATAAAGTATTTGAACAACGCAATAAGGATGGATACAGTTGTCAGTTGTCGACGGTTTAGGAGGGAGGGGGGTCATGACCCCCATTACCCTCCCTTTGTATCCACCACAGCACAGCTAAGCTAATTTTTTTTTTTTTTTTCAAACAGAAAAGTAAAAAGGTGGAAATGCTAACTCTTGTATTAAACATTATTGACTTAAGGGGGAAAAAAAGAAAAAATATATATGGAAAAATTTGGCTTGGCTTGAAAATTTGAGCTAAAAAACTACCCATTAACTCCGCTTTAATAAAGTTCCATCCATTCATTATATTTTACAAAGAAACCGCTTCCGGGAGTCGTTTCTTTTGTTCGTGAATTTCATATAACTTTCACGCATTAAAAAAAAAATCCCTTTATTCTACCGGAGTTAATGAGTATTTTTCTATTTTAATTTACGTTACGCTGCAGCTGTTTGATTTTTCTGTACAATTTTATTATTATTAAATCTTTCCTTTTCTCAGGTGTGATATTTGCTTTCAGTTTTTTGTTTTTTTACAAGTAGTTTCTCACATGATTTTTTTAAAAAAAAATACCTTAATAAGAATAAAAGTATGATACATTAATAAAAAAAATAATAATAAATACTTTTACTATGCAGTAAAACTTTGTTTCCAGAGCATTCTATTCAACGATAAATCTCTTTTGCGGTCACCGTAAAAGTAAGTGTATTAGAAATTAAATTGTCTATTTATTTTACTACTAGAAAATCGCCCGTCATAGTATGACTGGTGAAAATTGTTTCTACATTTGAACGAAGTAATCACCTGTTTGGTGATAATTTGATAGTTCAAATTTTAACCCTAACTTCAGTGGATGAATCCTAAACTCCAGTAGATAGCGATCATTGTTGATCACTTTTCCGTTTCTTCATTCTCCTAAAATGACAGTCTTACCAGTAAAAAAGTTGAGTGACCGGATCCAGTTCAGCCTCGCTAAAATAAAGCATTTCCGTCCATGTCAAACATTATCAAAAAATATTATCAAATTATCATGCCGTGGCGCGAGTTTCATAGTTGATGACGCCAGCGTTACTCGCTAATATATATATATATGAGGATATACAGTAGAGTTTCAAATGTCTATAAAGTAATGTTTTTGCCAAGAATACAAGTCATTTTCTATTCCTTTGACAAGATAATTCAATTTAAGTATCAGCAAAAGAAGGAAGATTTTCAACTCTTCGATCTTCTTGATATAAATTTCTCTTTGGTGATAAGTGAATAACGATTTACACGACAGTCATTAGATATCTTTAAAAAATATTTTTTAGTGTCATATACATATCCAGTCCATCCAATCGTAGATTATTTTTTAAATTGAAAGTTTATTGCATTTCGATACAATGATATCCCCTAGAAATATTTTTAATTTTTATCTGATCACCTACTCCATATGATCCATGAGTAGGATGTCAAGGATAATAAAAATATGCAATCGAAATTTTTTTGAGTCGTTCCCCTCCCCCCCCCCCCCAAGAATTCGACTTTTTATTTCAGTTCACAAAGTTTTTTTTCAAGTACATACTTCGTTCCACTACAAAGCTCAATTTGACAATCAATTTAAAATAGAGTTTGACAACAGAGGTTTTATGTCCTAGTTTTATTCGTAGACACAGGGTGATACGTTTTTTTCTTTTTTTGGAGCAATCACGAATTGCTTATTGTTTTCACTTCACCGTTGAATGAGGTCCGTCTTTTGGTTTTATTTTTTCTATGCTTATAATACAGGCTTCCATGTGCCTCGAAATCGAATTATTTATAAACGACCTTCTCGACGTTACACAATCTTTATCATGCGAAAGCAGTAAACAGTATCCAACACACAATATCCAGCCTCCAGCACATAACATACAGCATCCAATCTCTGGCATTCATTTGAATTTTAACGTCTTGAATTCAAACTATGGTTACCATAAAAGCCATAAGTAGAAACAAGAAACCCAACGAGTAGGTTCCTATCGCAATTCGTATGTGTGATTGCGAAAAATATAATCTGTATTCAAGATCTCAAAACTTTAACTCATTTTTGTACGATTATTCTCACTTGCAAAAATTAAACCAATTGAAAACATCATGCGTTTATCTGAGAACATAAAAATAGCTGTATGTATGTGTGTTTGTTTATCATACAAATGTAGTTTAAGCCGGATGTTTGCCGAATTTGGCACAGAAGTTCTTTGATGCACAAGAATTCACATAGAGGGGATTTCCACATGGGGGGGGGGAGGAATAACGGGGGTTTCCTTATACAAATTCAAAGTTAGCCTTGAATCTTTGCCAAATTTGATACACATATATTAATTGCTCAAGATTCACAGAAGGAATTTACGCCAAAAAAAAAAAAAAGAGCTGATGTGATGTAAATTAGATTAAAATAATAATAATAATAATTTTTAAAAAAAAATTGTCGCCAAGTTGGCGACAAAACTTGACGACCAAAAGACTGCCAATATATCGCCAAGTGTCCGCCAAATGATAACACCACTTGAGTTTACATCGAAATTAACAATGATTTTCCCCCCAAAAAAGGGTAAAAGATCCCTTTAGAAACACCCGAATGAAACTAAAAAGGAAGGTGCGCAACTAGACCCTACTATGAGTCTACGTAATAAATTTCAACTTTCTAAGACATACCGTACTTGAGTTATACGACATACATATGCACATACATACATACAGACGTCACGAGGAAAACTCGTTGTAATTAACTCGGGAATCGTCAAAATGGTTATTTCGCGTGCCTATACGTTCTTAGGCACTTATCCACGTATGGTTGAGTCGAAAAAAAAACTCAATGTTCATTTCTGTGGGGTGAATGGTGAAAATGGAAATTAAAGTTGATTTTTGAGTGAAAATCTTTTCGCGAATACAATACTTCCTTTTTGTAAAAGGAAGAAAAAATCGTGAAACGGAATGTTTACGACTTTTTAATAACAGTGACTGAATTTTTGGAATTAAAAAAAAATCCAAGAAGCCTGAATGTAAATTTTGAGTCATTAAATTCCTGTCTTCTACATGTTGATGGGAAATTTTACCCTTTTTTCTTCTTTTATTTAATCCTTATTTTATCTTTTATTTAATCTTTTATTTAATTAATTATTATATTTATCTGAAGATGCATCACTTGACAGAAATTGTATTTTCGAGGTAAACCGTGCAAATCCAGTCAACGCAGCTAGTTTATAAAATAGGATGCGTACATTCGCGTGTATAACGCTGTTGATTTAGAGCTGAGAATAAAATTTTTTGTTAGTGAAGCAACAGGCGGAAGTGGTTAAAAACAGTTGGGATTGTTTTGCGAAACGATGAGTCACTTAAGAAAATTGGATGAAAAATTCGCAGAGGAAACCATGCAGATAAAGGTATGGGAAATGCATTCGAACTTGGTTTGAAAACTGGAAGCGAAATTTTCAGTTCGGATGCAAAAGAAAATCCGTAATAAAACCACATCTGTGGTTTGTTTTTTTTATTTTAATTTTTTGTTTGAAACGAATTGAAGTTAGGTTTTCTTTGACATATGTTTGATGGATTACTCCAGGAAAAAAAAGAAAGAAAGTACTACACGTAACCAATGAGACGTTTAGGATCAAAAGCAACGCGATCTATTTTGAATAATTTTACAAGAGAGACGATAATATTTCACGCACTGCTGAGTTAACTTTTCCAAAATACTTGATGAGCAATCACATTGCTTATTGTTCTCATTTGACTGTTTTGAATTCCTATGATTTTATTTTCCCACCGCCTCCCTCTGCAGCATTACCGTCGGACCGGCCTCACGATGCTGCTCCTCTTGCGAAAACCGTCTCCAGGTTGCGTCCATATCCTACACACACACGCATACATACACACACCTACAAACTCACACATCTACACACACACACACACACATACACACACTCCTACACACACTCATGCTTGCACACAGATACAAACATCCACGCCTACATACACACACACACACACTCCTACACACACTTATGCCTGCACACAGATACAAACATCCACGCTTACATACACACACACACACACACACACACACTCATGATTGCAAAAAACATAATTTGAATTCCAGATGTCAAAATTGAAATTAATTTTTAATTTTTTTCTCTCGTTTGGATAACATTTGGTGTAAGACTTCATTTTTTTTAAAAAATTAGCAGTAGTGTAACGGCACTAGTAACAGACAAAGGTCCAATAACAGACACACACAGTCGTAAGTTTAGTTTAAAATAATAAGAATTTTAGGCGGGTAAAACTGATGTTGCTGCAACCTATGAATACGGAGCAAACATCTAGTGTTTGCACCTAGAGTGAATTTTATGACGCAGTTGGCACATATATTTACCGTGGTATATACAGTGGTGGAAGGTTATGAACAGCTACCAAGAGTTCTGCCTGTGTTTCATGTTCATTTGAATTTAATAAGGTATTATATATAAAAATAAAGAAAGTTTGCTCATTTTGAAGAGAAAAAGGAATTTGGTCCATTACTCATACTTTCCTCATCCTATCTGTTACTGGGTGTCATCAGAATGGGATCGTTTCCAAAATTTTAAAAGTATCTTTTTCTGAAAGAGCATGCTTAAAAGCATAGGATCTGACCATTTTTTTAAATAATTTGTTTAAGTTTAATATTTTAAAAAAATACTTAAATCTGAGCTGTTTCATTGTTTACGGCTTCTGCCGATGACATCACAAATGATAAGATGCCATTCAGTGTTGCCATTCACAGTGCAAAATATTTAATTCGCATCTTTGCTCACGAGTATTGGCAACGATATGGTTGATAGCAAACGTTTGTGACGCCATCAAGATCATGCCTTGTTTGAAAAAACAGACATTTTAAGAAACCAATTTAAAAAAAAAAAACTGTTGGGAAAATGAAAGTATTTTCTGGGTCCATATTATTATTATTATTATTTTTTTTTTTTTGTTCATTTCATCCATTTCCATGACTAAAAGTAGTATTTTTGACTGAAGAAAATGACCCCATTGTCGGTGTTTGTTACTGGGGGTCAGACCTTCTTTCAAAATTGAGCAAATAAAAATAGAACTAAATCATTCAGAGGACCCAGAAGCAGCCAAAAGTTAGATGTGATGTAGTTGCATGAGAGAAAAGTAGTTTAAGAAGTCTAAACCCATTAAAAGTCTCGGAAAATTGAGTAAACCTGAGACAGATGTCTTGAGAATGTCTGGTACTGGTGCCGTGACCCTATTCTAATTATTTACAGAGAAAAATAAGTTGGATTGAATTGATTGTGAAATAAATCTGTCTTCCTTTCTTCTTCTTCCTCTTCTTCATCTTTATTTTTAATTTTTCCCTTCGAATTAAATTCGCGGTGGTGTCTCAATTTTGTGCCACGTGCTAGCCTGTACCATCAAAATTGCGAGCTGATTAAACAATTTATTTTAATAACGTTCTTGCTGTTACCTCTACGTTTTTAGTTGCCATATGATAGACGCATGGATTGAGCTAGTTTTTAAATTAAACGGGTTTTCTTCAGCGTTTTTAGTCGCCATATGGTAGAAGCATAGATTGAGCTAGTTTTGAAAATATACGAGCTTTCATCAGTGGATTTAGTCACCATATAGTAGAAGCATGAATTGAGCTAGTTTTGAAATTGAACGGGTTTCCGTCAGTGATTTTAATCGCCACATAGTAGAAGCATGAATTGAGCTAGTTGTGAAATTAATCGGGTTCTCGTCAGCGGCTTTCGAACCTATTGAGAAAGATTAATTCCAAATTCCTTTGTGACGTGATAATATCGACAAAGAAGTATCGAATTACGAAATAGAAAAGCATTTGAAAATTAATGGATTGAGCTAGTCTTTATTCTAAAAACTTCAAATATAATTATGTAGAAATAGCAACATGCGAAAATGAGAGGTTAGAAACGAATTTCATACGAATGAAATATAGCTAAATAAAAAATTATTACTGATAAATTACACGAGTTTCTATCTGATGCACAGCTTCAAAAAATTTGGGTAAGGAAAATGAAAATGAAAGTGGGGCTTCAGTTTTTATGTTCCATTAACAGATCTTCTATTTGCTATCAATGAAAATAATTTTAATTTTGTTTTGGAATGAAATCAGTCTTCGCTTACCGAAAGGCTGAAAGATTTATTATGATTATTTTTTTTAAATAAAATGTTATGATTATGTTTTTTTAAATATTACATATACATTGCGCTACAGCGTAGTTCTTAGAAATAGATGTAGTGAATAAATTAGCTGCGTATAAGCATATTTACATTCTGAATGACAATTGGTGAACAAAGTAAGATGATACGCTTTTATTGATTTTGAATAAAAATACAGATGAATTTGAGATAATTTTTCAGTTAATTGTTTTTAAAAAAATGTATTCACTATATTATTAATCATTATTTAAAGCTCCCTCTTTCAAAAAGCAAACATCTAGTGCTTGGTATTTTTTAAATTTAAGCAAAGGGATTTTATTTTAAAGAAAAAACCAGAGTAACTAGTTGTAGATTCTGACGCCTGAAAATTCTTCAACATTATTTCCTAGGCACAGAATTTAAGGATATGTGTGGAACAGAATTCAAGAGAAAAAATAGAAAAAAGAAAACCCTAGCCATCACTAGCAAGTTTCAAAAAGAAAAGAAAAAAGTAGAAGATGTTGAAAACATGGTTTATGAATCACAAGGAATGTGTTTGAGTAGTTAAAAAAAATGTAAATTTTTTATGAGATCTGCATGATATAAATAAAAAACTACTCAAATTTAATGAATTTCTTTAATATCTTACCATGTAAAGTTAACCGAAACAAATTTCTAGCGGAAATAATTACATAAACATCGAGATATCAACTCTCAATGCATTACATTCACATTCTAAACTAAGTCAAAATATGGGTTTTAAACATTGACTGTTATATTTTGAACGATATCACGCAGCAAACTTATTATTTTCCCAATTTTTGACTTAAGGTCGATAGATTAAACTTGAAGACGGTTGGAAAGAAAATAAAGATATAATTCGCATGGAATTGTTTGCGTATGTGTGTGTGTGTGTGTGTTTTGTTTTAATTTAATTATGCTGATTTGTTATGGCTATGACTCTCAAAAGACAGCCCAAGCTTTTAGAAACATCAAAAGAAAAACTTAACTTAAAAAAGAAAGAACTAAATATTTTATATTAAAAACATCGTAAATTGAAAACTTCGAAAAACGTGTTGAGATGTTCTGAATTCCTAAACTATCGAAAGAGAAGAGACATAAAATAAGGATTTATAATATTCTGCGAGCTATTTTTCAGACTGTACCATCTGAAATTTTATGATATAAAAATAGATTTTTTTTTAAAAAACAGAAAATGGTAAAGTCCAGTGGTTGGAAAAACTACATTTTTTTTTGTAGCAAACTACAACTACAACTACTTTGTTACAAATGTAGTTAACTACAACTACAACTACTTTTTTTTAAATGTAGCAACTACAAACTACTTTTGAAATGTAGTCGCTACTTCGCTACTTTTGAAAAAATAAGTAAATAAACGAAAAAATGAGTGAGACTAGGGTATCTCACAAAAAATGAAAGCAGATTTTTCAAGTCACATACCCTCTTACATTTTTCCTGTTATGTAAAAACAATTGTGAAAAATTTTTTCATATATATTATTTGAACAACGGCATCCCGTTCCGACTTGCGTCTGAAAGCGTAAACCAGCACTTGTATGCGTGGCCAAATCGAATTGAAAAAAAAATAAATAAATAAACTTGAAATTTCTGTTGATAAAACATTGCCCGCGTATACCCCACACCCACATGTACCACAAAAATTTTTATTCAAATTAAAAAGCATTAAGATACCCTACATTTGGCCTAAAAATTATAATTTTCTTCAAAAAATTGATTGTTTTTTTTTTTTCAATTTTTCTTTTAAAAAAATACATATAAATTTAAATAAAATATCAAGTTCAAAGATTATTAGCGAACACATTTTCAGATCAACATTTGCAAATGAATAATAAAAAATAATATGTTTAAAATGAAAAAAGTAACTAAACCTTGAAAAAATCCATATCTTTGAGTATTATGCGGGAGACTTCAATATTGCAGGAGAGCAAAAATTTCTATTTAACGCTAATCACTACTTTGCTGTAGGTATTTTTCAGCTTGAAAATTTCGAAAAAAGGCCATGTGTGGGACACCTAAATGTTTTTTAATTAGAATAAATGTTTTTGTGGTGTATGCGGGGTATAGGGGCAAAGTTTTTATCAACAGAAATTTCGAGTTTCTAAAAAAAGTTACTTTTTTTTAAAATTTGGCACTGATTGCCGTTGTTCAAATTATATGATTTTTTTTTACAATTGTTTTGACGTCAAAGGAAAAATATGAGAGGGTGTGCGACTTGAAAAATCAACTTTAGATTTTATTGAGGCACCCTAATATGTACACACACAGACACACAGGCTGCGCGCCGTAAGAGGATTGAACGAACAAAAGTTTAGATTGATAAATTAGCTCACATATGAACATGGAATATTACTAAGAATGATCTATTATTTCTTTTTTCTCTTTTTCCAAAAACGCTCGTTATCATAAAATCAGTGTAATGCTCTTATTCAATGCAAGCCGGCCAGGGAACTTCAATATCATCCTCTTCTATAACATTTACAGTAGCTTCTTTATTTGGTGAATACTGTAAAAGTATTCATTTTCGCGATACTTTAATTTTCGTGATTTTCGCGTGCCCGTCGTAATTACGAAAATTTGAGCTTCGAGAAATATTTCTGTTTTTCAACTTTCGGTCTGTTCATATAAAATTCACGAAATTTTCAACCCGCAAAATCACCGATATCTTCCTTTTCGCGAAAATAGGTGCTTTTACAGTATTGGAACAATAATATCTTTGAACCTAATTGTTTATTTTAAAAAAAACCTTATTAAAAAGGAGTTTCCAGAAATCGCTACAAACTACTATTTTTGGTATCGAACTACTCACTACACTATTTTTTTTAAAAAGTAGTGCGCTACACTACAAACTACTAAAAAATGTAGCTACTACAGTAGCGTCGCTACTTGTAGCGCGCTACTTCCAACCACTGGCAAAGTCAATTGAAAAACTAATGTATGTAATAATATTAAACCAAGATTTAAACAACAGAACTATAGTTCTTTATAAAATTTTTACCCAAAAGAAAGAGCAATATAGTTGGTATATTTTCAGAAAATCTTGCAAAAGTTTTTTAAAACGTCGACTTTAAAAGTTGAAAATTAAAGTTTAAAAGAAATTTACAAACACTTAAAAAATATGTACTTTTTTCTAGTTAATTTTTTGAGATTGCTAATTGCAATAGTAATTTTTTTATGTGTTTAAATTTTTTCAGTGAAGCAATAAATTTTATAACTTAGAACTATACATTTCATTCAATAAATAAATAAATAAATAAATAAATGAATAGATAAATAACTAAATAAATAAATAGAATAACTAAATTCAAAAGAATATATCGCTTTAATTCTAGGGTTTACTATTATGAAAAGTTTAATCAATTTTAAAAGCTTTTACATTTTATTTTAGTCAATATAAGTAGATCAGTTGCTTAGTTTAGTATTGGGGCAAGAAAATCGTGAGACTATCTCTTAGTGAGACTGTAACTGAAAATAGCACACCCACGTCGAGCGATTCAATGAGACCCATTTCGTTGAGTTGTGTTTGTTATTATTATTAGAGAGGTGGATTTTTAAAAAAATGTTGCACTTTAATGCTTTGTCGTTTTTCTAAATAAAAAATGTAAAACGTCCTAAAGGCTAAAAAATCAGTAAAGAACCCAGGTCTTCTTTCCCTGCCATTTTGCTAACCTTTGAACAGGGAAGAGCCAAACCTAAATTTTTAGAAGAGAAGAAATACTCCATTTACCAAATAAAACTCCGAATTTCCCTGAATGTTAAAATGAATAAATAAACAAATACAATAAAATATGTGCATGCATATTCACCTACATACTATACCTAATGAAAAGATGAAAAGATACATTAGGTATCATTAAAAATATATGTAAAGAAATTATTGCAATACGGTCCACTATATCCTAATTTTCCAAATCGGCGGTCAAATATCGTCGAGTAAGAAAACTCATTGTTCAGTTCAACTCTGAACACTCTGTCTAGTGTCCAGGGGCGTAGGGGGGGGGGGAGAAAGGACATCTGTTGACCTGGGTGCAAGCCTGAAGGGGGCCCAATATTTTTAAAATTAGGCGTGAAATTTTGGGGTAAACAATATGTAGGGGGTCATTTGTGACGGGCCCCAAAATTTCTGTGAACGCCCCTGCTATTATCACAGTGACCTCCGTCCTGTGTGCCCCTGGCTTAGAAGGCTAGTTCGTAGCTAATATGGTCTTGATTATCTTAGTATATTTCAAGTCTCCAAAATGAAATTCAATCCTCAAAAAATTTTATGGAGTATTTTAACGCCTCAAAAAAAAAAAAAAAAAAAAGAACCTAGCGATTTTTCCGGTCAGAATCCATGGCGTAACGAGTGTTTCCAATTATAATATGAAAATTTATCTACTTAATATGAATTATTATCTCCCCCCCACCCCCCTTCCATTCCCCGAAACAAAATCTGACTGAGCAACGAACGAAGTATAAAATAAATTCTTAAACTTCGAAAAGAGCGCTAATATCGTTCCTACGTTTTTTGCTGCAGGATAAAAGGATTTTTCCTTGACAAATGAAATACGTTTCTATTCAATAAAAATAAGAGCCCGTCGAAGTAAAAGATTTATTCTTTACAAACTTCGGTTGCCATAAGAATGGAATAAATTTCGAGCTACATTAATCCAGAAATTTATTGAATTTTGTACTGCAAAAATAAAGAAAGAAAAAAAAAATCTAAGTTTTATCAGAATCTGTCTTTTAATTTTTGTGGAGGTTCAATAGTAAAATATTTTTTTCAGATTAAAATAATGATGTTCGCCAAAATAAAGTTCCTTGATCTTTTGAACTTAAAGCCATGAAGAGTTTACATGAGCATTGCTAATTTATGTGTTCAATAATGTTTTATTCAATACTGAACCGACACTAATTTATATTAACTTCCTTGTTTTAGTATTTGTAATATTTCTGATTATACAGGGTGTTCCGTTTTAATCAGCAAGATCTTTATTTCCGCAACCGTTAGTCCTAGATGTATACTTCCGATTGCAAAAATGTTCAAAATTAAATGCAGAGCTAAGATATTGAAAGTTTGAAGTAAAAATGAAAATAAGTCAAAAAATACAAAATTTAACTTTTTATACGGGCCCCATGTCCCCTGACTTATATTTAGGGAAATAATATCCATTGAAAAACAATTCCAACATAAAAAGTTGGAAATTAGTAAGAATAATATTCACCAAGATATGAAACGCAGCGTTTTGTGACTTACACCACTTTTCACTCGACGTTTTGGGGGGAAATATAGCGGTTAACAAGTGTTTAAAATTATATGCATGCATAAAGTGGTTTTCCAAATTGTTCGAGGTTTTGTCGTGTGTTTTTGCGTATCACGGCATTCCATTTGCATTTGTTTTTGAATAGCAATGAAAAATATAAATACCTTGTTTTTTCTTACTTTGACGATTTGATTCTTCTGAAAGTGCGATAAGTTCCAATCTTATCTTTTGTATGGTCCCTTAAAACTTTAAACTGGAATATCCCCCTGAGTTTTGGTAGCACAAATGTCAAGTTTTTGTGTTAGTAATATCTTTCAGTGGAGATTATTTCGATAAATATAAGTTAGGGGACCTAGGGCCCGTATAAAAAGATAAATTTTGAATTTTTCACTCATTTTTATTTTTGCGTCAAACTTTTAATGTCTTAACTCTGCATCTGATTTTGAAGATTTTTGCAATTGAAAGTATACATCTAGTATTAACGGTTGCGAAAATAAAGGTCCTACAGGTTAAAACGGAACACCCTGTATATTCAATTTTCATATAGCTCTGCACGGCGGAACGGCATTTCCCTGTAAATTGTAGACAATTGTGCAAAAAAAAAATGTACGTTAAAATTTTCAGTTTGTTAACGAAGAATAATTGATGAAGCATCCGACAAGATGGTCGGAATATAGATGCGGATAAATATTTTTCTGAGTTCTTGTGAATATCATTGAAAAAAAAAAAAATCAGTCTCAGTACAAGCAGTTACTTGAAACTTGTAACTTAAGGCACATCCCTGGATGGAATAAATAATGTTTAAATTTGTCATCTGCAGTTTCTGTATGTTTATGCATTAAATAGCGTTTTTCAGATTAAAGTAGGTTTTATATTTAAGCATTGAAAAGAATAACAGCATTTAAGTATGTGATTTAATAAAAACTTATTCTTGTTTAAAAGTGTTCCAGTATTAGAATTGGGCTAAAAAAACACATAGTATGCAATTTGAAGCGTATTCCCAGCTCGATTAATGGTTAATTTATATATTATTTGTGCTATATTACAGATAAAGAACGAAATCCGATGTTCTATATTTAAAAAAAAAAAAAAAAAAAAAAAATGCATAGTTAGGCACAGAATGAGTCCTTTAGGAAAAAACATTGACCTACATAATTTGACCACCTGTCTAAGTTGACCACTAAATTACTGTTCCGGAAGTCGTTAACTTACAAAGGTTTCACTGAAGATATGTATTAATTAAATAGTAGGTAACACATAATATTCTCCTCTCAAAATTACTTTAATCAAACAAAGAATAATATTGTACAGGAATCACTTTTTAAGCAAGCTTATCTGTTTTTCCGTCATCTCATCTTGAATAAATAATTGACTGACTGAATTGTGATTGGGATGAAGTATTTAACAAAAGAAAGGTAAAAGCGCCCTAAATCTACCCCCTACCCCTCAAAAAAAAAAAAAAAGTTAGTAAAGCTGACATCATTATGCTTAAAATATTTGTTCAGTTAAATGATGTCAGTTTTACGAACTGTGTTTCGCGCGTCATATTTAGAACACTTCAGGGTGACATCATTATGCTTTAAATATGTTTTATTCAAAGACGTCAGCTTTTTGAACTATTCTTAGGGCATCAGCTTTTGGATACTTTCTGCTGATATTATTATGCTTTAAACATTTGTTTTATTTAAAGAGATTAGCTTCATTAATTTTTTTTTTTTGGGGGGGGGCGTCAGCTTTAGTTTTACCTTACTATTTTTACGTTAGTCAGCTTCACCTTACTGTTTTTAACTTCTCATTGCCAAAGCGCATTAAATTTATTCAATTTATTTTCTATTCACAGTAGGGTCAGTGGAGGTAAGAAAAAACATGGAGTAAATAGAAAAAGACTCGTTTACCACACTTGTGGTAGTTTTTGATACAACTATGCTGTTGGTAAGTGAAGACAACTACGTAAAATGTAGAAGAGATTCTGAAAGTTCCGCGTGTTTAAAACAAAGGGGTCGTTTCCAAAATTTTAAAAGTATTTTTTTTTCTGAAAGAGAATGCTTAAAAACATAGGATCTGACTATTTTTTAAATAATTTGTTTAAGTTTAATATTTAAAAAGATATTACTTAAATCGATGCGCTTTCATTGTTTATGCTTCTGCGGATGACATCACAAATGATGGAATGCCATTCACAGAACAAAATATTTAATTCGCATCTTTACTCACATGTATTGGCAACGATATGGTTGATAGCAAGCGTAGAGCGCAATATTTAATTCGCTTCTTGATTATCACAACGTGGAAACGCGAAAGAAAGATGCGCCAAATTGCATTATTTGTGACGTCATAAAGACCACGCCTAGTTTTCAAAATCGGACATTTAAAAAAAAATTAATTAAAAAATAACTGTTGGGAAAATGAAAGATTTTTCTGGGTCAATGTTATATTTTAAACTCATTCTATCAATTTCAGTGAATAAAAGTAGTACTTTTGACTAAAGGAAACAACCCCATTGTGTGAGGCATCATCCTTGTTTGAAGATGACACTGAAAAAAGTTGTTTTTTAAAGCCTCGTAGGCCTATATTTTCTTTCTAGCTGGTCTATGAATGCGAAGTAACTGGTTTCAAATAGTTTTACATGTCATGTGGGAGATTAATAAAAAAATTTAGTTGTGAATTTCACCACCTCAGCTATTTCTAATGCGCAATTTAGGTGTTTCCATCCATCCCATGTATCCTGTCCTCTTGAATAAATGAAATCATCTAAGATTTCTTTCTTCCAATTTTTTGGAAGATTAAATTTTTATATAAATTAAACCTTTGTGTGTATTTTACATAAATCCAAAGCATAATTTAATTTTTTGAATGATTTTTCTCTCTAAATGATGTCAGATTACATTTGAACGATTTAGCGAGGCGCATGCGACCTAGGGGCCACAGTTTGATTACTGACGGTGTAGCTTCTAAATTTATTATGTATCTTGCGATTATCTACCTACATCAACTTAATGTGGAAATTAATGGGGTGTTTCCATTTACCCCATAGTCTGTGGGATAAAAGGAAACACGCTGGGGTAAAATGAAACAGGAGTTCATTCCCTAAACAACATTAAGTCAAAATTTTCGTGCCTAGTCAATTTCACAGAGAGTGTTATTCTTTGCTGCAATGCTCAAGAACTTATTTCTTGATTTATAAAAGACGTAAAAAATAATCTAAAGTTAAAACATTGAAACTATATTTCGTTTTACCGCAACTGACCCTATATACCTTCGCCAGGAGTGCCCCGAAGTTAAATTTTTGGGAGGGCGAGAACTCTCAATTTGCCGAATGGAACTCTAGACTTTGGCGAATGATGATAGTTTTGCCGAATGGAACTCCAAATGTTGCGGAATGAAGACAAAAATTTGCCGGATCGTCAGACAAAATTGCCGAATGACAATATTTTGTCGAATCGTCGGGCAAAATGTGCCGAACCGTCGCACACAATTTGCTGAATAAGAAAATTTTGGAAGGTCACAGTGACCTCCTGCGACTATCCATCGGGGCGCCCCGACCTTGGTTGAAATTATGCTGCCTGTATAGAATACAATTTTGAATTGAAATGACACGAATATCCTTCCATACTCATACCCAGGGCCGGATTTAAAAGAGGGTAGGCTGGGCTACTGCGCCGGGGCCTCCACAACAAAGGGCCCCCCCACAATAAAATGTTTACAAAATAGCCTAACTTTCTCGGGTCAGCAAATTTTACGTTTTTTCTCCCCTATAAATTATAATAATAATAATATAAAAAAATAAATAGCAGTTACTTCGGGATGTATTTACTATTAAAGTGCTGATCGAAACTATCGGATACATGCATACATATCAAAAAGTTCGGATATATATCAAAGTATCGGATATTTTCGAAACTATGCTGATCTTTTCGAACCCTGATTAGGGGCTTTCAGTTCTTCGTTGCCCCCGGTCCTCCACACTTCTAAATCTGGCTCTGCTCATACCTTATCTTAAAATAACAAATGGACAAGAAATTTCCGGCTTCAGTTCATTATTTTCAAGAGCAGCTATTTTCTCACTAGCTTGTTTAATCATGTGAACTCTTTTGCGCATCTGATTCAACAAAGGACAACGACATTACGATGGTGAAGGTCTTTAACTTGTATTTCTAAGAACATTTTTCACTCAAAACATCTCTGTCGCTGAAACGAGTACAATTCCTTCCCCCAGCCCCCAATCGGTAAACTAAATGGAAAGGAGCATTGTCCCTTTTCTAAAACAAGAAATTATTTTTAAGATTAGAGCAATTTCAGAAATTAATTAAATGCATTTAAATTCGCATTGTATTTTTCAATTGAAAAATAAATTATTAAAATTTAAAAGAGAAAAGGCATAAGAGCTTGTTTTCAAACAAGCTTGGCCAAATGGTATAGCAATTGCTTCTAATGCAAGTTATAAACATTGTGTTTTAAAATAAAGATTTCAAATGTTTCCTACTGCTTTTAAATGCAGAATCAGAATTGAGTGGGGTCATTTGCAGTTTATGAAAGCAAGAGACAAATTGCATTGACACACTTGTGTTGCGTTTTGAAACTAAACTATAGAGGAGTGAAGAGTTCTGGTTCTGGTAAAAGGGTGCTTGACCTTGGACGCACTCATTTGTTTTTCCGTTGAAAGAGGAGACATTCTTAGATTGACATATTGCCAATAATCGATGTCGTTAACTCAAATTGGCTTCTTCATCCTTATTTTAACAAATGTAATCGATTAAGCTTTTAGCCATAAAGTCAAGTTATCGAAGTCACATTATAGGCAATATAGAGACAGGATCGCCAAGAGCCAAGGCGGGTCCCTTGTCATTTTGTTTGCTTGACCCCATCTCCCCTTAAAACTGATAAAATTTGCATAACTTCGATTCCGAACCGTGCCCCCATCAAAGACCCGGTCCCCAATTTCTGACTAGGCTGACATGGTCTCTTGTCGGCCCTATATAGAAAAGACATTCTGAGAGATCAGCGCTCTTGCAAGTAATCGTGTTGACGTCATCATTGTTTAAAGGCGACAGTGCGAAAAAAGTTGTTTGCGCAAGTTTAGAGATCAGGGCGTAGTTTGCTTAGGAGCTTACAGGGACTGGGCTCCTGTTCTTCTTTCCGATTTCATGCAAGTTTTAAAAATGTAGGCGAAATTCAAGCTTTGTGGAGACTATAGGGCTCCTTCACTTCTTTTCGTAGAAATTAAGCCTTGTTAGTGATCTATCGAGGCCTTCGAGATAGGAAGGCCATCCAACTAGCAAATGACGTCATCGTTCGTCGATCCACAATGATATTGGGAAGTGAGCGCTTTGATTAGTATTTCGGTTTAATTAAACTATTTGGTTTATTTATTATTGTCTTCTATTATTTTAGTAGTATTAAAACTTCTACTTTTTCATTTGAAAACATAAAAAAGAACCAATAATCATACATTAAAAAATACACTGAGCTTAATTCATAGTATTTCACATAAAAACATTTATAAGTCTCACAAATTATTCAAATAACTAAACACGATTTTATTTTACAATCTTGTAAAAACAAAGTGATAAATAAACATAGTTTTATTTTTCATTTGAAATTTTTTTTTAACACTAATCGCATTTTAACTACTCGTATATTGTATTGAAACATTGAGTCTTAAGAAGTATTCAAATAAATAAATAAACTTTCATTTTACAATTACATCAAAACAAAAAATAATTTTACCATTGTATTTGAATAAGAATAAAATGAAATTTTAAAATATAAATAAATATTTTTACTAAAGTAAACGAGAAACATAACTGCAATATGTTTCAAAGACATAACATCAAATTAAAATACATAATACCAGATTATTAATGTTAACTTAGCTTAGCAAATTTATGCTTTTAAAAAGACATGAATGTTTGGGTGCCATCCCCCAAAGTAAACGGTGCCCTACCTTCTTCAATTATGAAAACGTCAAGAAAAATACCCCATAAACATCTCCCCCATCTCCCTTAAAATTTCAAGGGCACAGTTATTTATAACTATAGCCGTTGAAAAGCTATCATTATTATGAGACTATGATTCCTACCCCTCCCCCCTTCGGTGGGCACTCTCGAAAAGTTACACAGGAATTCAACTTGAAAAACGTTAATTAAAGAATGAATTATACAACATCATGAATATGTATGTTGTACATCAAAAAAAAAAAAAAAAAAAAAATGTATTCAATATCAAAGCAGCCTTTTTTTTAAATTGGAATTTGGCTACTTTTCCATTTTCAGCTTTTTCTGCTCCTAATGATTCTTGTGTAGAGGGGGGGGGAGGGCTTTAATAGTTCATCATTTTAGGCTTTTAAAAAATTATTTTAAAGAGCATTAATTGATGACAAAGTAACCTTTTTCAAAAAACTTCTCATAGAATGACCATTTTATTAACTTTCTTCAATACTTAAAACTTCATATATGTTAAATTTAGATCAACATTTTGCTGAGTAGGCTCTTTTAGGAATTCAGTGTGACATTTTTGTGACAGGGGGAAGGGAGGGGATAACAAGAAGTGTGACATCACGCGTTGTTTATAACAATATGCTCATGTTGAACAGCGTTACATGTAACAAGGAGGGTGGGGGGGGGGGGATTTGTTCAAAATTTTGCAACATCCTTTATGGACAGTCCCTTAATTCAATTTATGTTACAGTTTCAGAGTTCCTGAAAGCTTTTTAACAGAAAACCCCAAGGAGTTCAAAAATTATATAGTTCAAGACATTTTGCCTTTTTTAAGCATAACAAACAAGCATAGAGCATTTGGCAAAAACACGTTGTATCCACTGCTAAAAAGTAATCTTTCGCAAGCCCAGAAATCAACCACAATTTGTACATAAATATCATAAAACTTAAAGACAACAGTGCCAAAAAAAAAAACATATTTTTTTTAATTTGCGCACAGAACCAGCTTGTTTGAATAACATTGCAGGGGCGTAGTTGGGGGAAAATGTTTGAGTATCGAACCCACCACCTCCGGCGTTCAAAGCTAATCTTCTTACCTCAGAACTACGGAAGTCCATCAAGGAATGTTTTTTGATCAAAATAACACATGCTAGCGTATGAAACAATTTAATCGAAACCGAAAATATAAGATTAGTTCAGTTAAAAGCCTGTTTCAATAAACTTGTTTACATATTAACTGAACATCAACACCAAGTTACGTTGCTTCTGATAGCAACAAGTATATTCGCGGAAAATTTTGACACATGTATATTGTCAGCTTGGAAAATCCATTTCGAATAAATGCGTGTACAAGGTTGAAAAAATAAAGAAATAAAAAGTTGCAAGTTAACCGTTTCAAATATTAAAGCAGTATGCTGAAATTACAAATTACAGACAAAGATATCAGAAAGGAAACTGACAATTGTTTGTGTAATGGAGGAAAAGTTAAGTAACCTTAACTGCATGAAGCATGAAATGTTAATTAATTTATCTGAGAAAAGTACTTACCTCCGAACTTTAAAATTTATTCCATGAGGCGCCCGATTTTTTTCTTCTCATGCAGGTTGTTCGGTAGCGCAAATCGCTGACTCCCTTTCACTTAGCAGACACTCAGACACTTACAAGACTTATTATATATATATATATATTTTAATTGCCTCTACATTCCGGTACGTTTAAAGGATGAGATAAATCCAACAGTATTGAGTTCAAGAATGTGCATCCGAAGTTACATATTTCCTATTTCATCTATTTCAACCAGAGTAAGCAGCACTACTGTGTGCCTGCAAACTGCACTGCTTTCAAAGTTTCGCGCCAAGTTCAAAGATCGACGACTGGTGGCGTAACGAAGCGGGGGGGAGAGGAGTTGTCTGGCCTGTTATCACGTGGGTCTCGGATCTATCATCTTCCTCTCCAACAGTTCCTCGAAGCTCGAAGTAACTGGTCTCAACTAGTTTTAGTTGGCATGTGATAGATTACTAAAGAATATTATTTATGAATTTCGACTCCCTAGCTATTTTTGATACGCAATTCAGGCGTTTCCATTTACTCAGTTACCCCCCCCCCCACACGTACTCTGAGGAAAAATAAAAACAACGAAGTTTTTCTTTTTTTGAAGTTTTTCTTTTTCTTTTTTTCTTTTTTTTTTTTTTTTTTGACGTTAAATTTTGAGATTTTGTGTGTATTTTTAGATAAATTATGCACACAATTCTATTTTTTGTACCATTTTTCTTTTTGGGTGACTTTAGATTACATTTAGACAATTCAGTGGGTCTCATGATACCAATGGGCCACTGATTGAGTATCTGCCGTTACTTCGAACCTAACTTGCTGTCGAACTGTTGTGACTTTAAACTAATAAAGTGTGTTTATCATGTACTTGCCTAAATGAAACTCATAAGGAAGGAACTCGGTTTCTATTTACCTCGTAAAGTGTCTGGGGTAAATATAAGCACGTTGGGGACAAATATAAACAAGCTTTCATTCGCCAAAAAATAGCCATAAAGTCCATTTTTTCCACACCCTGTTACCTTCAGACGTGTATTTTTGGATGCAATGTACAAAATTTTAATTTATTAACTTATTCATTGGTTCCAAAATTAAAGCATCAAAATTGAATTTATCTTCCTAACCAAATAATACTCCGACTGCCTTGTGTCTCTGTTATTAAGATATAAGGTCTTAGAATCTGCCAAAATTTTAAGAAAAGCCTCAAATTTAAAGATTTGGTGAAAAATTGCAGGTACCACAAGATCTTTTCGTCTGCCTGCGGCAAGAAATCTGCAAAATGTGTAAAAGAGGATTTCCAATGCTCACCGAAACATGCTAAATTTGGCGATTTTCCTTAAAATTTCTCCAGATTTTTTAACGCTTCGTATTTTTATTAGGGGGACATGAGGGCAAATATTTCATGTGTCCTAAAACATGTTTTACTATGCTCTTTTGATTGCTACTTATTTTTTTTTCTTAATTTTTAAACTATCGTATGGTTTGCAGGTCAGAAATGTTTTGAAAACTGTTCCGAAAAGTGTGCTCCAAAGTGTTAAACAAAAGGGGACAAGTGTCCGTGATCAAAAAGTATCCGAAGATTTAGTGTAAATATGAGAGTACGTGCGTCTACTCGTATCAAAAATTTGAGAAAGGAATACAATTTAAAAAGCATTAAAAAGCATTTCTATTCTCTGCTAAACTGCAAGCATTTCCACATTCGTGACAAGTCATCTAAAATATTCCCATATATTTCATCCGTGTTTGAAAAGCAATTGATTTATAACGCATTCAGCCATCTTTCCTCTAGAGAAGCAGTAGATTGAAAAGGCCGTCATCGGCCCGACTGATGTCGAAGAACACTCAATTTGGGGCGAAGACCGCTTATTCTGCTGTCACTTCTCCAGAAGGCTATTCCGAATACAGAAAAATATTTCACTGAATTTGTGTTGCATTTAAATTTTATATCACAAGAATAAACGTAACTGGAAGAGTATGATTTCAAAATAATTTTAAAATAACCCATTGTCTTCAGATAACCTATTACTGGAAGTTTATTGAAGGAAAATATTAATTTTGTCTTTAAAAATTTGAAATTTAAAAAAAAATACCATTTACATTTTGTTCATTAATAAACTACAGTTATTATGTTATAGTCATAATAAACATAATAAACTAAAATAATACTACAATAATAAACGAAATCCCGAATTTACGTTTCTCAAAGGGCAGGGGGGGGGGGGTCGGACGTAAAATACGGAAAATGCATAAAAAGTAAAAATCAAATATAAAATAATTAAAGGCAGTAAAGATGACTCTTTTAAAAGGTATAACAAGGGACATCTGTTGGCCCAGGCCCGAGCCTGAAAGGGGGCCCAGTGTTTTTAAAACTATGGGTGAAATATAAGAGTAAAAATATGTAGGGGGCCGGAAAAGTCATTTATGACGGGCGCCAAAATTTCTGTGCACGCCCCTGGGTATAATATCTATATTTTACGAAAAGAACAGTATTATACATACCATTCTAGATCTTTTTAACACATTAAGTTTCAAATCCAGGTGTTTAGGGTGAAAAAAGTCCGTAATAGTGGAGTTCGTTATACTGCCGTGAGCAGGTAAACGGCAGTATCTGAAGTGAGTTTGCGAGATATTTGAAGAAATGTGTGTCGGATTCGATATTAACCATAGGGAAATCTTGGAATCAGACTATTTTTCGCGCCGTTTCTTCAGTGGAAGCCAAATAAACAAGCTTGTACAATAATGCTAACGTACAATAGATGACAGAAATGCAAAAAATTAAAAATGAATTATTTGCAGTTACTGCCCTTTACGTGCACACAGCAGTATGGTCCGTAATATAGCCGGATGGAGCAGCAGCATTTCTGTTCTCATAGATTTGCTTTCAACTGCGAGGATTAACTTTATAAAAGCACAAAAGAAATCATATTGCTTATTTTAGAACGTTTTTTCTTCCCGCAGAGGAAACTAAAATGCGGGGAAATTCATAAATAACAAACTTTCAACTAAAAGTTCCTTTCGCTAAAAGTTCCTGAGTGATTTCAAAAACCTGAATGACTTGGACCGGAAGAGTTTCGAAATGCTTGAGAAAGATTCCAAGTTGATTTCAGGAGGGTCGCTAAATGTTAGCGGGAAACTTCTGTTTTTTTTTTTTTTTTTGCTAGATATGCTTTTTGGAAGAAATTAGTCGCATTAACAGCCCATTATTTTTCAGGAACATTTCGGATTTTTTTTAAGTGTATATAGAGCTAATTCAACTCACGGATGTTCCCTACAGCTTTTCCTATACTCTTGAGAAACAGCTTGATAACTCGAATTAGGTTCAACAATTTTCATCTTCTATTTTTTTCCTATTATTTTACATTCAACATTTCTTATTCATTGACGATTTGCTACACAGCGTTATATTTTATTCCAGTTGCATTATTTCGGCCAATATCTTTTAATATTCAAAGTTTCTTTCATTCTGTTATTCACTAGGACGCGAAGTTCCTTCTGTGAATCCCTGCTCTAAATTAGCAAGTAAATTAATTAATTGAATTAATTACGAAGAGCATTACATAAGTTTTTTCTGCAAAATCAAATTACATTAATTACTGGTGTACAAATAAAGATTTCCTTTTCTTTTTTGACATTTTCTAATTGCGTAATTATTGGAAAGTAACTATATTTAACTATCAAACTTTTTCTAAGAATCCAAAACTTATCTCGCATTAGTTTAGTGAAAATAAACCAAATTGGAACACATTGATTTTTTTCTTGCCAATAACATCTTTTATGTAAAGAAAAGGAAAGGAACATGTGACGGAGTCTTATTGGAAAATGCCGTAGTTTCCTAATGGAAAGGGTATTCCCCTTCACTTTTTTTTTTCTAATTTTATGACAGCCCTTTTTTGCACCACTTCTCTCTTTGCCGCAGACGATTTTATTGCAGTTGGGAGACGTGATGGTCCAGAGACGCCTTTAGCAAGGCACTGCATTGAATTTTTCATCTTTTTTTTCTGTTCTCCGCCTGTCTTTTATTTTTGTCTTTTCCCTCCTAACAGTATTTGATGTCGACTTGTCTTTACTTTTCGCAGATGAAAATTGCGAAGAGGGAGGAGAAATTTAACCAAGTATTGCGCTGTCTTTTTCACGGGGCTTTTTCCAAATTATAATGGCACGAGTCGTGTTTACATAAATAGCTACGAAAACAGTCCCTTAAAATTATTGAGGAAAGAAGAGTATGGTGGTTCAAAAATACATGTAAAATAAAGGTTCTCCTAGATACCAGGACACCCCTCAATATTTTTAGACTTGTGGATAGCTGTATACTGGGAGAATTTTCATCCTATTTCAACTGAAAGAGGGTGCTCAAATCCCTCCCCCAAACTTCATCAGTATGGGGAGGGGGGTTAAAAAAATGCATTGAACTGAAGAAACAATGCTACAGTTCTGGTTTAAAAAAAAAAATGCATCACCCTCGCATTTTCACAACAATTGGATTATGTGAGAAGTTTTGGTCGACCGATTAACGATGAATGTATGTGAAATTCTGCTAAACTTATGAAATAAACATTTAACAGCAGGAATCTGATAATTGTTTACATAAATTGGGGCTGTTTTCGGGCCAAGGCAAGCTGCTGACCCCATGCTCATTTTTCCATTTCTGAATCTGCGTGTGAGTTTAGAGAAAAAAAATTACTTAACCCCCTGTTAGTTTAATTCTAATGGCAGGATATAGGTTTTCGAATTGTTACTTACCAGTTTTGCCCAGTGGCACGGAGCAGAATCATCCTGGAAAATGACGTTTGGAACTGAAGAAAAGTGATCCCGGATAGTAGGAAGCAATTTCTCCTCCAAAATGCCAATATACACCTGAGCGTTTACTGTTCCTTGCGCAATGTGAAGCCCACCAGCTCCTTGATCAGAAATACATCCCCAAATCATCTGGGATACGGGATGCTTGACTGTGTGTTGAATGCAGTTGGGATGATATTCCTCTCCTTTGCGGCGCGGGCGATGCATTTTTTTACCACCACTATACATATTATAATATACACGAGTAATATGCATATACATTGCAATAAATAATTATTTACGAAAAAAAAAACAGTTGGGGCAATTAAATGTTTCTAAATTTATGTCATTTTCTGTGCTACGGCTAATGTTAAATTAAGAGGTCATTGAGTACCGTCTTAAAATTTGAGTAAGAAGCTAAAACTTTTACAGCATAACACTATTGGTAAAAGTCTAAAAAAATAGGGGGTGTCCTGGACTCTAGCTGAAAGAAATTTCTTTGAATCACCCTAAAGAAGAGTTTTTTAGGGGGACAATGCGTTGAAGAAAGAATATTACTCACAGTTATTTAACTATTACTTGCCGCTGAATGTTTTTTGATTTTTATCACAAAACCTTTGAAAGTGTTGCAGTATAATACTGAGCTTTTCTACAACTGCTTAAAATCAGTACAGTAGAACTTCAATTGTCCGAACTCTTATCCGAATAGCTGATTTTCCGAATCACTTTCAGAATTGCGATTCGCAAAACAATGATTCTGTCTACGCACTATTCCCTCCACGCAATAGTTTAAACATTTTACTTTGACTAAGATATTCCGCAAGCAATGACTTTCTTTTAAAGTACGGTGTGTACATATTGTACTAATGTACTGTACTTGTAATAAGTACATTTAACAAGTAAAAGTGTTGCCTTTTCATTCGATTAATGAAAAGCTCTTTCTGTAAAATTAGTTTTTTCTCCTATATTCAACCTGGCATTCAATAACTAGACACAATAACACAATAATTAAACATAAAAAATAAACTTTTTTTTTTTTTTTTTTTGAAATAAAAATCCAATTAACCGAATTTTTTATTATTCGTTTGGGGTCCGGTCACGATTGATTCCGATAATTAGAGTTCTACTGTACTTTACGTTAAACTTGTCCAGAGATTGACTGTGAGAGAAACAACGTTATGTGATGGACAAAAATTTCAAAAGAAGTCACGTGTTCTTTCAAAGTTACAAAGACTATTATAAAAATTAAGGAAGCTGTGAGTTTCCGGAAATAAGTAGAGATGTTCTCAGCGTACCCTGTTCCACTATTTCTTTATTTGCAACTGTACCACTCGTATTTTAATAGTATTCATTTATCTATTGGCGTGAAATTAGCAATGAACTCCTAAAGTAGTCTGTAGTTACGAAAAATTAACTATAAAAATCGTTTAAAATGCCGTTATCCTACCACTAAGTGTAAGTTTGAACCATGGCTAAAGTACGAACCAAAATCAATTGCTTTAATAAGATAATTGTAACTAGATAGAAATTGTTTTTAATGTTTAAAGATTTCTACAATATTGCATAGGACATTACAATGCAGGATTACAATTTTCACAATCTTAAATCAGTATTCAAAAATCCATTTCGTACGTACACACGGACGTCACGAGAAAACTCGTTGTTCGGAGTTTTTCGGAGATATTCAAAATGGATATTTCGGGCATCCATACGTTCTTAGGTTTATATGCACGTGTGGTCGGGTCGAGGAAAAAAAAAATTCAATATTCATTCGGGGAAGAGCAAAATGGAAATTGAGGCCGATTTTCGAGAGAATTTTTTTCGAAAATACAATACTTCTTTTACTATGTAAAAAGAGAAAACTTATGTTATCGAGTTTGCCAGTAGAGTGCAACAGTGAGCCTTCTTCAACTATTTTTTTAAAGTCAAATATACTTTAAAAAAATAAAGTAATACAGAGATAGCTCAGATCGTTCAAAGTGTATCCTTAATAACTGACGCCTTCTAACTTCTAAGTCTCTACTAATCTTTCCTCAGCACAGTTCACAATGTTTTATATCAGTAAAGGAGTTATTTTCTTTCAAAAAAAAAGCGAAAGTCATGTAAACTTCAGGCATTATTTTCACCTGGAACTAGCCTGAATTCCGTTTGTACAAAAATTCAGGTAAATGGATAAAAAGAAAAAAAAAGAAGGAAAAAGAAAAGAAAAAGAAAACTGGAGCTTAGCTCTCGTGAATCTGTATGCAAAATATTGATCCTAAATCCTGATCCAAAAGACATATAGGCAACTTATTTCGCAGGTTTGTTGCTTCACAATATTCTCTCACGTTCTGTTTAACGTTGGGTTTTTGTATCTTTGCTAGGAAAAACCTCCCTTTCTAGCTTAATATATTTCTCTTTATTTAACTTTGGCAGAAAGTAATTTTGTGTAAAGATACGAAACATACTGTGATCAAGCGCATTGTTTCACTGATGATTGTCACTGTCCTAATCGATCAGACTGTCCTTGATTTATAGCGTTGATTGATTCATCATTGATTGATCATTTCTTCGTCATTAATGATCATTGTCCTTGATTAATCGTTAATTCACCATTTGCTGATCATTGTCCTTGATCGATACTTTATTCCTCATTGATTAATCATTTTCTTTTATTGATCATTTTTGAACTTGACTGATCATTGTCCTAAAATACTACTTAAAGGTCATTGAAAACATACAACTACTTTTAAGGTTTTTATAAGTATTTTAATTTTAAATGTTTTATCAAATCACATCGAAAGAAATAATAGCTCAACAATTTCCCTTTTTCTTTACACGAAACCAAAGTATGTTCTGTACAATGACAAATTTTAAAATGCTGGTTGACAGGTTCTGCAATATTTATGACTCCTCATAGACTTTTACAAAATGTCACTCTTAAGCTTTTGAAGGCATATTGGATTCGATTTCAGGAAAAATGTCGTCGTAAATTTAAACATTTGTTCGCTTTTCTTGTGGTTTACAAAATTAGATTTATGTATCATGAGTTTCTGAATTGTCACAAAATATTTTGGAAGTTTTATTAAGATGTCATTTTTAAACATGAAGAATCTTCTGAGATTTCTTGATTCAATTCAGGAGTTTCTGAGATTTTTTCATATTTTTCAATGACAGTTTAATCAAAATTTCAAAAGATCCATCAAAATTTTGAAATATTGTTCATTTAATCTGGTTGTCCTTTAATATTATTTTTTTTAAATAAAATCTGGTGGAGAGAAATATAAATACATTGTCTCTATTCTCTCTTCATCTTCCATAGGTTTTCAGGCAGGGTATAATTTCTAATGAAAGAAGTGCGAGAACTCTATCATCATACCTGCTATTTCTCCAAAGAGTTTTTTATTTTATTTTAGTATTATTTATTATTTATTTATTTATTTATTTATTCCGTGACAAAGTCATAACTCTCTTAAAACTTGATTAAATTTCATAAGTAAGGCATCATTTTTTTCACCGCTTTCTGCAAAAAATAAACAAGAAACTCACATTGTGGAGGTTTTTGGAAAAAGTCGATTTTTCTTAAGTTTTTATTTTATTTTAGTATTATTATTTATTTATTTATTTATTTATTTATTTATTTATTTTGTGACAAAGTCATAACTCTCTTAAAACTTGATCAAATTTCATTAGTAAGGCATCATTTTTTTCACCGCTTTCTGCAAAAAATAAACAAGAAACTCACATTGTGGTGGTTTTTGTAAAAAGTCGATTTTTCTTAAGCAATTATTAATGTACACCGACTCAGGAGTAAGGCCGTGCGGCTCAGGTGGTTAGAGCGTCGTGCAAGAAACGCGACCATCGTGAGTTCGGTCCCCCTGTAAGTTTTGTCGCTTTTGAATGACTATATTTCCTCGGGTTGATCTTGCTCCAAATTTCCCGGAATATATAATTTAAACTCACTGCAGTATTCTGAACGACAGTCGAAATGTTGCATTAAAATCAGAAACGAAAATGTTAATTTTAGCACGGTAAATCGCAATATCATGTAGCAAGATACGCAAGAAAAATAATTGCCCTTAATTCATTCCTCAAAATGCAAGTGAATTGTTGCGTATTCCAAGATGGAACACATTTTTTTAACAGTATAGCAGTGCACTGTATTTTTTTAAGAATATATATATATATAAAAAAACCAAAGCTTTTGATGGTTATTATGAAAAAGTTTTATTTCAATACATCAGAATATTTTACGAGGAAAGAAACCTAATGTTCTTTTTCAAAACGTTCATATGAAAGGAAATAGGTTTTCAGTTTTCCAATTTTTGAAAGACTATCTATTCAAATTAGAATTCCTGCGGAATTTTCAATTTAAACATTTGAAATCTATCCCCACACTACATAGGCCATTTTCATTTCACGCTCCAAAGAATCAGTTTCTGTATTCCTACCATCTGCGACCAAACCGCTTTTTCCTTTTTCGAATGCAATGTTATTCCCATAAGGTACGGCGTTAAGACGGAAAAAACCTATTGTTTCCATTTTTAAAGTGCAATCATTTTACACATTTTCATCCTGCACATTTTGGTATTAATCAATATCTCTTTCGTATATGAATAACAAGTATACACTTTAGTGCGCGTATACACACACATAAAATAAAGATGATTGTGTGTTTTGAGTGGCACACGCTCCGGAAGACGGAAAAGGGTCATTTATTAATTACGCAAGGATGATTTTGGCAATTTTTGACCCCCCTCCCCCCATGTAAGGGTAAGTAAGATTTTCACCTCCCCCCCCCCATCTTACGTAAGATTCCATTTCGTTTTTCAAAATAATAAAATTACGAATGTTACATCACTGGAATCGTTCTTAAATTTACTATCATTGAATTTTCTTTAAAAACCTGTTTGTGTAAAGAAACATTTACTAAAAGGAATCTAGACAATGTTTTTCGACAAAATTTTTTGCATATAATGCGATACTAATTAAAAATAAGGTATACCATGCAGATACACAAGTGTGATTCTTTTATTATATTTTACACTATTCATTCTCGAAAAAAAAAAGTAAAAAAAAGCTCATCCTAATGCGTTTTTCACCTTCCATAAGCAAATAAAATATGATCTCTGCCAAGCGACTTGATCGAACTATTTCTAATTTAAAATATCGACTTGGAAAATATTACGTAAGAATCGGTCGACCCTCCCCCCCCCCCCCACCAAGTAAAGGCATGTAGAGATTTTTCCAACCCCCCTCCCCCTCGGGACCTTTACGTAATTAATGAATGGCCCCTAAGGACCAGGAACACGAAATTAGATCTGCAGATGTAGTTTTTACCGAAGATGTGCACCTCGGAGCCCGATTTTCGATAAATTAATCAGAAGAAGTTGTTTAATGTTTTATATATATATATATATATATATATATATATATATATATATATATATATATATATATATATATATATATATATATATATATATGCAATTTTTAGCAATTTTTTCATCCACGGCAAACATCAAACTAATTGTTTTGCCATCCTTTATAGTGTATCGTTGCAAATAACGAAATTAATTCTTGCTAGCTTTTTAATTAGTGAGAATCTGTAACAAGGAAATTTTTCTTAGAAATTTCAGCTTAAGCAAGAAATAAATATACAGCAGGGTCTCAAAAATCTCAGTCTCGAAAGTCCTAGGTAATTCAAGACGCCCTATTTATACTTTAAAATAAAGTTTGAAATACTACCCAGAAAATGATTTGCATGTGAATCCGAATTTCGAAATAGTTGACTAATTAGAGCTAGTAGAATGTCCTTAACTATATCTATGTAAATAAAACAGAAAATATTTAGGTGTGTATATGTGTGTGTGTATGTTTCTTATACTACTCCACAGTTTACGTCGGATCTCGATCAAATTTGGCAGGGAGGTACTTAGTCATCCCAGAACGAGCGTAGGGGGTTTTCCGAAGCCAAAAGAAGGACCGAACTGTTCGAATTTTAATTTTATTAGCTGAAAATGGCATTAAATGGCTCTTTCTACCCGAAATAATTATCCAATTTTCTTGATTCAAGTCTCATTCGAAAACCAGAAAAAAAAACCCTTAATGTTGATTTACTTCCTTCGAATTTTTAAAGAAAACCAAGGCTGTAAAATCACCGGGAAAACAGTTGAAAGCATTTTTAAGCCTAATGGAACACCAATATGAAACAGAAATTTATCATTTGCCAACGAGCTCAATTTAAATTAGCGTGAATAAAATCATTTTTGATCTGTTGCCATTTTTTCTCGACATTGAACAAAAGAAAAAAAAAATCTTGCTTTTTGCTTTGAAGTAAAAATTTTCCCTTTGGATTATTTTTTGGCCATTTATTTATTTAATATTATTATTATTAGTATTATTATTATTATTTTTTGGACTGCCATCAGATGATAATCAAGGATTTTAGTTGTATTAATGGAGGGTTGCGCTTAATTTATTCGGGACTTTTTGATTTTTCGATAACGAAACTTAAGAATCAATATTTTAACGATAAATCATACAATATTTTTTTTCTATTATTTAAGCCTAATTGATGAACATGTTGCACTTGACAAAACTTTTATTTTAGAGGTAGACCGTGCAAAGCCGGGCAACGCAGCTAGTAAAGTAATAAAAAGATATAAGAGGTCGATGTCAACAACACTGCAAATTTTTCATTTTTCTTTTCTTTTTTTTTTTTTTTTTGCATTTTTGGCATCTATTTTACGTTATCTTTTTTGTACAAGCTCGTTTACTTGGTTTCCGCTGAAACAAAGACGAGAAAAAGATGTCTAATTCCAACCTTTCCCCATTGTTAGTATTGAATCCAAAACGCGTTTCTTCAAATATCTCGAAAACTCATTTCTGCAGATACTGCCGTTTACCTGCACACGGCACTAACACTCGTGAAATGTTCATTGGCCGTTAAAGATGGATTAAGAGATGCCTTGGAGAACGAATACTTAATACGAAATATGAGGTTACATCCTTGAAAATAACACTGATTTGTCCCAAAAAACGAGTAAAGAACCATTTTGGAACACGGAATTGCTATCAAAACGGAAGGTGCTCACTAGTCGTAGCCCAAGCCGCACATACGAAGAAAATATTCATATTTTATGACGCAGTTTGAAGAATTCGTAGGTTTTTCTACGTTAGAGTGTTGTTCAGGCATGTGCCTAGTAAAAATAATCCTTTCCTTAGGTTTAGAACAACAAAAAAAAAGGTCAGTACTTATACAACAGAATTTTGCAGACGAGGAAAACGTGAAGTTATTAGGCTTTACACGTGAAGTCTTTTTAATTTCCCAGTTGTGCTTCTACAGTGACAAAAGATTTCTCTCACACACTCTTGGTACTAACTTCCTAAAAAAAAAATTGCATCGAAAAATCCTCATACGTATATTTATGACGAATTTCTTTGCAAGATTCGGAAGTTTCGTTCCATTTCACCCCGTGTTCCGATTAACCCCATTTTATAGTACTTATTATTAGTATTATTATTTTTAAATTTATTTTCTAAAGTTTTCTTTTTAAGTTCTGGCAACGGTCAAAAATGAAAAAGAAATCTGAGTTGATGAATATTTTTACCCTAAAAAACAGCTGCAAAGGATTTTTTTTCGGTTAAAAATTATTTATTTTGAAGAACTTTCATTTGTTCATTCATTAATTTTACAACAAAAAAATAATAATAATAATTATTATTACTTGGAAAACAACCAAAAGGTTTTCTAACCGAAGGCTAATAAATTAGCTGTCTTTGTATTGCTACTGTTACTTTATTTGTGTTTTCGTTACTTTTTCACACAGTATTCAGATTCAAAATTATATGTTGGGGGGAAACTGTTTTTTCTAATTCTGTTCTTCAATTTACGTCTCGTAAAATTATTCACTTAAATGTTAGACAAACTAGCTTGATTTAAAATGTTTTTAATAGAAACCTCATTAATGGTGGAACTTCATTGAAAAATAAACACTAATAATTTGAGAAACTAAATGTAATGCCACATACATATTTTATATTATCATTTTTCCCACAGGAGATGCAAGCTCGGTTGTTTGAAATCAGTTTTGAATGTTAAAAGGTGTGTTTGGCACAATTTGCAACCTCTTGAGAAAATAGTCATCTTATTCCAGAAAATGAATATTCGTATACAGGAAAGTTTGCTCGTTTAGTCTAGATGGAATTTTTTTTTTCTCTTCGCATTGAAAATTAATCAAAGTTAACATTGAATTTAAATTTCTGAGATACTTAACATATTTTATTTAAAAGTAACTTGAATTCGCGGAAAATTTTAGCCAGCATATTTCTTTCTCTCAGAAGTCAATTTCACTCAAAAAAGCATTGTTTCCAAAAGAATGATGTTACAAAATTTTTAAAACGCTTTTGTGCGAAGGGCGACGAAAATGGCTGTCTCATAAAACATAATTCCACCACATTTTAACCTCACATTCCTTTTTACAGGACATATCTGTTCTCATTCTTTTTCTCAGAAATCTGTAGCACTTTAGAAAGACAGACGCGGTATAAATATAGAGAGGCTATAACTTGTATAGATTGGGTGAAGCTTTGTTGTCTTTCGGCGTCCATTGAGTCAGAGGGTGAGTCAGGAAATGTCGGAGAAAGGGACACTTTCCCCATATAAATGGATGACGAGACCCATAATGCACTGAAATGAAGACTTCTTTCAAGAAGAGAATGGCAGCGACAGGAAAATCGGTGACGTCACGCGCGCATTGAGCTCTTGATTGGGAAAGAACGTCGGGAATGCTTTCAAAAGTGAATTAAGTCGACTTTTTAAATGACATAAAAGGGGAGGGAAGAGTGGACACTGAAAAGTTACCCAAATCTAGTCTTCGAATAGAACGTGTATGTAAGTTTATTCACTGAGGGGTGCCCATCCCCTCACAAAGGAAGCGAAGCACCCCCTCAAATGTTACAAAGTATTTCCCTCCCCCCCCCCCGAATGAGAGCCCTCATAAAAGGAGAAGAATACTCTCGAAACACCCCCTAAAAATTTTAATGGCATAGAAAGTTATGCTGTAAAATTAGTAAATAAACATAAAGCAAAGATTTTATCAAAAAGTGGACACGTTGTTTCAGTGCCGGATCTACGATTTTTTCAAACTGGGCAAAAACCTGAAACTGCCAACCGTATCTATATTCCTTCAAATTTTTACATCTGGTTCAACTAAATTCGATGGAAATATCGAGTTTCTATAAAAAAAAAACCACACATTTAGAGTGAATTCGCCTCCCCCCCTGTAAAAAATGTTGCCGACGGAGCAAGGGTTCCGGCTTGCAACCCCTTAGATCTGGCATTGGGTTGTTTTTCCGATGGACCTTTTATCGGAGTAAAATATAAATGAATTTGAAATTTAATCTGTAAATGCAATAATTGAACACTGTAACTACCTCTAATTTTGTATAAAAAATTAAATTAAATTCCTTGATTATGCCGTTTAAAGTTCAGAATGGGTAAACTCTGGAGGGTCATTCTCGAGAAAACAGAACAAATCATGACCAATATATATATTTTTTAATCAATTCTAATAATTGCTATCAGTTAGGCATATTTTTTGTATTAGGTAGGCAGTTATTCCTATATAACCAACATCAATGGTTTCTACATGAGTAATGTATGAATGATTAAAAAATATTTCTGCCACTGTGTTACAGATGGATTTAAAAGGAGTGGATAACTAAGCCTAGAACAAACATAAAATCAAACAATGATTCAACTATCAGTTACTCTGTTTACAATTTCAAGAATTAAAAAGCTTTTTTTTTTAAGTCATTGACTGTTGGACATTTAACCACACAAAAACATTGGTTTATCCCCAGTTTCGCCGACATTTCAGATCCCCCCCCCCCTTTAAATACATCAAAAGGCATGAATAAAACTGAAAAACAAGGAGGATGGGAATAAAATGTCGCCGAAACTGGGCGGCACTAAAACATTAACTGTTTTTGTGCGGTCTTTTTTTGTGCGATTTTTTGGGCGATAAATGAAAATTTCAATCAAATCGAGACTCAACCAATTAACGAAATTATATACAAAACGAGTGCGAGGTAGTATCTTCAATTAACGAAAGTGATTTTAACTCTGGTTACCACTAAGTTCGTTTGTTGTCAGACTACGAAGGATAATGATTATAACGCTTTGCATAGTTTTGCGTGTGTAAAATAAGACCATGTGTAGTATATAAATTTCCAAAAATGTTTGTATGTGTATTTGAAATGTATAACATAGAAGACCTGGACATTCAATAACTCAAATTAATCATCAGAAAAGAAGGAATAAGACTTACCTTGCTTGTTGACTGCAGAATTCAAAATGGCTAATCAAGCACAGAAGTTATACCAAGTCTCAGAAATATGACCAGATTCAAGGTAATTGTTTATTTTATTCTGGTAGTAGCTGTAACAGAGTGGACAATATGAACCATGGGAATGTAGGGACATCAAAATGGCTAATCAAGCACAGAAATTATACCAAGTCTCAGAAATATGACCAGATTCAAGGTAATTGTTTATTTTATTCTGGTAGTAGCTGTAACAGAGTGGACAATATGAACCATGGGAATGTAGGGACATAAATTTAGAAGTTTTTTTTCTATCAAGTTGTAAGAATAAAATTTATTTGAAAGATGTCATTTCATTAACATTTCATTTTGCTGTTTTATTTCAGCACGATCGTGACCCTTAAATGCATCGTGTTGCTATTTGGCAACATAACAATATTTAAACCTTCTAAAATATTCTAAGAACCAAGTGAAACTCGGTATTAGGTGCCAATAACGGAGAAAATACTGGCTGAAGATGCTATTAAATCAGTTTTAAATTTGTAAAAGCACCAATCTGATGGAACACAAAAATAAATTTCTTTTTTCGGAATTCTCAAATGTAGAATTTTTTTTACTTTAGTTTAGTGTTTTGGGACAGTTGGTAGTAAATTATTTGTTGTTTTTTCATTTAAAGTCCAATTTTTGCCATGTGGTTGTTTTATCATAAACCATAACTAAATTAAATTATGATTTTTTAAAGTATTTTTATCATGGTTTGAGCAAAAGTTTAAAGTCAAAGAATATATTTTAAAGTGTGTATGTTTTTTTTTTATTTTAATTTTTTTTATTATTTATTTAAAGATTTAATAGTATTGTTTTAAAATTGGGGACACGAAATATTCTACTTCTTGTTCCAAAGCAAAATATTTTTAAACCTTTCATAAAATACTTATCTACACACCATTGATACTTGGTTATGCACAGTTAAATGAAGAAACAACACAAAATGTAATTAATTGTTGGTAATGTTTAAAATTGATGAGAAGGATATTTTAAGTGTCGGACCCGATTTGTTCTATTTCTGTGAAACTGACTCTCGAAGTAACGGAAACTGGTTGAAAACGTCAATTTTTTTTTCAGAAACAGTTTTATAAATTTTCACTTTTAAGAAAGAGTTTTAGTACAACATAAATTGCAAAACACATATGTAACATAAAACACAAGACGTATATATAAAAAAAAAACCAAAAAAAAACGGAGTAGTTCTAGGTATTTAAAAAACTTCTCACTCCTTTTTAAAAACATTTCTTTAATTTTTAACCTAATTTTTAACTAGTTTAAAACTATGCAAAAACTTGTTGCAAGAAGGACAAAATGCAGTCAATATATATACATGCAAATTTTCGAAGCTTCTGTTACATTAAAAATAAATTTCTTGTGTTCTAAAAGTTTTACTCAATCATATTCATACATATTATTTTGCAGTAAAATATATTCACCTGAAAATCTATTCATAATGCAGGAGTGCGCATCACCTTAATCTGCTAGGGGTGCACCCCTCTCAAATCATACGGAGCACCCCCAGAACGGTGCCCTCCCACACGGAAGTAAAAAAACTCTCAAATGACTCCCCCCCCCTCTCCCTAAAAAGTTCAATCGCACAGGTTGCGACTAGCACAGGCCATGCCCCTCCGCCATTGTGGGCACTCATGCATTATGTGTTTAAGTTTCGTAATAGTTGAGACATTATTGAGAAACTCAATTCCACAGTTATGATACCAAAGTTAATGCCCTTTTGTTTGTTTGTTTTATCTTCTATCAATTCTTTTTTTTCTTTTGAAAACCACAAAGGAAAAAAACGAACGAATTGTATTTAAGAAACAAGTAAAAATATTTTAAAATAATTTTAACTTTACTGTAACACCATTTTCTGTATCATCATAGTTAGTCACGATAGTTACACTTCGTTTTCACTGCGATGACGAAACTTTTGTGGTTAAAGCTGATTTCTTGTATTTTGTATTTTCTGAGAATTTTTGGAGCGGTTTCAAAGTTAACTTAGCAGCTGTTTCTTAGCGTCCGGAAATATTTAGCAATCCAGGAAAGAGTTTTTGTATACAATTTTTATTAGATTTTCTGAATCACAAGTTCAGTCTTAAAAGAAGGGGAAAAGAATGACGCAGGGGTCACCTGTCTGGGGAGGAATACCCAAAGTGGAATTGCAAGTTTTTGAACAATATAAAGCTGAAAGACCACAGAGGTAAAATTTTCGGAGGGGGGGGGGAAATCCCCGGAACCCCTTCTTTTATACTTAAGATTGCGAGAAACGGTGTTTCAAATTTTTTAATAACTTTTTTTTTCCTTGAAACCAAAAAAAATAAGAATGTATTCCGTATCTGCACTAATTTCGGCACAAAATAAATAAATAAATAAAATAAAATAATAATAATAAATAAATAAAGTAAAAATAAATTATTGAAATTAAAATAAAATGATAATAGTTTTCACTGTTGATGGTTTAATAGATAAAAAAGTTTGAAATTCTCCAATAAGCGTTAATGTTAAAAGTTTTTGAATGTTTCGCAAAATACCCTTGAAATAGATATATCAAAAAATCTGCTCTTTACATATTCCTCGTCAAGAATTTTTTCCCAAAAAAGTTTGTTTGAAGCAAATACGCCTTTAAGTTTGGGATCTATATTTGTCTTAAATTTCCCAGCGGGTGTTACTATTAAGCTTTTTTGAACTATTCAAAATTGAACGAAGAAATGAAATACAAATATGAGATACCCTCGCCCAGATTTTTCATTTTTTTTTTTTTTTTGCTTGAATCGTGCTATTTTCCATCAAGTAATTTGGGGGATGGAGGGGGAGGCATACAGACACATATACTGATAGACAGATCAATAGATTGATCGACAGACACCCATTTCCCGCATCTCGAAACCATTTTTCTAATTTTTCACTATTCAATATTTATATAATTATTGCATTAATTTATTTATTGACTTTTTTGTTTGTTTTAGTAATTCTATTTATGCAATGCCTTCCTTAATGCTTATTTCTGGGAAGGTGGTTTGAAACAAATTTACTTTACATTTGCCCTTTTTTTCAGAATGAAAAAACAAATATTTCGAGGACAGTATTCCCCGTATCAATACGTTCCCCCCCCACCTCCATCCAACTACAATACTGAGTAAAATACAGTAAGTTACACAACATAAATGTACCATTCGAGTATCTTTCTTTTCTGTCAACTCTATTGAAACAGAAGCCACTGTCAAACAATAGTTAACCTAGACACATTTGAATATGTTTCGTATTAATCTGAAATGTTATCACTGCAAATGTGTTTTCACGTACCATTAATTTGAAACTACACAAGCATTATTTCGGACCAAGTTGATGTGCTCCCTGATCTTACTCTACAATTAATAAGATCTCGGGGCGTTAATTAACTTTACTAATTAAAAAACGTATGTATAGCGTCAACGTTAATATATGCCTTTGACATGCTAATTTCTCTTAAATTATTTCACTAAAGTTTTAGTTAATCTCGACTTTATCTCAGAAAATTACTCGGTAAGTTTCTCATAGTCTTTCTTTTGCTCTAGTAATTGAAAATCCGAATTTATTTCTTGATGATGAATACTCGTTTTTTTAAACAAAGGAAGCTTAATTTCTGCATTCATTGCTTTTCAAAACTCGTCACTTAATACTTCTATTTTATGCATGTAATAAATCCATTTGTTTCCGAAGTCCAGACAAACTCTGTTGAAAACCCTGTTTAACCGCAGAACCTAACAGACGTAATGTAGTTGCTGGTTCCATTAAGTTTATCAGCACTTCAAATTAAAATAAGCAATTTACATAGAAACATTTTGTTCAATTTCTTTGAACTGAATTAAATTTTATCAAAAATGCAATGATAAATGCATTACTGTGTAAAATGAATGCAAAAAAAATAAATAAATAAATAAATAAAAATAAAATAAAATAAAATAAAATAAAATAAAATAAAATAAATAAATAAATAAATAAAAAATCTTGTTATTTCAAAATCGTATTGCATTAAACTTAAGCTATTATATTTTTCTTTCTTTTTAAAAAACTTGTGTGCCAATACTTTAAATAACTTTCATTAAATTGCAAGCACGTGAAAGACGGAAAAGCTTTTATTTCGACCTTGAACAAAAGCAAATACTATCGACCAATAAAATCTTCCTTTATGATAAATATCATTAAGTTTAGCCATGTTATTGACGTATAGATAGTTTTTGAAATCAAATTAATTCCGAGAGTAAAATAAAGAGAAGAAGGAAAAAAGAAAACAGAAGAAATTGATAAAATATGTACGAAGAATTTCTCAATGCATTGCAACGTAATAAAGAGAACGTATTATAAATCTGATAATTTTGAAATTAAAAGAGTTATTGTTTTCGAGCTCTAAAATCAATTTAACGGGGCAAAACAAAACCTATTATATGACAAGAGAATTACTAACTAAAGTGCTTATCTCAGAGCTCCAAAATCGTTAGTTCTTTAAAAATCAGAGTATCCAATTATTCTTCCCCTTTTTCGACTTTAAGAATTTTGATTTTTCCCTATTATGCTTGAAATAATTTTTCAAAATTTCCTTTTAAGCTACTTTACTACTACTCTTACTACCCCCATTTAAAAGTAAAAAATTTGCTGTTTTTTCGTGCGCAACAAGCTTCAAATGTTTCCCAATCCAAGCTGTCCATTCAAACTTTACTTTTACATAAAAATCAAAATATTTTTTCAAAACACAGAAATGTGACTTGGAATGTTCATATTGGTTGTTTCACACAACATCTTGGAGACGTATACCTTCGTATCACTACAGAACTGTCTCGACTGTGAAGGGGGGGGGGGAGGTCATAGCGCGATCTGCCCCCATTAATTTTTTTAGGGTGTGTTTTTTAGGGTATTTTTTCCTTTTGGGAGCTCTTGATCTTGGAAGGATCTTCATAGTCTGAGAGGGGGGAGAGGCGAGTGCGCACTTGCTCTTAAGGGGGATGAAAAACCCTGATTTTTTCAGAGCATAGATCGCGAATTATATTCGACATCAAAAGTACGGCATCTATGATTTGAATAAGAGTAATTTACTTTGAAATGGATTTTTTAACATCATTAAATGTGTGTTTTAAAACCCATTGCTATTAACATTCTTCTTTCTAAAAAACAAGGTTGTCTTTTTTTTTGGTGGGGGGGGGGGGGGGATATTTTTTTCAAGCAATAAACGAAACAATGGTTCGGTTCAACTCGAAGATTGAACGCGAGGCACGGTATATTCAGTAAATTACCGCCCATTAGCCAGGGCTAAGGCCCCTATATATACCTAGCCGACGCATCAGCTTAAGATTAGCCTTTTTGGATTGGAGCGCGTGTTTGAGTGGTTGTCTTTTCTGGCGAGTTATCGCGTTTGGTGATTGTTCACTGCGAGCAAATATTAGCGGCACGTGAATTGTTTCTTGAATGAAATATTATTTTCTGCAAATTTGGCGAAATCCGAAACTTTGTTGTGGTAACCCTAACAGCGCAACAATGAAAAATCAGATCCAAAATGGCTTAACTTAAGCTGATGCGTCGGCCTGTCTATATAGCGGCTCTAGCCAGGGCTAAAGCAGAAATACGTGAAATACACCGCCAGCTCAGTCATTTCCAGCCGAGGACTGCAGTTTCGTGCTTATTAGCACTCATCAGCCCGGCATAGGAAAGTGACTGAGCTGGAGATGGAAAACCTCTTAAGGAAGCCAAGAGTGCGAAACAAACTGGTAGCTAATATAGGATTAGTAGATTATCGAGTTGAACCGAACCATTGTTTCGGTCACTCGTCTGGTCTGCTAATCCTATATTAGCTACCAGTTTGTTTCGCACTCTTGGCTTCCTTAAGAAGTTTTCCATCTCCAGCTCAGTCACTTTCCTATGCCGGGCTGATGAGTGCTAATAAGCACGAAATTGCAGTCCTCGGCTGGAAATGACTGAGCTGGCGGTGTATTTCACGT
This sequence comes from Uloborus diversus, assembly GCF_026930045.1. NCBI lineage: Eukaryota > Metazoa > Arthropoda > Arachnida > Araneae > Uloboridae > Uloborus > Uloborus diversus. The sequence continues at coordinate 26,920,794 of NC_072737.1, read as the reverse complement.
ATTTCTGCTTTAGTCCTGGCTAATGGGCGGTAATTTACTGAATAAATATTAGGGCTAATCTGTGCGTTCTTAGTTACATATGCACGACGTACGGACGGGCTGAAAAAAAAAAACGTTCATCTCGGCGATACAGTGGCAGATTTCCATGCCACAAGTTGTCGTAATTGCGAGGGGATCCCACGATCACATAGAGCCCCGAAGAGGAGTTAAAAAAAGCCGTGCAAAATATATTACACAGTTCTGTCGCAGACATTGAGGTCTTCAAATTTGTAAAGCTGCGTGCCCCAAAATCTTAGAGCAGGAATCAGTAAATAGAGGGAGCAAATTCAATCATTGGTTTAGCAAAAAGCTGAGGCTACGACTCCAAGTCACGTGACTCAACAACGACGAATGGTTGACGCGTTTTGCGTGAAATTAGCGAAAGAAACCTGATTTCTTCCAATGCTTTGCTTTAAAATCTGTCACGTGACTTGGGGCCTTTGGCTCACGTAAGAAAATCTTCCCTCCTTCAATTTTATCTCTTCTCAATATCCAAAACCTGCAAATCCGCTATTACTGAATGGATGAGTAAATTTAGGCCGAAATTTGAGCGCACAAATTTTCGGAATGGGGTTGTTTACTTCAGTCAAAAGTAGTACTTTTTGTCACTGAAATTGATAGAATAAGCAAAAAAAAAAAAAAAGAGGACATGGACCCAGAAAATACTTTCATTTTCCCAACAGTTATTTTTGAATTATTTTTTTAAAATGTCCGATTTTTAAACAAAGCGTGGTCTTGATGACGTCAAAAATGATGCTCTTTGGCGCATCTTTCTATCGCGTTTCCATGTTATGATAATCAAGAAGCGAATTAAAATTGCGCTCTACGCTTGCTATCAACCATATCGTTGCCAATACACGTGAGTCAAGATGCGAATTAAATATTTTGGTCTGTGAATGGCATTCCATCATTTGTGATGTCATTCGCAGAAACATAAACAATGAAGCGCATCGATTTAAGTTTTTTTTTTTTATTTTTTAATATTAAACTTAAACAAATTGTTTAAAAAATGGTCAGATCCTATGTTTTTAAGCATGCTCTTTCAGAAAAAAATACTTTTAAAATTTTGGAAACGACCCCATTACGACATTTTTTTTTTTTTTTACTGCGTAAAACAAAGTCAAAAAGGGTTGGACAGTACAAAAACATTTTTCACTTAATTCTTTAAACCACTTTTCTCCTGACTCGATCTTATTTATTATTGAAGTGTAGGTGGAATTTGAAGGTGAAGTCAACTCGATATTGCCCAATCCTTTTCTCACGGATTCTTCCACAACTTCACTTCCCGTCAGGGAGATTATTCAAGTTATCATTTTTGATCCATTTCGCTTTATTTACTTATTTCATTCATTTAATAATTTTTTTTCCACGCGTGTGGGAGTCAAGAGGCACCATTTCCGACGATGTCGTCACTGCCAGGCCTTGGACCCGTCTTCATTACCGTTTTGTGTCCTGACTCGTGTGGTTGAATTTCCGCATCGCCCATAAACTCCTCTGAATGAATAATTGCTGCGAGGGGTCAGAACACGAGATAGAGGTTAATTCCGGACTGCAGATCGTATCTGGGGCCGGGGGGAGATATTCACCCATTCAGGATGAGTCTCCCTTTGATGGAGGGGACTGTCATTTTCTCTGGCGCAAATGAGCGTAAATTCGAGTTTAAAGTGGGGAAGGCTTTAATGATGTAAAAAAGATTCAAGATAAAATTACGACACGTGTATTGCCTCTTAAGGGATTAGAATGGCGCTGCAGAATGCCACCGGGGGGCGTTGAATTAAAACGGCCTTACTTCGAGCAGAAGGTTATTTCAAAAGTAATTACGCACGATTCTGGGAGTTGTTCGTTAAAATCTCGCTGAATTCGCAAGTCCAGAGCTCGAATACGCTACCTTGCGGTGATAAACAATACTAAAGAAAGAGGTAAAATATTCCTTTCCACGTGTTTTTTTTTTGGGGGGGGGGGGCGGGCGGTAAATTACAAGTTTCAGACAGTTTGTGGTGCAATGTAATTTCAAAAAAATAGAAAAGAAAGCTTCCCACAAACACGATGAAAAATTATTGTCATTCCCAAAGCATCAAAGCAAGTTATAAGGTACGAAATTTGTTTGTTTTACCTTTTTTGTCCGCCATTAGACTGGCTGAAGCGCCCCCTATGGTTTATTTGAGTTGCGAATTAGTGACGTAATTCGGAAGTAGTATTTTAAGTACAGCTGAACCTCGTTTATCCGGACTAACTGGGACCAAAATCTATCCGGAACCAGATAATTGAAAATCTGGATAATGTGGACAGCTGGCAAACAAAATCCTTGGATAAGTAAACTCACTATTTGTTACCAATAAAAAAAACTATGTTTTGTTACTTGCGCAGAACTGTTTACAGGACGAGAAATAATATACAAATAATTTTTCACATCATTTCTCAACAAAGAATTGGTAAATGAGGACTGATTTATCAAAAGGGAACATATCCATTTTCCAAAAATATTCAGGAGGTGAGAAAAATGAATTAGAGTAAGAGCAAAATAGTTTTATCAACTTCTCTGGGTGCGGAATTGAGCACAAAAGCACAGCAAATCATGGCCCAGAGTAAGAAATGTTTGTGTAAAAAAAATACCGAAGAGATATCGCCATCTTAATTTTGGATATGTGCCCTTTTAAACGAAAACCTGAATGTTGAAAATTCCAATTTCACGAAAACTCTTATATTTCACCTTCTCATATTCGCTTATGGAAGTACATGAACCTAAAAGTAGTGGATTAAAATTTGAGGATTTTGAACATGTGTTCCTTTGGATCTAAAAGTCTTCGTACAACAGATTCTTTCAATATCTGTCCCCTTTTTTTCAAAATTTGATAAAGGTCATCTGAAAAATTTAGAAACTATCATAAAATGAATTTTTCTAAAAAGAGGATATGTTCCTTTTTGATAAATTACTCCTCAAATGTCTTCGGTTTCAAACGTAAGTAGCGTTTGATTGGAGCACGGACTATCAATTTTTATCTTTACTAATAATAAAACTGAAAGTCTCTCTGTCTGGATCTCTGTCTGTCGGGATCTTTCTCTGTCAGGATCTCTCTCTGTCTGTCAGGATTTCTGTGACGCGCATAGCTCCTAAACCGTTCGGCAGATTTTCATGAAATTTGGCACAGAATTAGTTTATAGCATGGGGGTGTGCACCTCGAAGCGATTTTTTTGAAAATTTGATTTTGTTCTTTTTCTATTCTAATTTTAAGAAAATTTTACCTAGCAAATTATCACAATGTGATTGAGTAAATTAATAAATTATCATAACGTGGGACCGTAACATGGGCAAGCAAATGAACATAGCAAATTGGCGAGAAATCCAGTATTTGTAAATGTACAGGCGAACCAAATGACCTTTTAATTTTTAACTACGGGCAAAGCCGTGCGGGTACCACTAGTGTGTACATAAAATTAAAAGGAAAAACGAACTTCAAGTTCGATCTAAATAATTCAGAGATCCGGATAAACGAGGGCTGAACAAATGCGGTTCGACTTTACTGTCAATATTTTACTGGAAGGAAATATATATTTTAGTGTTGAACTTCGTAACATTATTTTAGGTGATACTGTTACTATTATTACTCTTACCAGGAAAACATACGTTAGTGCCAAAAAAGGGGGGGGGGGAATAGGTAGCAATTAAAAGAGCGTAGGGAAACTTTTTTTTTTTTTTTGATGCATAAATCAGTTGCTCTCGTCTCCCTGTTATTGAAACATGAAGTCATAAAGTTATGCGAGAATCACAAAAAAAGAAGAAAAAAGGTCTCCAAATCTAGTTTAAAATGGACATTAAATACTCGCTGTAGATTCGCTCACATCATTCTTCTGATCATCATTTTCTGAACCTACCATTTCTTGATGAATTTGGCGACTTTTCTTAAAATGTCAACTTACTTTAGTAACTTAAACTTCTATAACGAGGGAACGAGAGCGAATGATTTATGCGTCACAAAGAATGTCACAAAACTACTCTCTCTCAATTTGTACTATCTAAAGAAAATCCTTTTCCCTATTTGTGTGGTTCCTTGGTTAGCAGCAACTTTATTAATAACTAGTGGTACCCACACGGCTTTGCCCGTAGTAGAAAATTAAAAGGTCATTTGGTTCACCTGTATGTTTACAAATACTGGATTATGAATTTCTCGCCAATTTGATATGTTCATTTGCTTGCACCTGTCACGGTTCCACGTTATGATAATTTGATAATTTAATCGTCCACGTTATGATAATTTGCTCGGTAAAATGTTCTTAAAATTAGAGTATCAAAAGAACAAAATCGAATTTTCGAAAAATCGCTTCGAGGTGCACATCCCCTATAAAACTAATTCTGCGCCAAATTTCGTGAAAATCGGCCGAACGGTCTAGGCGCTATGCGCGACCCAGAGATCCTGACAGAGCGACTTTCAGCTTTATTAATTAGTAAAGATAATCATCATAATAATAGCAATTGTTCGTTTCTAATGGGTCTGCATATTGGCTCCTTACTATTTTGCACGAACCGCAGAAGGCGGCGAGGTCGAGCCGGGAAGCTGAGAGCCGAAGGCGGCTAGTATTCATTATAAAAGCCGAACTGTGATAGTTTCTTTTTTTACTTTCACGGTTTTTTTTTTTTTGAGCAATCACGACTGCTTATTGTTCTCACTTGACTGTTTTGGCGTGCTATCTTTTTATTTTCCCACCAGCACCCTCTGCCAGCACCACCGTCGACCGGTTCCTCACGATGCTACTCCTATAGCGAAAACCGTCTCCAGGTTGCGTCCATATCCTACACACACACATGCATACACACACGCGCATACAAACTCACACACCTACACACACACACACACACACACATACACACACACCACTATACACATACACACAAACACGAACGCACACACATGTACACACACAGCACTGCATACACAACATGCATACACATGCATACATACACATACACACACACACACACACACACACGTACACAACATGCACACACATGCTTACATACACACACACACACGTACACACACAGCACTGCGTACACAACATGCACACACATGCTTACATACACACACGCGCACGCACCCACCCACATGCGCCTACACAAACACACACGAGCATACATACACACACGCTCGTGATTGCGAAAAACATAATTTGAATTCAAGATGTCAAAAATTCAAATTATTTTATTTTATTTTATTTTATTTATTTATTTATTTATTTTTTTTTTTGTAATATTAAAGGAACTGTGTCTTTTCGATTGTCGACTGTTCTTAGAAGATTCCCTAATTCGCGCGCTCCCTCATCTTTTTTTCTTTCTTTCTTGAATTCATCTTCCACGTCTCAAAATCCATAATCCCAATTATTTTGGTTTTTTCTACAATTCATCGATTTTATTGGATGGAAATTGTTTAAAATTGTTGACAGCTTCCATTCTCTTGTTAGGAGCAGGTTGCTATGGCGATATTGCTGGCTCTCACTCTGAATCGCATCAATTCTAAATGAAAACTCAATAGATGAATAACATTCAGGCGCATAAGATAACGTGCATAATGTACATTCAAATTCGTTTTCTGAAAGTCATAGCTCGGCATAAAATTCGACGTACTATAAACGATTATCTTTACAGTTGAAGGAACATATTGTAAGAAATTATGCAACTCCATTTTAAAGCACTTAAAAAGGAATGTCTTGGAAGCTTAAAACACGAGTATGAATTTCTCCTTTAATGATTTTATTATTTTTCCCAAGTCACATTTAGCCGATGCTCAAACATAAAACAGAAATTAGCATCCTTTCTAATTAATAAACTATGACGACTTCAAATCCCTCGGCTATATGCAGACATGTTAATAAGGATCACAAGAAAAGAACGTGGAAATGAAATCAAGTTGGTTTATTTATTTAATGGTGGAAGGAATCTAATGTTTGAAACGGCTTTGAGCCATTAAGCTTGAACTCCGACAACAGGTGGAATTCTGACGATCTAGTGTCACATTAAATGCTCCATTTTGATTGTGAAAGTCGAAATGTTTTCCCAAGTTAAGGAAGTTTCCTGGGGCATATTGGCAGTCAAGCAGCAGATATTGTTGCATGGGAAAACGCAACTGGAGAAGAATCTCAATTTAGTACTGGAACAATAATGGTTGTTCTGGAACAGCGTTTCTTAAATTGTGTTCTCCGGAACCCCAGGGTTCCATGGAGATAATTCAAGGTTCCGTGAAACTTCATTAAAATTATTAAATTGAAAACCAACAACAAATGAAGTTAAGCGAAGCTTTTAATCATTATTTTCTATTAAATAGAAGTGAAAATGTCATAATGAATTGCAGATTACAAGAATTCAAAACTTGAAAAAATAAATAAATAAATAAATAAAATAAAATAAATAAATAAAATAAAATAATAATAATAATAATAATAATAATAATTCAACCTTACAAACAAAAATCTGAAGTAGCACCCTAATTGAAATTCTAAAGTAGTTTAAATAATAAATTGATCTCAACTGTCACATAAAGGACTTGTCAAGAACACCACTGGCATTTACATACAAGAAACGATGTTCTCAACTTATGTGTTAACAAAAAATTAATAATGCAACAGATCCGGTATATTGTATTGAATACATCTGCTGTAATAAAAAAGTACAACTCATTTTATTACTATTTTACTTTGAAATTTGTGTTTGAGCGAGTTGTTTAGAGCTTTTTAAGGAATTTTGTAAACTTTGGAAGTTACTTTTTAAAGACAATAAATATTATTTGAAAAAATGTCCATGTTCATTGTAAACAAATCACTTATATAGACTGTTGCATTGAAACTATACCCACTGCAGAAGAACCAGGGGTTCCACCAAGAAAATAGTCATTCAAAAGGGGTCCTACTGTTAAAGAAATTAAGAAACGCTGTCTAGAAGATATACATAGACAAAAACAATCAATGTTGAAAGAAAAAAAATAATATACAAATAAATAAAACAGATAAAGATTGTATAGCATAGCGTCGACCCCTTGAAGGAATTTTACCTAGATCATCGACCTCCTAGTTAAACCTCATTAAATTCTTTAAGAAAATTCTTTATTTTATTTTCTTAGTTAATACAGTAGATGGCTGAAAAATGTTTTTACATCCATGCAGTTAAGCAATATAGAGTGAAACTTGAAAAAAATTGAAGGTGATCATCGAAATTAAATTGAAAAGTAATATTGATTTCACAAAAAGTTTATGAGTTCTTGTGTAAGAGGTGTAAGTTGCATTGTGTAAGAAAGTAATATTTCAACATAATCAAAAAGTTTTCAAGAAAGGAGAATTCCTTCCCTTGCACCACAAAATAAATTACACACAATAAAAGAAAACAATATTTAGTTGAAAAATTGTAAGGCATAAAGAAAAAGTTATTTTTACTGAGAAAGGAACTATAATTAAAAAATAACAAATGAAATTTAGTTAAACTTGATGTTGAGCTGTCCAAAGATAAATAACAGGCTAAAAATAAAAAGACATATTAAGTTCAAGTTACTTAAAGAACTATTTCTAAATCATCTTGTTCCAAAACATTTATTTCTAGATTTCTTATTCAAATGGTTTAACTAGAGCCGCTTTATAGACAGGCCGACGCATCAGCTTAAGTTTAGCCATTTTGGATCGGAGTTTTCATTGTTGCACTGCTAGGGTTACCACAGCAAAGTTTCGGATTTCGCCAAATTTACCGAAAATTCACGTGCCGCTAATAATTGCTCACAGTGAACAATCACCAAACGCGATAACTCGCCAGAAAAGACAACCACTCAAACACGCGCTCCGATCCAAAATGGATGGAATCTTAAGCTGATGCGTCGGCTCGTATATATAGGGGCCTTAGGCTTAACAGACTTCACTAAAGGGAAAGCAAAGGGTAAAGCCTCAAAAATTCTGTAACTTCGAATCTTTTGTAGACCTCTTTGATAAGAGAAAATGAAACAATGCAAGAGCAACTAAAAACAGCTCGACTTTCTTTTCTCGCCCTCTTTCTCACGGGCACAATTTCATTTGGACTTCAGTTTTTATTCATCATTCAAATGCTAAGTTTATTTAACCAGAATTTGTTTTGTATTTTCTTGCATTTTGATTTGACTGATACACTTTAAGAGACCCTTATCGACCCTTAGAGATTCATCAATCCCTTTGGAAAAATATTTGTCCCCACCCAGGGGTTCTGCATCGAAACCCTGGTACCTTTAATTCTGCATCGGCATCCTCACTACTAGTGAATGTTGGATCTTAAAAGCAAGTAAAATGAGCTCAGAACACCTACTTTTACACCCAGGACTCGACCCAAATTCTCAAAAAAGTGATGACTTTCCAAACTGTGCCGGGACGTCAGGAAATGATGAACTCTCCTTGAACTTTTGCACCTTTAATTTGTGTCCAACTTACCTCCTTGCTGTGCATTTGGTTTTTGTTTTATTCGTAGTTTCCGTCGGTGTGTAACAATTGCATATAATGAATTAATTTTAAATAAAGCTATAAAGGATTTGTGGGGTAAAAATTTGTTAATATCTTCCATGGAAAAGATCTTAAAAGTTTCTTCAAACAAAAGTTGTGAAAATCTTGGGATCTCAATATTTTCTGTAGAATGTTCTGAAGAAAATGTTCAGATTTTTATTCTCGGAGTTTTCTTAGAATATCGACTTAAAGTGTGCCAAATAACTTGAGATTTTCTGAAGATGGACGTTTCCGTACATTTTTCAAAAAATTATGTTTTTCTCAGAAGATTTTAACTTTTTCTTACAATATAGGCTTAAAAATTGTTCCAAGTAACTTGAACTTTGCTCAAAATTTCATTTCCGTAGATGATCTTTCTAGAGAACGCATTTAACCTGGATTTTCTTATGTGTTTGGGAGGCAAAATGCTTACACCTAATTTTTTTCTTTCTTTTTTTCCTCAAATTGCAATATGTGTCAGACTAATCTAGAATCACCCTCAGAAGACGAAATTACAAAGACTTCAAATTGCAAAACTCTCCCAGGGCTCGACCCCGGAAGAAACTACGTCACTCCTCATCGCCAGCTCGTAAAGATAACCAATGTCCCAGTCATAAAATTTAATAGTTTTTCTCCCCTCCTCCTCTTTTGCATTTTTCTTAAGTATTTCATTCTTTGACTTTATGGTTTTCTGATAAAGATGCATTGCGTCTAAAGTTCCTTTGTTGCCCCATGATACAATATGAGACATTTTACTTGCGGACGGAATTCAGAGCTATTTGCTTCGTAAACAGAAATGTATGATAACTTAACCTAAAAAAATATTATTGTGACAAATTTTATTAGCGTTCATAAACACATACTGATATCAAAATGAAACAGTGTTTGTTGTAAAAAAAAAAATTGCATGGAGTTTAGGTGTTGTGTGTAAATATTGGCTTGCTCCTATATATTCGCTCCATTTTTATTGTTTTGTATGAATAATGTTTTTTTAACGTTATGATATGTGTATCTCAAAATACTTATTACGAAACGCATACCAATCTTTCGGGGTCAAAACTCGGGAGATTTTGTAAAAAGCAGGTGGTTCAGGAAAAAAACTCAGAAGATTATTTTTAATAACATTTCTGTAACATTTTTTATCTTTATAGTTTGAATTGTTAATTGCATCGAGAACAACAAAAGACAATCTAGTAGTTATAACTTTCGATTTTGTGAAGCAAAAAAAAAAAAAAGAACTGATGTGTGCATTACAGGAGTTCCTTTTACTCCAATTTAATGTCATATCCCCATTATTGGCAATTTTAATGTGATTCAATAGTTTGCTCTCTCAATATCACCAACAATGGCCAAATTGAAACCAGATTTATAAAAAAAAATCGCCAAATTTGTCGTGAAGTTGGCGACTAAACTTGGCGACCAAAAGACTGGTGATATATATCGCCAAGTGTCCGCCAAATTATAACACCACTTGAGTTTCAATCGAAATTAACAATGATTTCCCTCCAAAAAGGTACAAATGACCCCTTTAGAGACACCCAAATGCAACCAAAAGGGGAGGTGCACAACTAGACCCCACTAGGGGTCTACGGACCAAATTTCAACTTTCTTGGACTTACCGTTCTTGAGTTATGAGACATACATACGCACATACATATGTACATACAGACGTCACGAGAAAACTCGTTGTAATTAACTTGGAAATCGTCAAAATGGATATTTCGGGCGTCTATATGTTCTTAGGTATTAAGGTCGATTTTTGAGTGAAAATTTTTTCGCGAATACAATACTTCCTTTTTTTGTAAAAGGAAGTAAAAAGAGCCAGGAAAATTCTGTTTATCAGAATCAGAAGGCCTCAAGTCCAAAAATTGCGATTTTCCGTTTATTAGTACAATGTATGTAGATGTAGAAGCCTATTCGCATCGAGCCATGTGAATATAATTCTTCAATTCCTTTTCAACTTTTTACCAGGGTTAAAAGAGCGCGCTTCCCATCCTTTGCATGCACCAGAAAAAAGTTTTTCCTCTCCAGTAAAATTATCATTATGTGACTGACTTAGGGACCACTCATTAATTGCGTAAGGGTCCCGAGGGGGAGGGGGGTTGGAAAAATCTCTGTATACCCTTACTTTGCGGGGGGGGGGGGGCCTTCAACACCATTCTTACGTTACATTTTCCAAGTCGATATTTTACATTTGAAATCGCACGGTCAAGTAGTTTGACAAGTATTATATTTCACTTGCGTAAGGGTAAAAAAATATTAGGACGAGCTGTTTTTTTTTTTTTTTTTTTCAAAGAATGAGTAGTTTAAAATATAATAAAAGAAGCGCACTGTGTATGGCATGTTTTGTTTTTAATTAGTATCGCAACATATGCAAAAAAAGTTGAAAAAACATTCAGTCTAAGTTCCAACTTTTTAGTAAATATTTCTTTACACAAAAAAGTTTAATTTAATAATAGTGAATTGAATTTCGATTCCAGTGATGTAAGATTCGTTATTTTAGTATTTTGAAAAACGAAATGTAATCGTACGTAAGAATAGGGGGAGGGGTTTGAAAAATCTTACGTACTCTTACTGGGGGGAGGGGGGCTCAAAAATTGCCAAAACCCATCCTTACGTAATTAATGAATGGCGCCTTATATCCTTCTGGCTCTCAATGGGGTGGTTTCCTGCAGTCAAAAATACTACTTTTAGTCATTGAAATGGATAGAATGAGCAAAAAAAAAAAAAAAAAATACATAGACCCAGAAAGTACTTTCATTTTCCCAACAGTTTTTTTTAATTAATTTTTTTAAATGTCCGATCATTCAAACAAGGCGTGGTCTTTATGACGTCACAAATGGTGCAATTTAGCGCATCTTTCTACTACGTTTCCACGTAGTGATAATCAAGCAACGAATTAAAATTGCGCTTTACGCTTGCTATCAACCATATCGTTGCCAATACACGATGATCGCAAAGATGCGAATTAAATATTTTGTTCTGTGAATGGCAACATTGAAAGGCATTTCATCATTTGTGATGTCCCACGACAGAAGTGTAAACAATGAAAGCGCACCGGTTAAAGTAATTTTTTTTTAATATTAAACTTAAACAAATTATTTAAAAAATGGTCAGATCCTATGTTTTTAAGCATGCTCCTTCAGAAAAAAATACTTTTAAAATTTTGGAAACGACACCATTGAAGAACCGAGTAATTTTTTATGGGTTCCTCTAAGTTATAAGCATTACAATCGCTTTTACACCAAAATTTGGCCCCCCAATCGGTTACATCGCCGTCATGTTCCTTCTTCATGCTTTAATTTTACAATTCGATGGTCCTTTTACTGTTCATTAATGACATGTTTTACTTATTTTACGGGTTATTTTACATTTCAATGGAACTTTCCATAATTTATTTAATTGGAGTGTTATTTTTCATTTTAATGAAACTTTTATTTTTGTTTAAAGTTTTTTTTTTATTTGTTTAACAGTCCACCAAAAATAAATAATAGTGTATCGCCTAACAAGTACTAGTTTCCAGGTAATCAGCCATAGCGCCAAACACTAGGATTGCCAAACAATGGGGTCGTTTCCAAAATTTTAAAAATACTTTTTTTTGATAGAGCATGTTTAAAAACATACGTTGCTGTGCAATATTTAATCCCTACTTATCAGGCCCGACGAGAGGCTATGTCAGCCTTGTCGGAAACTAGGGGCCCGGGACTTGAGGAGGGCCCGGCGAAACTGACCCCCGCCCCCCCCCCAAAAAAGAGAAAAAAAAAGAAAGAGAAAAAAGAAAGGAAGAAAATCAAAGGGGGGGGGGGGACTCCGAATAAGCGAAAACGTAAAGATAAAGTGAAATTTACTCTTTTGGTATTTACTGTTGCGGCACAAGAAATAGAGTTAATGGGGTCGGTTGCAAAATTTTAAAAGTATTTTTTCTGAAAGAGCATGTTTAAAAACATAGGATCTGACCATTTTTTAAATAATTTGACAAAGTTTAATATTTAAAGAAAAATACTTTAATCGGTGCGCTTTCATTGTTTACGCTTCTGTTGATGACATCATTAATGATGAAATGTCATTCCCTGTTGCCATTCGCAGAACGTAAAATTTAGTTTGCTTCTTTACTCACTACTGGCATCGATATGGTTGAAAACAAGCGTAGAGTGCAACGTTTTGCTCGCTTCTTGATCACCATAACGTGGAATCACGGATGGATAGATGCACCAAAAGTACATCATTTGTGACGTCATAAAGGACACGCCTTTGTTTGAAAAATCGGACATTTAAAAAAATTAATTAAAAATTAACTGTTGAGAAGTAGATCAATCTCTTTAAATTAATTTTTCTATAAAAGTCAGCACTTTATTATGGACACTTTTTTTTTAAATTTTTTCTTCTTTCAAGCATCAACTGCGGTGAATTTAAGAATGGTTCAGTTTCTCAGTATGAAAAGAAAAAAATCGAATCTTAACTGAATTTTAAAAAAAAATCAAAATAATAGTAATAACAATAATAATAATAATAATACATCCTTTTTCAAGTTAACGGAAATAGACAAATGACTAAGATGTCTTACATTTACCTAGAAATGAAATAATTTTTTTGTATAACTTCAAGTAGAAGTTCTGTACTTAGTTGGTAATACTACTTAATTCTACTTAATGGTAGAAGTTCTGTAGAGGTTAGGCTGGCTCTAACTTAGAGCCAGACTAACGTAAGTCACATAATCGCTACTTAACAGGAGAATAAAAAAACGGTCACTCTTGGAGCATACGAAGGATTGGACTTGCAGTCTTTTAACACTGGTAAACTATTAAAGGATTAGTTGCTTAGGATAACAGACAGTTTCTTATATTATTGTAAACTGAGTGTACCTACCTATGTATGTAAATGTATGTATGTCCAAGTCACTTCTCCCGAACGCCGATGAATTGAAAATCGAACCAGGTATCGATAGATTCGTAATCTTTCCGTCTTTATGTTTGGCTATTTACCATAATCCTACGATAATATTTAGCGGAGAAATCAATTAAAAACTATTAATTATGACACTTAGATTTCGACAGAAAATCCCTATTTTTCGAAGGCTTTCCTCCATTCGAATTATTGTTCAGTGCTTCATCTCAACTTTCCGCAACAATTCTTTTATTAAAATTTATAGCGTGAAAAAAATTATTGAGACAAAAGATCTGTTGCCATCTGTCCCATTTTTTCTCGAATATGAACAAGTAAAATTCTGGCTTTTGTTTTATTGGCTTTTACTGTAATCGGGGGATTTAAAAATGTTTACTTTTTGGTTATTTTTCCGCAATCTGCTGCAAACTTTTACTGATTTTTCTTCTTTTTTTTTAATTTAAGCCTGAGTGTTTTGAACACGCATCAGTTGACATAACTTTTATTCTCGAGGTGGGCTGTGCAAAGCCAGGCGACGTGGCTAGTTCGAACAGAAAATGCGAAGGAGAACAACAATATGTAAATTGCCTAGATGGCGTAGTTGTTTTCTACACTTATATGTACGGACGCTAGAGTTTGTAATTGATTCGATGGTCGATAGTGAGATTGTATGAATGATATAATGCCAGATCAGATTTTTAAGGTAAGTTTATTGATCAGCTCCGCATTCTTTTTTAGTTATGTATGTAATATAAATCAATAAATGTTTTTTTTATCGATATGTCTTTTGCTCAACCACACTCTGTTATCACCAATAACGTTCATATGTCTCGATGCATAATAGGATTCTACATACATTGTTCAAATAAACAAAAAATCGCAACTTTTGGACTTACGTTAGTCTGGCTCTGAGGAACACATTTTGTTTTCAGAACTTTTCTTAGAACTCAATAAATTATTCCACAAAACAATATTTTAATGGAAATTATAAACCAGCATGCGCCAGAAAGTGCAACATGAAAATCGAAACAGAGTACATATATATATATATATATATATATATATATATATATATATATATATATATATATATATATATATATATATATATATATATATATATATATATATATATATATATATATATATATATATATAATCTTTACTAATAATAAAGCTGAAAGTCTCACTGTCTGGATGTCTGGATCTCTGTGTCGCGCACAGCGCACAGACCGTTCGGCCGATTTGCATGAAATTTGGTACAAAATTAGTTTGTAGCATGGGTGTGTGCAGCTCGAAGCGATTTTTCGAAAATTCGATTTCGTTCTTTTTATATTCCAATTTTAAGAACATTTTCCCGAGCAAAATTATCATAAGATGGACGAGTAAATTACCAAGTTATCATAACGTGGAACCGTAACATGGGCAAGCCAATTGGTGAGAAATTCACCATACATTATTTGTAAATATACAGGAGTAGGTAAAAATTGACAGTTCAACGCCAGGAGGGGCAATCGGGCAATGCATTGCCCCTCCACCCCCTGCCGACCCCCCTCCACTTCCTCCGACCTTGGGGATGACCTTGGGTTGCGCGTGAAACTTGAAGAAGATGACGGGGTTTTCCCGTGATTTCGCCCTTCCTCGTTTTCGCTCGCGAAAGGTTACGAATAGTTTTCGCGCGTTTTTGAATATTTTCCCGCGCTTTTGGACTTTGTCGTTTTTCTAGTCATAGAAGACTAGGAGGTTTTTCACTTTTTGAATGGCAACGTCAAAGTTTTGGTTGTTATGACAACCAGAGTTTTTTAGTTTTCAGTTGGCAACACTTGTTGCTACGTTTTAACTTTTGGATGGCAACTTTTACGAACGTTCGTGGCGCCATCTATTGAGAGGTTGATTTTTTTATTTCCGGACTTTTGAATATTTCTGCGAATTTAATTATTTTTATTTTTACAGAATGTGGCGGCCGGGAATCGAACACCCAAACTTTGAGTTAGCAAAAACGTATGCTAACCACTATGCTATATTTTTCATTACTCTTTCAGTCTTAATGTGAATCTGTACCATGACAACGAATATTACAATTAAATTAATTTTAAAACCATCAGTTAATTCACTCTTTAGTACTAATCATGGCATATCATTAACTGTATTTCAGCTCATAATTGAAACTATCATCATTATTATTATTTTTCATAATAACAAAGTTTTCACTTAAGTAAAGATTTATTTAAATACAACCCATTCGAGATTTTAGATTTGGTTCAATGCTTTGTGGACTTGAAATGTATTTTAAACTTTGATTTTCTTTTTCATGCATTTCAAACTTTATCATTTTTATTTTTTCTAACTTGTTAAATTTTCTTAACTAATTTCTTTTTTCTTTGTCAAATTGACAAATATTTTTTTCTAACTTGAAAAAATTTCGAAGAAATAATTTTCTTAACTAATTTTTTTTTTTGACTTTCATACAACAAAATATTTTTTCTTACTTGTTAAATTTTCGAAGAAATAATTAACTTAAATAATCTTTCACACATTTTGAACTTTAACGTTTTTTCCTGTCATTTAGCACTTTGATTTTTTTTTCACTATTTTAGCGTTTTTCAATTATTTTCAGTCTTTAACTATTTTCTTAACTTTTTAGTCTTTAACTAATTTCAAGCATTTCAGACTTAGATTATTTTTTCGTGATTTCGATTTTTTTTTTTTAGTATATTTTAGAGTTTGATCATTTTCTCGCTTGTTTTTACTTTATCGTTTTTTTTTTTCCGATATTTTTAAACTTAGAAATTTTTCGCAATTAGTGACTGGAATTGAAACCTCAAATTTTTCGAAACATTATCAGGTCTACAATTTTCATCCAACTAATTTAATTTAAAAACTTGCAATCAGTTTACTCTTAGTAGTAATTAACACATATCATTAACAAATTTTTACGGATTTTAAGAAATCAACTTAATTAATTTTTTCCAGTAAGCAAATTTCGCACTCAAGTTACATTTCATCACTGCATATACGTTTCAAGAGTTTCATTGAATTTATCACATACCATTTAATTAACTCTAATAATTACTTTTTCATTAATACTTAACTTAATCATTTTATCATACATTTATTCCAGTTACAAAATTATGCTTAAAAGTTATTTATTTTTCTTAGCACAAGAGATTTTAACATGTTCCTACTAAAATGCTTTTCACTCTAGTTTGAGTTTACTAAAATAGCAACTCATTTACGATTTAGATTCATTTAATCGTCTTTGATTCTTTTTCATTATTATTATTTTACATTATCACATACGTTATTATTTTTATACATTTATCCATTTAATTTTCCAAAATCTACAATCAATTTACTCTTCGTATTAATTAACACTTATCACTATCAAATATTTTCATGAATTTTAAAAATTATCTTCTTAAATAATTTTTTACTGTAACCAAATTTCCCACTCAAGTTATATTTTATCACTACATATGCTTTTCATGAGTTTCATTTAATTTATCGCATTTCATTTAATTAACTCTAATAATTATTTTTTATCATCGATATTTAAGTTAATCATATTTTCCTTTATTTTTTTTTTTTTCATGCAAACACTCTTGATGGAATAAAACAAAATTTTCAACTTTCATGAATTAAATCCCCTCTGACTATTTTATTTTACTTTACCATACTTTACTATTTTACTTACTGCGTTTTACTATTTATCATTCATTACAGCTTTTCCAAAATATTACTTTACAACCAACTAATTTCATTAACAGAATTTTCATTACAATTTATAAATTTCACTTTTATTTAATTATTTTTACCTACGCTAAAATAAAACACATCACATAAAAAAGTTAAACATCAATGAAGAACCCGAGAAATGTTAAAATTATAAGTCGAGTATCAAAACTTCATGTCAGCAAATTTTAAAAATAGACTTACCGAAAAATAACTTCTACTGAAATTCATTTCAAAACTTGGAATCAATTTACTCTTAGCATTAATAAACACTTATCATTAAGAAATTTTCATGGATTTTAAAAATCAACTTATTTAATTTTTTCCAGTAAGCAAATTTCGCACTCAAGTCACATTTTATCACTACATATGCTTTTCAAGAGTTTTATTGAATTTATCACATTTTATTTAATTATTTTTTGATTAGTATTAAACTTAGTCATTTTATCGCTTAGTATTTAACTTAATCATTTTCTTGCTTGTTTTAACTTTATCGTTTTTTTTTTCCCGTTATTTTTAAACTTAGAAATTTTTCACAATTAGTAACAGGAATCGAACCCACAAATTTTTCGAAACATTATCATGTCTACAATTTTCATCCAACTAATTTATTTTAAAAACTTGCAATCAATTTACTCTTAGTAGTAATTAACACTTATCATTAATAAATTTTCACGATTTTAAAAAAAATCAACTTATTTAATTTTTTTCCAGTAAGCAAATTTCGCACTCAAGTTACATTTCATCACTTTATATGCTTTTCAAGAGTTTCATTTAATTTATCACATTTTATTTAATCAACTCTATTAATTATTTTTTTTTTGATTAGTATTTAACTTAGTCATTTTATCGCATAGTGTTTTACTTTATTATTATTATTTTTTTTTTTTTTTCATACAAGCACTCTTGTTAGAATAAAACAAAATTTTCAACCTTCATGAATTAGAATCACTTTGGCTATTCCATTTTCCCAATAATATTTTACTTTAATAACTAATTTCTTTAACAAAATCGATATCATTTATTTTAGTCTTTATCCTTTTCGAACGATACATTCAAATGGACAGCTATACGTTAAATTAAGAAACTTAATCTAAATTTTGACAAATTAAGTTATAGCTAAATACTGACTAAAATTAAGTACAAAAGACTAACCTTTTTGGGGTGAAATCCCTCAAGTACCAGCTATCGCGAAGTTATTTAAAAACAGTGAATGAAATTGTAATAAGTGGATTGTTAATTATAACTCAATCTCACAAAATTACAATTACACGCATGTTTTATTTGAAATCGCTGCATACGGCTGGCTGCCCATCGTCGATTTTCAGAACGCATGCCGTGATATCGCAAATCAACTCGGCTGTTGAAAAAAACTATCGTAATCCTACAGCACTTCGGATCGTCCACACACACACACACCGAGGCGAATTGAGAAAATGACTTTATCAATATTGCTATCTACCCCTTTACCGATAACAGATAACAAACCCCACGTGCTAGTATTATTCACCACCTGGCCTACGTCTTTCAAGTGATGTCACTGTTTCTGACCAATTAAAATTAGTTCACGTTTCTCAAATATCAAGCACATAGATCGACAATAGCCTGATGTCAGGTTTTCCAAACAAAATTTTAGATTTTAATTCGTAGTTTCGAATTAATTTCTTTTTCATTTCAAACTTATAAAAAAAATTTCCAGCTTGTAAGAATATTTCTTTCAAAAACAGATTTTTGATTCAAAACAGTATTTTTTCAAACTTGTAATATTTTTCTACTTAGAAAATGAAATCAAAAATTTTTATTTTCTTTAATCATATAAAATGTTTTTAAGAAATAATTTCTCAAACTTGTAATATTTTCCCACTAATTAAAAAAAATCAATTTTTTTTCAATCATATAAAAATAAATTTTTAATCTTACAACAGTAAATTTTTCCGCAAAAATATTTTTTTCAAATCAAAATAATAATAATAATAATATTTTTGTAACATATTGTTTTTTTTCCTTTCAATCTTTTTTTTCAAAAATTTTCAAACTTACAAAATAAAATTTTTTCAACTGAATCTTCAAACGAAATGATTTAATTAAATTTAAAACTCAATATCACTTTACTCTTAGTATTAATAACCAATAGCACTTAACCATTTACTCTTTGCAAATTGACATGATCAATTACACGTGATTGATCATGTCATGCGTGAGATGCGAAAACGTCATCGGCATTCGATGTGATGTGAAAACCTGCTACCATCTTAAAATTACTCGTAGTAGGTCAGGGTGAAGTTGGAAGTCAAAGTGTTGGCATTTCTAAAAATCTGAATACTGAGGAAAACAACTCAACTCTGCTCAAAAGTTCGTGTGATATTCTATGACGTCAGTAGCAAGAGACTTATGTACACTTCTCATTGGTTAAAGTGAATATTCATTGGTTTATAGTGGATGTTTGGAGAATCATTTTCAGGATGATTCTGAGCTTTGAAAGAGATCGTGAAATTTTATTCTATGTACTTAGGATTTTTCTTCACCAGCTAGTGTTAAAACCTAGTTTGATTTATTTTTTAAGTTCACAGGCAGTTGTTTTAGTATTGTGACTCCTAATCCTATGAGAGTTAAGAATGACTAACGCTGGTGAAAATCATTCTGAAACTTTGAAGCCTGAAGATGAACAGATGGGATGCAACGAACATGAAAATGAACATTGAGGCTTCTCCACAGCCTGATGATATGATACACTTGGGTGATTGTATTTTCACTTTTGGTGAATACTTTTCGGAAACGTACACGCGTGCATATTAGAAGATATACGTGTGGGAAAGATGGTATTTTTCGACCAACTATGGATGTTATTTCCTTAGAACCAGATGTGTGGAGATCACTTATTTCAAGCCTACGTAAAAATATAAATCAAAAATTAATCGAAGACCGTGATTTCGCTTTTGTTATAAAAAAGGAGAGTCGAGTGCGAATGGTAACATCTGTGTTAGTGTGCAAAGATTGTTCAAACTGAAACGAGAAGTGTTCCAGTTGATGCCTGATAGAGTTCTACTTTTGGAAAAGCCAGATTGACAAATTGTGTTACGCGTCCCCTTGTATCTCACGTAGTGTCAAAGACAAACTTATGACATATACTCTAAAAGAGTACATCCTTTCGGAAATTGAGAAAAAATATCCCTGTGATTGTCGATGTGATAAAATCAGCACATATACATCACAAGAAGTTAGTAAACTGGCTGATTCTCTACGTAAGTGACTATTTGATGAGCTCATATGCAACATAAAGTACCTTTCTAAAAAGAATGTGTGGGTTGTAAAAATGGATTCATTTTTTACATGAGAGTGCATGAATGTGAATCATTAACAAGGGGTCGAAAGTTCGACACTTTTTTCGAACAGGCTCTTTTTAATGTTAATTGGGAAAACTTGACTCGTGACTTCGTTACTTTGAATGTTGATAGTCCATGTTTAAAATGTCATGTGTCTGATTTATTTGATGCAATCGATGTTAAAAATATGCTTGAAAGTTTTGAAGAGTTTTACTTAAAGATGTAAGTTTATTTAATTGTCTTTTACTGTGTGTGTGAATAAATTGTGTTTATCATTTTAAAAGAGACTTGTGTTTTTATTGAGTTGTTGAATATGGTTGATGGATTATACTTTGAAATCACTCTTACATATATTTTTTATATGCACTTTCTTGTAAGTAATCTTTATACTATCGGTGTTGTCTTCATCTTATTGTATGGTTTTGTAATTAAGACTGAATGAAAATATAATTTTTGTGATATTTCTATAGTTTAATACATGCGAAGGACTTCAAATAATGCTAAGTGGAAAGTCAAAATTAGAACCGTAAAGCTTAAACATGACAATGGTTTGAAAACAATACACAGTTATATTCACATACACAAACTCGTACGTATCAATACACTTACATTAAAGAGAAATATTAAAGACTTATAAATTCTCATATGAGATAAGAACGCTCTTTCTTAACTTAGTTGGTCACATGATCGATAAAAGATCCTCACCTATTTGTGATTTGTCATGAAATAATATACATCGATAGATATGTTACTAAGTGTGTAATAGTTTTTATTTTTCTTAAATTCAAAGTTAAAACCAATTTGTTAATTGTAGGATTATATTAAGTGCTAAAAAATGCGATATTTTCGCTTATAATTTCGGTTGATGTGTAAAGTTTTATTACAAGTTCCCTCACACGAATGAACAATAACATGCTAGATGGATATTTGAAAGCTTGAGTGGATGATTTGTAAGTATCTTAAACATTATTATTATTATTTGTAATGCGTGTGTGTTAATTAATACTTAGAGTGCAAAGAGTAAATGGTTAAGTGCTATTGGTTATTAATACTAAGAGTAAAGTGATATTGAGTTTTAAATTTAATTAAATCATTTCGTTTGAAGATTCAGTTGAAAAAATTTTATTTTGTAAGTTTGAAAATTTTTGAAAAAAAAGATTGAAAGGAAAAAAAACAATATGTTACAAAAATATTATTATTATTATTATTTTGATTTGAAAAAAATATTTTTGCGGAAAAATTTACTGTTGTAAGATTAAAAATTTATTTTTATATGATTGAAAAAAAATTGATTTTTTTTAATTAGTGGAAAAATATTACAAGTTTGAGAAATTATTTCTTAAAAACATTTTATATGATTAAAGAAAATAAAAATTTTTGATTTCATTTTCTAAGTAGAAAAATATTACAAGTTTGAAAAAATACTGTTTTGAATCAAAAATCTGTTTTTGAAAGAAATATTCTTACAAGCTGGAAATTTTTTTTATAAGTTTGAAATGAAAAAGAAATTAATTCGAAACTACGAATTAAAATCTAAAATTTTGTTTGGAAAACCTGACATCAGGCTATTGTCGATCTATGTGCTTGATATTTGAGAAACGTGAACTAATTTTAATTGGTCAGAAACAGTGACATCACTTGAAAGACGTAGGCCAGGTGGTGAATAATACTAGCACGTGGGGTTTGTTATCTGTTATCGGTAAAGGGGTAGATAGCAATATTGATAAAGTCATTTTCTCAATTCGCCTCGGTGTGTGTGTGTGGACGATCCGAAGTGCTGTAGGATTACGATAGTTTTTTTCAACAGCCGAGTTGATTTGCGATATCACGGCATGCGTTCTGAAAATCGACGATGGGCAGCCAGCCGTATGCAGCGATTTCAAATAAAACATGCGTGTAATTGTAATTTTGTGAGATTGAGTTATAATTAACAATCCACTTATTACAATTTCATTCACTGTTTTTAAATAACTTCGCAATAGCTGGTACTTGAGGGATTTCACCCCAAAAAGGTTAGTCTTTTGTACTTAATTTTAGTCAGTATTTAGCTATAACTTAATTTGTCAAAATTTAGATTAAGTTTCTTAATTTAACGTATAGCTGTCCATTTGAATGTATCGTTCGAAAAGGATAAAGACTAAAATAAATGATATCGATTTTGTTAAAGAAATTAGTTGTTAAAGTAAAATATTATTGGGAAAATGGAATAGCCAAAGTGATTCTAATTCATGAAGGTTGAAAATTTTGTTTTGTTCTAACAAGAGTGCTTGTATGAAAAAAAAAAAATAATAATAATAAAGTAAAACACTATGCGATAAAATGACTAAGTTAAATACTAATCAAAAAAAATAATTAATAGAGTTGATTAAATAAAATGTGATAAATTAAATGAAACTCTTGAAAAGCATATAAAGTGATGAAATGTAACTTGAGTGCGAAATTTGCTTACTGGAAAAAAATTAAATAAGTTGATTTTTTTTTAAATCGTGAAAATTTATTAATGATAAGTGTTAATTACTACTAAGAGTAAATTGATTGCAAGTTTTTAAAATAAATTAGTTGGATGAAAATTGTAGACATGATAATGTTTCGAAAAATTTGTGGGTTCGATTCCTGTTACTAATTGTGAAAAATTTCTAAGTTTAAAAATAACGGGAAAAAAAAAACGATAAAGTTAAAACAAGCAAGAAAATGATTAAGTTAAATACTAAGCGATAAAATGACTAAGTTTAATACTAATCAAAAAATAATTAAATAAAATGTGATAAATTCAATAAAACTCTTGAAAAGCATATGTAGTGATAAAATGTGACTTGAGTGCGAAATTTGCTTACTGGAAAAAATTAAATAAGTTGATTTTTAAAATCCATGAAAATTTCTTAATGATAAGTGTTTATTAATGCTAAGAGTAAATTGATTCCAAGTTTTGAAATGAATTTCAGTAGAAGTTATTTTTCGGTAAGTCTATTTTTAGAATTTGCTGACATGAAGTTTTGATACTCGACTTATAATTTTAACATTTCTCGGGTTCTTCATTGATGTTTAACTTTTTTATGTGATGTGTTTTATTTTAGCGTAGGTAAAAATAATTAAATAAAAGTGAAATTTATAAATTGTAATGAAAATTCTGTTAATGAAATTAGTTGGTTGTAAAGTAATATTTTGGAAAAGCTGTAATGAATGATAAATAGTAAAACGCAGTAAGTAAAATAGTAAAGTATGGTAAAGTAAAATAAAATAGTCAGAGGGGATTTAATTCATGAAAGTTGAAAATTTTGTTTTATTCCATCAAGAGTGTTTGCATGAAAAAAAAAAAAAATAAAGGAAAATATGATTAACTTAAATATCGATGATAAAAAATAATTATTAGAGTTAATTAAATGAAATGCGATAAATTAAATGAAACTCATGAAAAGCATATGTAGTGATAAAATATAACTTGAGTGGGAAATTTGGTTACAGTAAAAAATTATTTAAGAAGATAATTTTTAAAATTCATGAAAATATTTGATAGTGATAAGTGTTAATTAATACGAAGAGTAAATTGATTGTAGATTTTGGAAAATTAAATGGATAAATGTATAAAAATAATAACGTATGTGATAATGTAAAATAATAATAATGAAAAAGAATCAAAGACGATTAAATGAATCTAAATCGTAAATGAGTTGCTATTTTAGTAAACTCAAACTAGAGTGAAAAGCATTTTAGTAGGAACATGTTAAAATCTCTTGTGCTAAGAAAAATAAATAACTTTTAAGCATAATTTTGTAACTGGAATAAATGTATGATAAAATGATTAAGTTAAGTATTAATGAAAAAGTAATTATTAGAGTTAATTAAATGGTATGTGATAAATTCAATGAAACTCTTGAAACGTATATGCAGTGATGAAATGTAACTTGAGTGCGAAATTTGCTTACTGGAAAAAATTAATTAAGTTGATTTCTTAAAATCCGTAAAAATTTGTTAATGATATGTGTTAATTACTACTAAGAGTAAATTGATTGCAAGTTTTTAAATTAAATTAGTTGGATGAAAATTGTAGACCTGATAATGTTTCGAAAAATTTGAGGTTTCAATTCCAGTCACTAATTGCGAAAAATTTCTAAGTTTAAAAATATCGGAAAAAAAAACGATAAAGTAAAAACAAGCGAGAAAATGATCAAACTCTAAAATATACTAAAAAAAAAAAAAATCGAAATCACGAAAAAATAATCTAAGTCTGAAATGCTTGAAATTAGTTAAAGACTAAAAAGTTAAGAAAATAGTTAAAGACTGAAAATAATTGAAAAACGCTAAAATAGTGAAAAAAAAATCAAAGTGCTAAATGACAGGAAAAAACGTTAAAGTTCAAAATGTGTGAAAGAATATTTAAGTTAATTATTTCTTCGAAAATTTAACAAGTAAGAAAAAATATTTTGTTGTATGAAAGTCAAAAAAAAAATTAGTTAAGAAAATTATTTCTTCGAAATTTTTTCAAGTTAGAAAAAAATATTTGTCAATTTGACAAAGAAAAAAGAAATTAGTTAAGAAAATTTAACAAGTTAGAAAAAATAAAAATGATAAAGTTTGAAATGCATGAAAAAGAAAATCAAAGTTTAAAATATATTTCAAGTCCACAAAGCATTGAACCAAATCTAAAATCTCGAATGGGTTGTATTTAAATAAATCTTTACTTAAGTGAAAACTTTGTTATTATGAAAAATAATAATAATGATGATAGTTTCAATTATGAGCTGAAATACAGTTAATGATATGCCATGATTAGTACTAAAGAGTGAATTAACTGATGGTTTTAAAATTAATTTAATTGTAATATTCGTTGTCATGGTACAGATTCACATTAAGACTGAAAGAGTAATGAAAAATATAGCATAGTGGTTAGCATACGTTTTTGCTAACTCAAAGTTTGGGTGTTCGATTCCCGGCCGCCACATTCTGTAAAAATAAAAATAATTAAATTCGCAGAAATATTCAAAAGTCCGGAAATAAAAAAATCAACCTCTCAATAGATGGCGCCACGAACGTTCTTAAAAGTTGCCATCCAAAAGTTAAAACGTAGCAACAAGTGTTGCCAACTGAAAACTAAAAAACTCTGGTTGTCATAACAACCAAAACTTTGACGTTGCCATTCAAAAAGTGAAAAACCTCCTAGTCTTCTATGACTAGAAAAACGACAAAGTCCAAAAGCGCGGGAAAATATTCAAAAACGCGCGAAAACTATTCGTAACCTTTCGCGAGCGAAAACGAGGAAGGGCGAAATCACGGGAAAACCCCGTCATCTTCTTCAAGTTTCACGCGCAACCCAAGGTCATCCCCAAGGTCGGAGGAAGTGGAGGGGGGTCGGCAGGGGGTGGAGGGGCAATGCATTGCCCGATTGCCCCTCCTGGCGTTGAACTGTCAATTTTTACCTACTTACAGGCGAACCAAATGACCTTTTAATTTTTTACTGTGGACAAAGCCGTGCGGGTACCACTAATGAAGAATAAAAAGGAAAACCCAGCCTGAATGTAAACAATGTGACTAAAGTTTTAACTCAAACCAAAGCACTTAAAAGGTAGGTAAATAAGAGAGAAAAATTTAAAAATGTACAACATTTTAAACAACATTAACTCAAAAATTTTTTAACATTAAAAGGGCTAAAATAGTGATATAAAATGTAAACTAAAACTTTAAACACCAATTACCTAGAAATTGATGGCGTCATTAATGACATGAAACAAAATAAATAGCGAGCAGATTTATTCTAAATCTATGCCGAAGAATGCTTCAAAATTACAATAATAAAATTTACGAGTAAGAGTTTAACAAATAAGATAGTATATTAATTTTTATCTAAGTATTACATCGACAATATTAAACATAATAATATTCAAAATGATTCTTAAAAAAATAAATAAAAATTTCAAAATATATAAATAGTAATGAAAATTGAAATGAAAAAAAAAAATACATTAGCACAACATTGTTTTAATTTTAAGGACAAAAAAAAAAAAAAAAAAAAAAAAAAAAAAAACAGAGATGTAAAATTCATTTAAAGCCAGGAACTCCGTTCACCTGAAAATCAATATCTTCAATGATATAATCTCAAGAAAACAAAATGAAAGTAGCTTTTTTCCAACTAGTCGCCAAAGAATACAATTAATATTAAATTTGGAATAATTCCATTTATAAGTAAGAAACATAATAAATAAAGCAAATTCGTCTTATCTAAACAATAAATAGTTTTCTACTAATTTAGAAAAACTATCCTCAAAATAATACTTTAAAGAAATAATAATTTGAAGATGCATAAGTAATAATAAACACACAATTATTATTTCAAAAGCACAAAAAATAACAATGTAATATTCATTTAGGCATAAAATAAAATTAAAAAAGTTTTACTCTAAATCGTTGCCAAAGAAACATTCAAAATACAGTAATACAATTAATGCGTAAGAATTAAAAGGAATGGAACAAAATAATTTGTATCCAAACTATAAATCATTTTCGACTATTTCAGCGCAAGAATTTTCAAAGTAATATTTTACAAGTGAGAAGAAAACGAAAAAAATATAGAAAATTTAAATCCGTTTCTAATAAATTAGAAGTTTTTGCAATCACGAATTGCAGCCAGATGTTATCTATGATTATAAAAGAAAATTACCCAAATTTCCATTTACCTTTTCATATTTAGTCTTTTATTTATCTATTTCTTTTTTATTTGTTCAAAGAATAAACATTATTTTATGTTTCAAAGATTTAGCAGGAACCAACTAATATTTATCGTCTGCAGCATTGCTTGTTTAAAACTAATTTACATTTTTATTTCAGCTGTAATTTCTTCAGTGGCAACCCTTGGTTTCGTTCATTATCGTCTGCTGTTAAAATCATAGACTAATAATAAGAGTAGACCGAGCTATGGCAACCCTTTTGCTGCTCATAAACCAAACCATGTGACTGGTGGATATCCTAGCAACAGCGGGCGTTGATCGTAGCAGACGATCAACGCGAGCGAGAAATAAAATAAATAGAATTTATGAAACACGGAAGAATGATCTTTTATGGAGTCTGATTTGTAAATTTGTTATTCTAAGTTGTAAATATTTTGTTACTATAGTGAGTTTTTCGTTTAGATAGTATTGTGCATTTTCTTTATTCAATTTTAATAACTCTCTAAGCAATTAAAGATGCAAGCGCCCAAAAAGAATCCGCAAACGGTAAGATTTTTACCTACAATTTCAATTTAAGATACCGATTAGTACATTTTTGCGTTAACGCAAAACGTTTACGCCATTACGTTTACGCCAACGCTGATGTAGTAGTTCCGAATGAAATTAAAGTTTCTGAAAACTGCGATCAAAAACTAATTTCTAATGTCAAAATAATGTATAACTAAAAGAAAAACAATTCAATCATCTCAGCACCTGGGGAAAAAATTATAATAAAAATACATTACGTCTTAAAATACATGCCGAGTGCCAAACTATTGATAACCCTGCCAGCTGGCAACCACGCCGCCAAAGTTTTCGCCGAGCCTTCCACCAGTCACATGATGTATCCATGAACCGATTTTTTCATCAGCAAGTCTGGGGAAGCTCGGTCTACTCTTATTATTAGTCTATGGTTAAAATTCATTTCAAAAAAAGATTAACGTAGCAAAAATGATTTATCAAAAATATTCTCAATACAAGTTGAATAGTCTTCGTTACTCTGCAAAGAGATAGGATATTAATTTCGGTCAAGTGAGGACAATATAAGCAGTTCGTGATTGCTCAAGAAGTAAGATAAGATTATTTTGTCAAATTTATACTGGTGTATTTGTTTGATTGATTGTTTTTTGGAATTTTTAGAATTTATATTGACCAACTGCTCCGTATTTTGTAAATGAGGAAATATTTATTTTCCCGTTAACGAACTTTTTTTTTTCGAATTTTACGTATGAATTGTATCGAGATTTTTGTTTTTTTAATTTATTTTATTCTTTAAAAGAGTTGTGTTTCAGTTTTCTTTCAGCTTTTGACTTAAAGGTTAGATTAATTTTCTCAGTGGCTCTTCTTACGTAATCTTTGTTGCATAAGTATGTGATTTTCGTGTAACAATGATTCATCTTTTTATTCTATTCCCATATTAATTGGAAAACATTATATTTTTAATGCTTTTACCGCCTGTTTGATAAAGAGAGAGAAATAACATTAAAATGTACCTATGGAAGTGTATATGTATGAAATAATAATGATAACAAATAATAATAATAATAATAACAATACTTATAATAAAAATTCTTTAAAAAAATAGCTAAAGGCATGTAGCGCATGTTAACTTCGCAAAATGAAAATGATGACAGAAAAATATTTCAGAGGCGCCGCCGACAAGGTTTCATTTCGGAGGGGTTTCAATGAAATTTTCATGTGATCAAATTTGAGTTTTGAGCTCATGCGAACAGTATACGAACAGGATACGAACAGGTATACAAACAGGAAAATTAATTGAAAAAAAAGGCCATTTTTATTTTTAAATTTTCTTCCTCATTTCGGGAAGGGTCCAGGCCCCATGATCCCTTCCTTCTCTTTGCTACGCCACTGGGCGCCACGTGAGAAATTTTGCCGATTAAGTCACAGAATCTTGATTTTTAACACATGTCGCGTATCCTTATACAAGTTTAAATCCATTTTAGGACTGTTGTGACAAACCCTCACTATACATAAGGTAAATTCTGGCTGCGCTAGTGAGTGGCGGGAAGTTAAAAAATCATCTAAATCTAAAACAAACTGCCGAAGATGTTCACGTAGTGGTGTATTAACGTTGAGAAGCATAACTTTTGAGATAAGGGTCAAAATAAAAAATACATTTTTTTTTTCTGAAGTAGTTTTTTTTTTTAATTTAATTAATTTTCTGGTGTCAGACTTTATAACACCTTCTATTTTATTAGTAGATAAAAAGCTTTGAATGTATTCAATTGGTCCCTGCAGTGCTTCCCCTCCTTTTTTTTCTTCTTTTTTTTAAGTCTTCAAAAATTGCTCAAGTATGATAAAAAAGAAAAAAAGTAAGTAAGAAAAATTCGCATTTCCTGCAAAATATTTTTTACTGAAATGTTCAAATTCAAGCAGGCCTGTTTGTTCAGTATAAGAAAAATAAGCACTGTAATTACTCGGTAATGTCATCAGGGGTGCCACCCACTCCCTAAGGGCATGGGCGCACCCAAGATCGTAGCCAGGATTTTGTTGGGGGGGGGGGTCAAAATTTTTTGACAAAAAGACGAAAAAGTCACTTGTTGCTATGATTTTTGTAGCATATTGAGCAATGGTAGACATATAGGCAATATGGCAATACAGTGGGGGGGGGGAGAAGACGTGGGGGAGGGTAGGTGGTATTATTGGTTGTTTTTTGGAAAGTTTTCTTTTGAACAGTAGTTTTACTGAATTACCAAGAATTAAAGTTACTTTATCAAAATGTCAACATGAAAAAAAAAGTTTCATCACATGATTTAAATTTATTATTATAATATCATTTAATCAAAATTTAATAGTGTACAAGTTTTGTTAGTTCAGAAAAAAAAGTGTTTTTTCGTAAATGTCGCAATTTGCGAAAGATACCTTGACATAAGGACCTTTAATTGGCGCTCAAGTACATCAAATCACTTTTCATGAGCTCTAAGGTTCGGGAGCGCCCAAATGATTGCTTGTTGATGTTAGGGCGAGAAGAGGAGAGGGGGGCGGAGAGACATTTCCCCGGAAAAATTTTGAAGTTAGTTTTTAAAAAGGCAGGTTTTTAGAAGATCTTCAGTAATGAGTGGGAAAAAGGTTTGGGGGCCACTTTTCGGTAATTTTCGGGGGCGCGCGCCCGGAATTTTTTTTCGAAATTGAAGCCCTAAAAACGAAAGTTTAGACGATATTTGGTGATAGGGAGGGGGCGTTGACAACTTAATTTTTTCCGAGTTGAAGACTGTAAAACGATATTTTTGGCATTTTTTTATAGCATATGAAATTTTTAAAATTTAGGGGGGGGGGATCTGACCCCTGACCCCCCTTCGCTGGCGCTTTTAGCGCATTTCCCTCAGTAATGCAGAGACTCCCGCCCCCCAAATGAAAAGAATCCCCCGAAAAACAACCTCACCTAAAAATTTCAATGGCGCAGTCTGCACAATGATCCCTCCCCCCTAAGTGAGCACCCCTGATGTCATTACAGTCTTTATATACTTAATTTATCTTATTTACTTTATTTAATGTAAGAAATAGCATTATCTGGCATCAAATTCTGTCAATTGTAAAAGCGGTAGATTGCACTTTGAGGCAGTACAATGGTACTCGTGGGCGGTATACAGCGAGATCGATTATGGGGGATCAACCTCCCAAATTTCATGGTTTTAAGCCGTGCTGCCATTTTTATTATACAGTTTGCATACAATGATTGGGGCTATGATGATAACTCCTCCTCCCCCCGTTTTAAGAAGGTATATTTTGACAGCGCTAGTCTTGTGGGTCCATTGATATAATATTTAAAATCTAAGACGATTTTAATCTCAAATGAAGAAACAATGTTTAAAATTATTTAAGAGTTTGCAGGACATAGCGGTTAAAGATAAAATACTTTTAAGTATTGCATTCTAATGTGAAAAATTGTTTTAGACCCGAAAAACGCAAACCTAAACTAAAATGCTGTTTAAATTTTTCGAAACTTGATTTACAGCTACGAAGGTCACAATGTACGCTGTACTTCTACTCCATAGAACAAGAAAGAAAGAAAGAAAAAACCTAATTATTTTCAAACATAGGAAGTGATGCTCGTGAAAGAACACAAATCCCATGATCGAAAACTCGTGGGGAAAATGTTCGTCAGATCTCAAAATAGAAAAGAAAATGAAATGATTGTTTCCCTCTCGGAGCACGTCAAGTTCAATTTGCAATTCAATGTCTCTCATCGTTTTCTGGGCTCTTGTTTTGCTTTTCTTTTGGTTCGAGGAAAAAAAAAAGAAAAAGAGACTTCTTACAGCAGATTTAAAAGCTTTTAGCTTTTTTCCTTGCAACTTAAGATGAAAATCTAATGTTAGAAAAACAAATTTGGTGCATTTAACTTTGGGTAGCAAACTTGAATTAATAATAATAATAATGAGCTTATTTTATACTCTTGATTTTTATCTTCACTTTTCGAGGGGGAGCCGCACCTTCTTTGCTGTCAGACCTCTCAGTGGTGTTTTAAAACTATTTTAGCTGCCAATGTAAAGATAATCTCAGTTTCTTCATGAGACTTTTTGCCTTCGGCTCTGTTACGACCAGAGGCATGACTAGGACTTTTTCCATGACGAGAAAACCCTGCTTGACATTTTATAGGGATGACATTCATTTTAGAGCAGTGAAATATATGGGAACAGTTAAAAACTCGAAGGTAATGAATAATTCTGTTTAAAAAATATTTTTCTGAGGAGAGAATGGAAGATGGCAGGGAAAGAAGATGTGTACAATATTTTGATTTTCAACGTTTGGATTCCCCTCCCCCACCTCTATAAAAAAAAGTTTTGTTCAAAAACAAATTAGATATTTCATTTCCTTTTTTTTTCTTTGAATTACAAAAAAAAAATGAAAAATAAATATAATTAATAAAAATCACACAGACAAAAAAAAAAAAAAACTTGTGCTTTAGTAATCAGTCAATGAATTAGGCAATGAGACTGTTGATGTTGTAAATTTATCAAAATTTGTGAAAAATTGATGTTTCGGGCAATGTGCATCGTAAGTCGAGCACCAAGTTCATACCTAGTTTTTTTTATCTTTTCAAATCTAACGATTGCCGAATAGGTAGTTTGATTTGATTTTCGATTCACGTGTTCAAAATAATTTTATTTTGCGACCGAACAATGGCTCAATCCCTGTTCTTTTTTTTTTTTTTTTTAATTCTATTCCATGAGAAAATCCCATTTTATCCCTTCGGGGGCAAGAGTAATTACCCCCAGATTAGGAACTGTGCTGTAATATGTAACGATCCTCGTAGGCTACGATTCTTTCTTTCCGCGATTTCTACGTTTCAGTATCTCCATCTATCGATTAGTATGGGAGGCATTTTCTATATCACCATTTTAAAAGGTTTATTGAACAACTTGTGAACAAAGAAGAAGAAGTAAATAAAAGAAAAGAAGCGCAAAAAAAAAAAAAAAACATGCATTTGAATGGTCAGAAAGATAAACATGAAAGTTTCAAAACATTTTCCCAAAGAAAAAAGCCAAGAACTTTCCAAAATGGAAAGTTTAAAATGTCAGTTGGTTCGCCTTCATAATTTTTGAAAATGCTTTTTTTTTTTTTTTTAAATTCAGTTTGTCAAGAAACAGGTGTGCCCACCTGGGGGAATGGGGGAGTTATAGCGCAGACTGTACTATTAGAATTGTTCGCGGGGGTATTCTGAGAGGTATTTTCCTCTTTTTTTTGCGGGGGGGGGGCTTTGCGGGGGCTCTTACTTTGGGGATATTTGTGGGGATGGGGTGCGCTCTTTCTCTTGAAAGGTGAGCACCCCTGCAAGAAACATTTTATTTTTAAAGTCGCTACATCACTCCAATAAACCTGAAAATCAGCCTCCTACAGCACTTTGTTTATTTAAGTAAAATATGCGCAAATTGTGTGATGCATTACATTTTTGATATCACAATAATGCATTACAATTTTGAAATCACAAACTTAAAACGTTCAGTCTGTAACAAATGAAAAAGCAAATACGTAAGCTATACAATAGTAAAATATAATAAGTAATACAAGATAAACCGAATACATATTAAGCATGTTAATTCACTCTTAATTTCAGTTTATAACTTAGTGACAATATACAATTAATTGAAAGTAAGATAAATAGAAAAAGGTGAAATTTCATTGCTGATAGAAACAAAAGTCGGGGAAAAAAATCGGGAAAAAAAAATCTAGCCTAAAAAAGCAAAATTGCATTTGCTGAAAATAGTCAAACGTAAATTTTGCATCACATGTCTTTGAGATAAAGAAAAAATAATCAATTGAATATAAGGTTAAAGTATTTATCACACGTCTGAGTGCACAAACACATATGAAATTACTGGTAGAGATAAAGAGAGAAACTATTTTCCTTTTGAGATAAAATGTTGAATCCCCTTTATCTCTGTTTTCTTTAGAGAGCTCCTGATGCGGAATACATGGAATTTCAGGTATTTAATTTATTTACTTATATATTATATTATTACTTAGATATTTTCTGGTTTACTTAAGTAAACCAGAAAATATCTTCATATTTTTCTGAAACTAGATCTGTTTTTAATGGAAATACGTGAAACAATACAACATGGCAACACGTATGATTTTTTGTTTCAAAATTACTCTGCCAGTGTGGAGGAAGGTAAAATGTATTATAATGTTTTTGATAGTTTACTTAAGTTTAAAATAAATGAATAAAACAAATTAAGGAGGAAGCAATCATTTGGAATCCCAATTTTTAAATTTTTTTACTGCTCCTGGAACACAGTTCTTTTAAGCAAATATAAAAAACATTGAGTTGTATTTCGGTTCAGCTGTTATAGATGGCAGCACATATCATATAAGTCAATAAACTGTTACGTTCTTTGATAGTTAAATAAGAGATAAAGATGAGATGAGTTTTCCTTATGCATTAAATATCGAAACCTTTGGTATAGATGAGGATTTTATCCTCTTTAGGTGATGATGAAAGTCGGGCTTCTTTTTTCGAACCAAGGGAAGCCCATTCTCCGCAGGGGCATCCTTAAATTTTTTGATTAGAGGAAATTCTCAATTTTCCGAGTGACTCCCAATTTTATCTTTTGATAAAATCCGAGCATGCAAGTACACCCACATCTGATGAGAAAAAACATTAGGTATATGCAAGACATTTTCAACGATCCAATCCTGTCATCAAATGAGAGAAAAATAAAAAAAAATCATGGTATGTACTTGTTTGTCAGTTTTTTATTTCTCAAGAAAACATCGTCATTTTTTTTTTTTATTTGCACTCCTGGCTTCGAAAAATGCTTGAAGCTTTTCAGAACATCAAAACAGCTACTGACATTGACCTTCAAATATCCTGCACCGTCGTCGCTTTCATTATTTTTTTCATCTGCTTTAGCTTGAATTTGAGCTACACAATATCGTCATTAGTATTTCTGAAAGAAAATTTTCCAAATGCTCCTTACTCCCCAAATGAAAAAAAAAAAAAAAAAAAGACGGTCATCACTTGCTCTCAGAATTAGTGACTCCTACAACTTTCGGTTGACTTTAAAATGTTAAAGGAATTTTGCCGAAAAAAGAAAAGCTGAGCCAGCAAAACAATACAAATTTAATGGATCACAAAGTACAGTAGAACTCCAATTATCTGAACCCCTATTCTTCGAATGGCTGATTATCCGAAACTTTTTCAGAATTGCGATTCGCAAAATAATAATTGTCTACGCGCTATTCCCTCCGCGAAACAGCACACAGTTTACTGTGACAGAAATGGTAATGCAATGTAAGCAATGACTTTCATTTAAAGTTCGGTGTGTGCATATTCTACTAAGTGTCGCCTTTTCATTTGATTAATTAAAAAGTGTTTTCTTTACGTTTTTCTTTCTCCAATTTTAAACACACATTCAATAATCAATTGAAATCGACTCACTTTCCAGACAAAATTCAATGTTATCCGGATGGGGTCCGGATACAATTGATTCGGATAATTGGAGTTCTACTATATTACTTGCTTTATTAATCAGCGTTTGCTTGCTTTAAACGAGTTACGCTCCAAAAGACGTAGCATTGAACATCGTACCCACCAAGTAATTTGTGCTTCTTTCGTTAAATCCGGGTTCTCATTGAATCAAGGTTCGTTATAAACGAGAGTGACTGTATGTTTTAAAATTATGTTGGAGAAAAGGGGGCACATGTGAATATGGTAAGTTTTACTAGGATAACGTCAAGCAAAAAATCTTAAAAAATTCTCAAGTAATGGCAGCGTCAGCCATATACCTATTAACCAAACTTTCAAAGCAAGGAGCCAGTTTATGTTCCTCTGGTAACAGCTTCCTTGTTTTAGCACATGCTGATTAGTGTTGTGCCGGATCGTTAAAAAAGCAGATCCGCGGATACCGATCCGGATCCGGATCATTAGTGTCAAGATCGGCGGATACGGATACGGATCTCAAAATTTTTCTTTAGCAATATCTCAAAATTTACTGTTCGTAAATCACCTTTACAGACAGTAAATAGATAATTTAGTCTCACCTTTTTTTGAAGGATGCCGAGAAAAACAAAAATGAAGAATAACAGAAACCCCAAATCAATAACAAAAACTAGCATTAAATTCAAAATTAAAAAAAAAAAAAAAAGATGTCCCAGAGAGCCGACCTCACATTAAGATGAATTTCGCGGGTCAGATTACACATTTTATAACAAATATGAACTGACAGAAGGTAAAAATTTTAAATCATTGAGCTTTTTCTCCTTATCTTCCGATTATGAAATCACTACCAATCACGCGTATAAAGGCTTAGAATTGCATTTAAAATTTACTTTACAAGATTATAGCTCCTACTGTATATAAGTTGGAAGTTTCAAATAAATATCAAACACAGAAAACTTCGTTCTTTCAATTAGTGCCAACATTTTTAACGCACGGGTAAATTTTTACTACCATAATTGTGAAAAACGCTTAGTCGGTTTTTAATTAATATCTCTGGTAATTAAAGTTCTACAAAAACGAGGCCAAGCTAAGAACACTTTCGATCAAGTCACCTTTTGAACGAAAAATGAATTATCAAAATCGGTTCATCTGTTTAGGAGCTACGATGCCACAAAAAGACGCACTGATACAGACTTTCAAAACTTATTTCCCCTTCCTTTTTGCAACGGGGGGAGGGGGGTATACAAATTGGCTTCTGAAATGATACCTTATAATTTAAATAAGGAATAAAACCTAATTTAAACGAAATTTAAGAGTCTTTTATTCAAATATTTAAAATTTTTTAGAATAGAAATGATCCGTTTAAGATCCGTCAAAAAAGTAACGGATACGGATACAGATCTTTATTTTTTCTCAGATATCCGTGGATACGGATACGGATATCCGAAACATTACTAATGCTGATGCATTTTTATCACTGTCTTCTTCGTGTAAAACATATTTTAAACTAACAAATAAGATAAATTTAATTACTGCAAACCATTAATGAACATTCACGTAAATTTATGCCAACATTTAAATTTTTTAATTAAATTACAAATTCTTTATTTTTGAAAATTAGTTCTAAGGTAGGTGACGGGGCACTTGTGAACGTAACATGTAAGGGCACATGTGAACTTTTCCCATATCCTCTCCGCAATATAAATATTAGTGTAAGCGTATTACAAATGTTGAAAGTAATGTAAAGATTTATAATTATTATTTTGCTGCAGTCAGTTTGTAAATTAAATGTTAATTATTTTTACATCATTATTAATTATTTATTTTATTATTTTTTATTTTTTAAATTCTTTAACTACTAAATAGCGGGGCAAAAATTTAGTATTTATATACAATTTGCAAGAAAAATAAAGACAAATATTTTCCTTTAACTAAAACCTGAAGTTTAGAATAATTTTAAAATTCATCATTCTGTATGAAGCTTGAACGCACTATATATCACTTTTTCTGATCACTGATTCAAACCTTGTTAACGCGAAACTCATGGGGCCATTCGATGATTAATTTTTCTACATATTTTTCATTCCGTTCGGTAATACTTTCAAGAATATTTTTTGCATACTATACATTCCAGTTTTGAGCTTCAAACGAAAAACTCATATCTATTCAAATTCACTTAGAACAATATAATAAAAAAAAAGTTTACTAATAGTTTTTCAGCTGATATTTATGGATATTAAGCTATAGCGATGACGATTCAAATGATGAATCGCGTAAATTAAAAAAAATAATTGAATTTTGACATTTTGAATTCAAATTACAGTGAATCCTGTGTAAGTTGACCACTTGCGGTGCAGTACTTTGGTGGTCAACTTAGACAGCTGGTCAACTTATAGAAGGCAGTAATGATTTTTTTTTTTTTTTGTCATTTCTTGTCCCATGCATTCATTTTTTAACTAATTGGAATACTTTAAACTAACTTTCATTGTTTAACATTACTTTAAAACAATAAGAAAAAATGTTGTTTAAATATTTTTAGAGTTTTTTTACCAGTATGACACATAAAGTATCATACAAATTTAAAATTTCTGTGAATCGATGAAAAAAAAAATTTCCTCATTGCTTATGAAAAACTACTTACTTGATATTAATCTCGAAAAATTCATAACAAGTCAAAAGTGACTCAAATTCTTCATTTGATTTTTTCTTGTACATTTGTAACCATGATAATCTACTTTTCAACAAAATAACTCCTTATTGAAATTTGTCTCATTTTCTGGGACTTAACATTAGCCCAATATTTTTTCGATGGAAACACAAATATTCATAGGTTCCTCTAAAATGGTATGGTTACTTATTTGAGGCATAACTGGTGAAACTTTTAGTACAATCTAATGCTTTTGCGTAGTGATCAATTTACAATGGGTTTTTTTACAATACTCCAAACCAAAGCTGGTGTATATTAGTGGTCAAGATAGACAGGTGGTCAAGATAGAGAGGTGGTCAAGTTACAGAGGTTTTCCTTCATCATATAAGATAGGACTAATTCCGTTCCTGATAAAAGCGGTCAACTTACAAAGGTGGTCAACTTTACAGGTTTTATTGTATCTTTTTCGCAATCACGAGTGTGTATATGTAAGTGTGTGCGTTTGTGTGTGTATATCTCTGTGTGTGTAGGCCTGTGTGTTTGTGTCTGTGTACAGGCATGAGTGTGTGGGTGTGTGTATGTCTGTGTGTGTGTAGGCGTGTGTGTTTGTGTCTGTGTACAGGCATGAGTGTGTGGGTGTGTGTATGTATATCTGTATATGTAGGCGTGTGTGTTTGTGTGTGTGTATGTAGGTGTGTGTGTGTAAGATATGGACGCAACCTGGAGACTGTTTTTCTAGAGGGGCAGCATTGGGAGGAGGCGGTCGACGGTGGTGCTGCAGAGGGAGGCGGGGGGAAAGTAAAATCAGCGTAACGTCAAGGACAGTAAAGTGAGAACCTTAAGCAATGTGATAGATCAAAAAAAAAAAAAAAAAAAAACGCGTAACAAACTACCTATGTTTTACCTCAACAGGTACGCGTGGAACCCAAGTTTTTACCGGTAGCTTTGTAAATCACCTCAAGGTAGCGTATTCGAGCTCTGGAACTGTGAATAGCGATCCAAGCCCTTCTGTGTAGTTAAAAATGAATAAATTGAAACATTTTTACTCTTAAATAAAAGTCGTCTGCTTATATTGTCTCAGTTTTAATGGTTTAATTTTGATCAGTAAATCTTTAAAATAAAGTCTAATTAACGCATTAGCAATCTTCTTTCTTATGTGTTAAATTTAGGAAAAACTAATTATTTTGCTTTTTAAGCTAAGAAAGAATTAAAACTTTTACGAGACTTCTCTGCTGTTTCGTGTAAACAACAAAATGTTCTTCTTCTTTTGTCTTACTTTAATACTTTTAATGAAATATAGTTGAATTATGTCTTGAAATAAAATTATTTCATTGTGCGGTATCAGTTTATTACTTACTGATTCTAATTTACTATGTCAATATTTCTTTTCAAATAGCAAAAACATTTTCAATCTAATTCCAAAAATAAATCTTTACGTTGTCTTTCGCTTAGTGTTTATACAGTTTAAGGTTTAGTATTTGATTTATTGTTAATTGAATGTATACATATCAAACATTACATTTTTCTTTTAAGCGAACTGTTCTAACGAATTTTAGTTCAATAAACAAAACAAACGTTTTTGAAATTCACAAATCAAAAAGTTCTACTACTTTTACCTCAACGAAGACAAACTTTGTACTTATATTAATAGAGAAATCAAGAAAGTAATGGGACGGGGAAGTTATGTCATAAATGGGCGAGCATTTGGACGAAAACTTAGAGATACATTAAAAAATTTGAAGCTGAAAAAATGTTATGCCAAAATTAGTAACAAGCGTACATGAGTAATGCAAAACCATCTTTTTGTTTTCTTTTGCCATTGTGTCACAAATAATAGAGTTGTTGACGTAATAAAGGCTAATTACCTGGTAATTTTAGATGGCTGCTTTTCAAATCTTCCGAACCTGTGTACAGTCGACTCCCACTACAACGCGATTCGACTTACGCGAAAAAGCTATATATAACGCGATTTTTTTTACAAATAAATAGTTTTAGACCTAGCACGAATTCCTCGTCCGTAACACGAAAATTTTCAGAAGGAAATCGAGGTGGGAAAGTAATAGCTTAGTTATTGGCTACAAAAAATATTTTTTTCGCGAATGGACTTTCATCCCTTTAGCATAACAGGCAGCGGAAGTTCCCCACACCGTACTAGTCTGAACTTACGAGCATACAAATAACTACTCTGTATTTACCATATTTTTTTTCATTCTAAATGCGAAAGTTGATAAAATAATGACACCTAAGAGCACTGTTCCATCTAAAGTTTGAAAACAGAAAGACAACGAGAAAGTTTCTGACTATTAAAGAAACGCTAAAGGTGCTCTATGGGTTTGAAAAAGT
Source organism: Uloborus diversus (assembly GCF_026930045.1). Classification (NCBI taxonomy): domain Eukaryota; kingdom Metazoa; phylum Arthropoda; class Arachnida; order Araneae; family Uloboridae; genus Uloborus; species Uloborus diversus. The sequence goes on along the minus strand of NC_072737.1, from coordinate 26,880,750 downwards.
AAAAAAAAGAAGTGTCGAAGGTAGCATGACAATTAGGTGTGAGTGAATCTTCCATATGTACAATTGAAAGTCAAACTCCGTAAAGGTTCGCCGAGAAGTGTCTAAACAAAATGCAAAATTTATGAAAATGGAAGTCTTGTATTGAGAATCAAAGAAACCAAAAAGAGGGGTATTGCCATTTGCCATAGATGGAAACGTTAAAAAAGAACTAAGGAAAAGCAATTGTATTTAAAAATAGAAAAACTATTTGATCACGCAGCATAAATCATCAACATATTCGTTTTTAAAGTTACAAATATCATTACTGGATATATACAGTATTACATTGTATTATTACTGCATTCTGTACGTACTGTACTGCTTTATTTTGTGCATCTCTTTCCCGTTGATCACCGATTTTGTGCATCGTAACAGTATTTTATGTTGATTAAAACAGCTTTTTTAGAAATAAAAATAAACATTCAGTTCTTTATGCAAGAAACGGTAATGTATGGTTAGGAATGGTTTAAAATAGTTTGAGGTAGTGTTAACAAGTATCTGAAAATAATTAGGTATGTTTATAAAAAAATTTACACGTACCCTTTTCTACAACGCGAAATTTCTACTTACGCGAGGGATCTTAGAACGCATCTCTCGTTTAAGTCGGGACTCGACGGTATAGATCTTGAAAAAACAATATTACTTTACGCATAACAGTACTTACCTGTCAACAGGAGCGACCGAATGACACTTTAATTTTCTACCACGGCTAAGGACGTGCGGGTACTGCTAGCTTAAAAATAAACAATAACATTACCTTTTTGTGTGGTAAAACACCAAGTATGTATAACGTGTCTAAAACCGTTCAACTGTTCAATTGCTTATATAGGAAAAATTAATTAAATGTGTATTTCGGACAGAAAGTTATTTCGAATTGTTAAACTTGAACTTAAAAACAGAAGAAAAAAATTGCTCAAGAATTCAATTTTATTTCAGCTTAATTTTAAGTTTGAGACTTGCTGAATAAAATGAAGCGAGTGTTCAATGATAAAAGCTCATAGTAGAAGAGGAAAACGATTTAAACTTTATTCATCTTGAGAAGGATCAGCTTTCAGCAAATTTTCATCTTCCGGTTTTGTTAAAAAGTATAATCTTTAAAAAAAAAAATATAACCTCTACTGACATTTACATGAAAATATGAAATTGAAATGTTTTCTAATTAAAAAAAAAATTTAAAAAAAACATTTTTTTTTACGAAGGTTTTACTTAAAATACCCAATTGAGTACATCTAGGTTGAAGAAGTTCTAATTACAGTACATTGTACATAGAAAAAGAATACTGAGTTTTTGTCAAGTTTTATTTTTCACGAACAAAAACATACAAACAGCATATACACAAAAAAAGTAATGAAATGAAAATAGAATAAATAGTACAACGCAGTACTCAAGCTTTCGTTGACATGAAAGCAATGCGCAATTTTGAGGAGTATTTTCAAAACTATCAAAGCTCTCTTTTTTCGTGTTTATTGCTTATTGGAATACATTATTAAGAATATACCGTCCTTAAAGAACGTGTAACATTCCTAAGCATAAGTTACTTCAATTTCTTTTCCATTCACTAATAATATGGTTTATTGAGATGTATTAAGTACTGCGGTAATGGAATGATGCAAAAATAGCAAAAAAAAAAGAGAAAAAAAGAGTTGAATAAATTTCAATAACTAATCCCCTGATTTTTTTAAAGGAATTTTTCCTTGAATAACTATAGCTGTAACCTTTTTGTCATACAGATTTTTAAAAAAATCAAAAACCTTATTGATATACCTATTTTTTCATTCATGTAAAAAAAAAGAATGAATCTAATTTTTTTTTTCGAAAAGTCTCCCTAGAAAAATGATTTGATCTAAAATGAGGAACTTTGTAGAATTCCTAAAAAAATATTAGATATACACAAATTTAGCATAAATATACTTTTCAAAACCCTATGGACCAGATATCTGTAGATAAAACTACTAACACAAAAACTGTTTATGACAAATATAAATGTGTATACTATATATGCAAAATTATACACATATTTTTTCAATGAAAACTTTACATGATTTTTACATAGCTCATTGATCTTGTTCAACAAGACTTGTGTAAATTCACCGTTGAAAATCATCGGCTGCAGCAACAAATAAAATATTACTTTAAAAAAATCCAGTAAACTTCAAAATATAGCCACACAAAAAATGTTCATTATTTCGAACAAGTACGTACACAACGATCACTCTTAAAAGGAGGTATGATGTCGCAGACCAAATAGAATACAATTTTGATTACGAAATCATAGCTGCCCCAGAAACCTTGCACTGAATGTAAAATAGTATTTAAATATATACTATCTCGGCCAAGAAGAAGAATCCAGTGTTCCAGGCATGCAGTGCCTCTAGCGGCGAAACTAAACTTAGGAGGATGCAGGCTATCTGTCGGCCATTTAAGGTCAGACGCCTTAGGAGCTAAACGTGTTAGATCAGGTCGCTTGGTGCTTAGAGCGTCACCTGTACGCTCTACCGGAATTGCAATGGCTGGAAGACATAGGTCGGACAGGAGTTACATAAGAGACAAAGAGAACAACATGTGGGCATTAGCCGCCATTTTGGGTGAGAAAACGAAACAGAATTGGTCCTATCTTCTTGGCCGAAGCTTGGGGATATATCCACAAGATAAGTTCAGTTCAATGTTCTTTTTCGATGCTTCATTTGAACTGCCTGTGGATTTCAGCATTTGAACAACTTTTTACACTTTCCGATTTCCGTAGAGAGAGCGCCGGCCTTGAATACATTCATTTTGGGTCGCATGTGCTTGGGAACTAACTTTTCAAGAACGCTAGAAAGAGAAGACAAATAAATAAATGTTTTGAAAAATCATTCGTCTTTCATCATCAAGAAATATAACTAAATCATTTACGAGTCATGATTAATAGGAGATATATAAAATAAGTAGAAAATGAGTAAATAAAGTTTAATCTTCAGAAAAGAAGTTCGTAATAATAAAAAAATGGACAATAGTGTTAATACTTCGTCAATTTTACACGAGTTATGAGAAAATTCTTTGTTGTGAAATCTGTTGGAGGTTGGTATTAATATCAAAAAAAGAGCCCATATCGTTAATATTTATTTTCGTTATTAGATTACATTTACTCTCATTAATCAGAACTGATATATTGACCGACTGAGCCTTTCTTCAATTGCCATTAAAGTTTTTTTACTTCAAAATACACGTTACGATATTTTACACAATAAAGGGGGGGGGGTATTTTTAAAACAAATTTTTACTTAGAAAAATAATACAGTAAAACCTGTGAAGTTGACCACCCTTGTAAATTGACCACCTGTCTAAGTTGATCACTTTTTTCAGGCACAGAATTAGCACTTATCATATAAATCAACCTTTGTAAGTTGACCACCTGTTTATGTTGACCACTAAAGTAGTGCACCGCAAGTGGTCAACTTACACAAGTTTCACTGTAATAAATAATAGTAAGTTATTTTGCAAAGTACGGATTTACTTCAAAGAAACTGCAAATACTTATATGTCCTGTAAGAGCAAAATTTTTGTAAAGTTATGAGCGGATTCAACCTGTTCTACAAAATTTTATTTCATATGACTAGGAACACATCTTTCATGCAGTTATTCTATTTATATTATTGGTACATAGGCCGTATACATTGCAGTGCATTCATTATTATCTTTTAAACCTTAAACTAAAAAAAATTGTGTTGAATTTAATAACGAAGAGCTTGAATCTTCCCAAGAAGATTCTGTGAACAGTTCAATTAACGAAAAATAAATCAGTCCATGTGCAGTGGATTAAACTTTTGACTTATTACTTTAATTACATTTTGGGGCTAAAAAATAAAACCTCCCATTTCAAAACACCCACATATATATAGAAAAAGATTTAAGGTCAAATTTCTATTTGCTGCCTTGAGTCCCGATGAGGAAGGAACTTTTTTTTTCTCTTTAACTAATTAATGAGATAATGTATCGCATTAGTTCGAAAAGTACATCGCATATATTGAATGGACTATTGCAAATTAAAGAAAATCAGATTCTTCTTTCTGTTAATCTTTCTTTATTTTCGCATTTTCAATTCGTGCTCTATAGTTTAATTTGAGTCTAGCCAACAATTTTTTTATCGAAAATTACATCATCCGTCATACAACCGCCAGCTTAAGTTGAATAAATATATTGATTTTTTTTTTATTTTTATAGTAATGGATTGGCATAGCAGTTTTACTTAATAAACTTCGAATGAGGAAATCAAATTATAGTTCAAATTTTACTGTCTCACAATTTTTCTTAATTAAGTTACTTCTACAGATAAGCATTTAGCAAGGAATGTGACTGAAGTTGAGAAAAATAATTTTAAATACAAAAAGAAAAAAGTCCTTAGTACTGAAAACAATTGAGTGGTTTTCCTTCTTTGATGTTATCTAGGACTATAAAAATAGAAACTATCTAGTTATCACATTTAGGAAAATAAACATTTTACTAATAATACTTACAGAACAACAGCGCCTTTTCCTTTTACGTCACTGACAGCAGTTCCAAATTCACAGATGATCCTGTTCATGCATTCTTCCTTTTCAACAGCGGTTCTGTACAAGGAGTAGTATTTCTCCAGTTTGTCTTTGTACTCTGTGATTAGGGACAATGGATGCTTCTGGGAGTCAGTAGACCTCTTGTTTCTGCTTCCAAGATTGCTGGTGATGGTAGGAACAAGCATGGTCAGTCCAGCAAGCGCTAACATGGGCATGATCAAACTTCCTAATCCCAACCTCCTACTAGGAGTACCATAACCCTGTGGCATGAAACCAGATGCTCCACCATATTGTCCTGCAGCACCACCACCATATCCTGTCAGCTGAGCAGCATATTGAGCAAGAGTGGAACTTTGTGGGGCGTAATTAGCTACAGCTGCGCTGCCAGCAGGATAGCTTCCAGCACCATAGGCTCCTGGCATAGCAGCTGCTGCATAACCTGCAGCTGGTACAGCTCCGTAAGCACCAAAAGCATTAGCTCCTGCTAATCCAGAAGCAGCATTCAGGCCACCAGTGCCTAAACTGTAGCCATTAGCAAGACCATACTGGCTTAGCTGGTTCAGGGCTCCAGCGTAAGCTGCATCTTGAGAGGTATAGGCATCGCTGGCTTGAGCAGCATGGTAGCTGTTCTGGGTCGAATCCTGGCTCTCGTAAGGATTACCATTGGCAGGTGCAGTAGCATAGTTGTGTGTAGAGGAACTGGCGTAGGCGTTGTCCTGTCCCTTCTCTTGTACTGGGTAGTAGTAGTAGTAGAGGTTTCCTTGAGATTGTTGCTGAGCCTTGTATGCATTGGCAGCTTCTGAGGCATCAAAGGCTGCGCTGCTGTAACTGTTTGAAGAGGGCCGATGGAGAGTAGACTGGTTGACCTCCTGAGGATCCACCAGATCCTGGGCTAGGATCTTCCCTCTTTGTACTCGTGGACGATGATGCAGCTGGCGCCGCAGCATGGGCCAGAGCTCCCATCAGCAACAAACCGCACCACACTCGAAGCATGACCCCTAAAACAAAAAGAAAATTGTGAAATTTAAAAGTGCGCTAACAAACAGCAAATATAAGATGCCCGTGCTAAAATGAACAAAATTTAGTCGATTAATACGTCAGCTTACTGACAGATTGAGCTACGAAATGACGTTTTTAAGAATTATTTTCAAAGAAGATTCTCACAAAATGTTTTAAGTTTTAATCCGTGTTCTATGATAAATGTTAATCGGATTTGCAGTTAATGAAAACATAAGTATGGCTATCTTCTCCAAAATAAGTGCTTTCAAATATTTCAAGACGAATTTCTTTATTTTAGTTTTTTTTTTTCATTCCTAAGCATTTCTAGAAAAAGAAAAAAAAAAATGTGATCAATATGACCCAAGCGTGATGTATCAACACGACCCTAACCACGCCCTTATATTAATTCAAAAATGATGAAAGAATTATTCTAAAAAGCACAGCAGTATCTTTCGCAGTAAGTTTCCGCCTTTAAGCCAGTGCTTAGGCATAACTACATGCAATATACCAGACAGTGATAACCGGGCTGTCAGCTATATTACGTACAGTAGTATCTCGCGTAACATGATATAGTAATCACTTAATACCTCGATACGGCAGTGGAAAGCAGACCATAATTTACTTTTATGCGCACATTTTTTTTTGCTAATAACTCAAAAATAATAGGTTCTCCCCGCTTTCGTAGTTCAAAACAGCATAAGTCTGTTGTTTTTTTATACAACTCTCAGTTGTGAGCCCATACGTACTTGGAAATTGAAACCCTTAGCCTTATATCAACTTAACCTTGCATGAATTGTAACCCGCTTTTCCCCAAACTAACATATGATATAATTTGTGTCTGGATTTGGCTACGTAAGATAAATTTAAAAGTTTATGTTGGATTGTTTACCCATAGGCAGAGTCAGATAAAAATATAAAGTATCTGCGCACGTAACTCAAAAGTTTCTGCAAGCTTATCATTGTCTATCACGTAATAAAAAAAGAGGGGGGGGGGGGGGATTTTCCGGACTAAAAAAAAATAATAAAAAAAAATATTTTTAATCATAAGAAATAAATACTTGCACGTATATGCTTTGAGGTTACAAGGAACTAATTTTCATGCCAATTTTGTGAGCCTATGGATGCAAAGACCTAAGCTAAATTTCAGAATTTTAAAACTAAGCTTCTTTTAGCAGATATCTTTGCATTCTTAAGATCATAAATTTTTGGGAATTATATCTCCACTGCAGGTCATACATTGGTGGGACCTTTCTTTTATTAAGCTGACAAGTCAAGAGATCAATAGGATACCCAAATTTCTGAGAATGAAGAAAAAACTAGCAATTTGCTGCTTCTTGGAAATGCTCTGATGAGAGAGGGGACAAAAACAAGTGCAATAAATCTATTAGCAAAAGTATTATTCATGAAGATGAGAGATACCAGTAGGAGCAAGTATCCCATCTGCCTTTGGTCCCTTAATAGCCCAATGCACACAAGGATTCCAAAATTATACCGTATTTTCGGACGTAAGTGCCGCGGCACTTACGAGAAAATTTTTTTATAAATGTGGTCGTTTCCAAAATTTTAAAAGTATTTTTTCTGAAAAAGCATGCTTAAAAACATAAAATCTGACCATTTTTTAAATAATTTCTTTAAGTTTAATATTTAAAAAAAAAAAAAATTTAAATCGGTGCTCTTTCATCGTTTAACGCTTCTGCCGATGACAACACAAATGATGAAATGCCAGTCAGTGTTGCCATTCACGGTCCAAAATATTTAATTCGCATCCTAACTCACGCGTATTGGCAACGATATAGTTGATAGCAAACGTAGAGCGCAATTTTAATTCGCTTCTTGATTATCATAACGCGGAAATGCGGTAGAAAGATGCACCACATCGTGCATCATTTGTGACTTCATAAAGATCACGCCTTGCTTGAAGAATCGGACATTTTAAAAAATTAATTAAAAAATAATTGTTGGAAAATTAAAAGTATTTTCTGAGTCCATGTTTTTTTTCTTATTCTACCAATTTCAGTCACAAAAAGTACTATTTTTGACTGAAGGAAACAACCCCATTGCGGATGCGGCGGATACAGCAGGTGCGGCGCATATAGTTTTTTTTTTAAAGTTTACAGCATGTTACAGAAAAGAAACTATTTTGAAAGGAGGAAAATGAAATCTTTGGAACTTTCTTTGAAATGATCGGAAATGTGTCCAAAAAACTGTTTTGAATAAAAAATAACAAATTTTCCTTTTGAATTTCTGGTAGCATTATTAAACATGCTTTTCCCCTCAAGCGATTAAGTATGCAAAAAATTGATGAATTCATAATCGGCGTATCCCGCCTTTTTTGCACAGTTTAGCTTCTACTGTAATTTAAGTATTTTTTAATTAACGGGAAGATAATATTAAATTATGCCAGAATGTGATTTAAGTGTTTAGTTTTTAGTTAAAAGAGTTGAGTTAAAATCGGAAAAAAGTCCAAATTTTCGAGTAAAGATCGGGAAAATTTGCGGAATTCTTATTTCGCGGTAAAGTACGAATCTCCTGCTTTAAGCATCGATTTTTTCGCTAAGGTGCTGAAATTTAAGCGAGTTTATCCTGGAATTATTTCAAAAAAAGTACCTTTTTTAAACATCCATAAAGGCGATCGTTAAAAGTTTTTTCATGCGCAATGCAAAAATTTTCATCAGCAATCCGAAATTCGGCAAAGTCCGTGGTTGTCGGATTTAGGGTAATTAACTATCAGTAAGTAGTTAAGAATTTTTTTTTTAAATATTTAATCTGTTTAAATTGAAGTCCCGATATCTTCAAATAAATAAATAAATAAATAAAACAACTGACACAAACAACTTTTCTTTCACATTGTTTGTTAAACTGAAAGCGCGGCGCTTATGCCGGGTGCGGTGGAAACTTCTAAAAATACGGCAAGTGCGAACTTGCTGGCCCCATACGATAAGCTTTAAACCCACAGAGGTGCTTTTGTAATTTGATATGAGCTCAAAAAAAAAAAAAAAAAGGAAATACAAATCCAGATGAAAAGGATTGCTCAGTTGTCACCACTTGATGCATAGGAAAAAAGGAAGGATTTACATTTTAGTAATTTTTTAACTGAAAGAAAAAAAAGGACAGGTGGACAGCTGGAACATTACTCGCGATTATGGCGAGATGTACATGTCCGCAATGAATATATCCGCAAAGCAGCAAATACTTTCTTAAAGCAGCGAATGTATCTGCGTCCGTTTATATTATCTAGCCATGATTACTATGTTTTACATTAGCAATACTAATTTTAAACAAATTAGAAGTAAAGAAGGAGAACCTGAATGATTGTCGCCAGATGCGCGTGTTCGCAACGAATGTCCGCACATCAGTGAATATATTCGCCGTACACGCTTGCGCATATACTATCTATTTATAACTTTTACAAATTAATTAAATAATATCAGTTTAAAACAAATTAGAAGTAAGCAGTAAGAATTTGAACGATTATGTCGAGATGCGCGTGCCCACAGCGAATGTCTCTGCACAGCTGCGAATGCATTCACCGAACGCGCGGGTGTATTTACTATCTTGTAATAATTTTTACTATCTAAATAAATAATATCAATATCAATTTAAAACGAATTAGAGGTAAAGATATTATCTTTACTTCTTATTCGTTTCAAATTGATCTTCAATTGATCTAATCTTTATCTTTTATTTAAGAACTTTTACGATTATCGGACGACGTGCAATTCCGCGGCGAATGTATCCGCACGTCAGCGGATGTATCCGCGCACGGCGTGCGTGTGTCTACATTATCTAGCTCTGGCCCATAGGTTCTCCCGCTTTTTTAATTCGAATAAGCATAAGTCTATTGCTTTTTTTTATACAACTCTCAGTTCTGGGAACATACGTAGTTGGGAAGTGAAGCCCTTTGTCTCATATAATCGTCACCCTGTATGAACTGTACCCGCTCTCCCCAAGATATATCTCCCCAATCTCTAATATATTTTGTGCCTGGATTCGGTTACTTGATATAAATGCAAAAGATTACGTTGGACTGTTTATCACGAGCCTATTTTTGTCGGACTATTAACGCTTATGTTGTTCTTATGTAGGTTAAGGTGTTTTTGAGACCTTCACACAAGCAGGACAGAAAGAGTCTTGTGAAGTAGGGTCTGATTTTCCCTCTGATGACGTACTAGTCCTTGCCTCTACTTTCTTTCTTATTATTTTGTATTTGGTATTTCTTTATTTTTATTTATTTATTTATTTATTTTCAAATTTTGTATTTTTATATTTTTTTATACTTCAGTTTCTTGGTAATTTATATTTTTCTGGAACTACAGCTCGTGTATAATTTGCATTATAAATACATGACTTTATCTAGTGCATTTAATTTTGTCATCGTTAACAACAAGTGCCACCGTGTGGTGATTTCTCTATCATTACACAAATCAATATGCAGTCGTTCCTTTTTCGCAGACTGCTCATATTACAAAAAAGAAGGATTGTGCAGTGATTTTTGTACTGATAAAGATACCACACGACCCCGGGTACCTAATAGTGGATTAACCCTTTCCCTTTGAAAGCATAGGACAAGTGTGTCCACCAAGTTCAAAGTTTATTTTATAAATTATCGAATGCAAGTAATTTATAAATTATGTTTTTCTATGTTTTTGAGGCATCAGAAGTTTAACATTAATAATAAAAAATATCTGTTAAAAATACCTTATAACAGAATTTAAAAACATCGCAAATGATATACATAGATTGTAAACATCGCCATTGTATTATCATGTTCCTACTTTTATCAAGATTACTTTTTAATTGAATTGTGTAAGTAATCCCATTAGTTATCTAAATGTTTATCAGTTGAATGGTTAATTCACAGAATTTTTGGATTTTTTTCTTCTAGTTTTGCATCTTTAATGAACCACATAGACACATGCTTCTTATCCATTTATAAATAAAAACCTTTTGAACCAATTTTCACAAACTTGACCTACAATCTATTTTTTCGCCATTTTAATAGTTTTATATATAAAAAATGATCGTTCTTTACTTCAATGCTTATGGTCATTCATCGGTTAGATGCACTTAACTTAATGCTTTCAAAATCTTTGATCTGTATTAAAATTATTGTAACTGTAGATGACTTTATAAGGAAGTCAAGGAATTAAAGAGTAAGCTATAGAATATATACAGTTAACTAACTCCAAATTTCGTGATCATTCAATAAGCTTATGCTGGATCAGAGATTGAGACATTACAGGTTTGATCTTGGATGAAAAATTGGTTTTTAAAATTTCCTATTGATTGAATAATTAGAGAGATTGAATAATTTGTATCCAACAATATTACTTTCTTATTATTTTTTTTAAAGGTAAATTCATTTAAATATTTAAAAAAAAATAATCTGTTTCGAATTGACAATGAAGGGAGCACTGATTTGTCTTGTATCCAGACCCACTGTTAAAAAATTATAAAATAACTCTCAGGAAGAAATATTTCAAACGAGTTTTATGACGTAACCATTGTAAGAGATACTAAATCTTCCTTCGTCAAAAATAATGTACTTGCTTAGGGTTTTTGATTTAAATCAGCAGAAAATGACATTTGACATGAAATCAGTCTGGTTATTCGTATATATGTCTTGTTTGTGACCAAAAACACCCTGTTCGACTTAGATGGGCAATTATTTCGTAATTTTCTCTAGAAGTTTTAAAATACTACGTTATAGAAAATGTTGAGCGTTTAACTTCAAATAGAAACATTTACTAACAACGTTTATGTCCGAAACACGCCCTCATTATTTTACAGTTTATAATTATCATAGAAGATGAGCATTATAGTTTAAAAAGTGTTGATTTTAAAATGCATTAACTCCCAGATAATTGAGGATAACAAAATTCAATTAAAACATAATTAAAAAACTTAATGAAGCAATTTCGAATCTTTAAACACCGAGGAAAGAAAGAAACATCCCATTACTTTACAACACATTTAACTTAACACAGAACCTAAATTGTTTGAATAAATAACAACACTTATAAATGTACATGCTTCCGAATGAATGAAGAGAATCAAATTCAATTAACAGCATAATATGAAGCCTTTGTTTTACGACGGGACAATCTTGCACTTATTAACAGCAAGAAAACGAAAGAATTATTTTCATAACCATTGCTACTAAAAGAAGAAAGTTACGCCGTTTAGTAAAGAGCTTAGAAGGTTTATAAATAATAACATTTAAAAATGAACATACTTCCAAATAAATGAAGAAAATCAAATTCAATTAACGATATAAGATGAACCCTTTCTTCACGATAAGACACTTTTCAGCTTATGCACAGCAAGGAAGGAAAAGAATTATTTTCATAATTATATTGCCACCGAAAGAAGGTAGCCAGTTAAGCACCTATTCAAAATAAAGAGTCAAAGACCAAAACAAAAACATAACCTACTTTTTCCGCTTCTCATCTTGATTGAGCAAACCTCTGCGAGCCAAAGTAAGACAACTCTTTGAAGATGCGGTTCAGATTCAATGTCACGGTCCTAAAGGGAACCGGTCGGCTTCTATTTTTGGGGCCCCGTGACTGCCTTGGCCTAGTGCGCATGCGGATTGTTTCATCAACCGAAACCAGAGGATCGGTCAACCGGTTTTCAGAACTAGGAAGACAGTTTTCCCAACTATGCGGATATGGCCTCGTTACCTGGGATGCAGAGATGACATCCCCCGAGGGTTGGAAGGAGTGGAGAGGGGGGAATTCCCTTGCTTTGCTCTAGAAGCTCCCTACATGTTGGGGGCTGGCTGCAAGGAGTATTCCATCTGCTCTCAAATAAAAGGGACCTTTGTCTTTGGGAATAGGCTAAGGAGTATTAAGTGGTAGGAGATCATAATCTCTTTGCGAAGAAGATGATGCTATTCTTTATCCCTTGAACCAGATTCGTCGTAGATTTCATGCAGAACAGCGGAGAACGGGTGTAGTTTTCAGTCATCTTTTTGATAGTTGTGGGAAAAAAAGCTTATTTTAATTGCATAAAAGTAAAATTGAAGCGTATAAAGCAATAAGGTGAAAGTGCAAAACTTTTAAGTTTGGATATAAATAGTACAAACGGTAGGAGAAACTGTCATCTGCTTTGCGGCAAGAGATGGTAAAACTTTCAAATGGAAGCCTACCTAGGGTTTTGAAGGCCCTTTACTTTTTTACTACCTCAATTATGTGAGGAAAAGTAGTGGAAGCAACTCCTGTTAGAATGTTCGGTTAGTATAACTGCAACTCAGCTTGGTTCTAAAAATTCACAATTATAAATTCATTTTTTGAACAGTTTCCCTTTTACGTACTAAAAACCATGTTTCCAGTCAATGTTAAAATACATCTCTTAACTGTGGTTGTAAATTCACTCATTAATATATTTTTTTTCTTTATGGAACCCATGAAATGTATTATAGACCTGCCTGAGCGCAGTAAAGTATGTCGTTGGTTCGATTCCCACCGGTGCTCTGGGTGTTATTTCCTTATTTATTTTTTTTTTTATTGTAAGGGCCATTCCACGGAAAACTAATTTTGTTCTGCACGTAAAGCCTCATATATTTCATTAAAAGCAATATTTTAAAATGGAAACGAAAAGAATTTGTTGCTTAACACATTTCAAACGTGTGTGGGATTTCTTACGCAAAAAATTTCGTCATTATCATATAAAATTATTATTTTTTAATGAAATATATGAACCGTCAGCTGCGGGACAAAGTGGCTACTTTTTCGTGGAATGACCCGTAAATCTTTTCTGTGTATTTGCCCGTAAGCAAGGTGCTGTGTCCACAAGCCTCTGTCCTATAGTAAGTTCTTCTCATGTTTAGTGATAGTAATTAGTAGTTATTATGGAAATTGTAATGGCTGTGATGCATCGAAACTCCACGGAGGAAAAATTATTTTTGCTCTGGTCATATATACCCCTGGTTGCATTCCTGATAACTGCAAAAGGAAAGTCCATCCCTAATAGCAGTTTGCCATTACAATGCAAAGATATATTTAACTATGTTACATTTTCTCTACTTATAATAAAGCAATAAGTTTGCATAGAGGCATGTATATCTTTACTTCTGTCTGTGACTTTCCCAAGATCAAACCGGTTCGGACGCTCTTTAGGAAACTTTACACAAAATTAGTTAGGAGCGTATTTTTAATTGAGTTCTTTTCTTTTTCCTACAGGGGGGGGGAGGGAATTTGATTTTGTTCTAATTTTAATGTGCATTTTCTTTCTTTATTTCTTTATTTATTTTTATTAATTAATTTATTTATTTATTTTTGTCAGGGAGGAAAATTTACATTTTGTTTCAAAGGTAAGGTGAATTTGAATTATTTTTTTCTTCTTTAGAGGAATTTAGTGTTAATTGTGATGCGTATTTAAATTAATTTCTTCTTTATTTTAAAGAATGATATTTTCTTTTTGTTCTAATTGTAATGCGTATTAAAACTGAACTCTATTTTCTTCAAGGAGATGGGGCTTTGAGGGACAGTTGCTCATCTAATAGACATTTTCATTGCTACACGAAGAACGCTTGAGGTTTAGGTTCACTGTATATGAGCTATCTACTGAACGAAAATGACTTTTCTTACTTCTTTGATGGAGGAGGGGAAGGGATTTTCATGAAATCAAATAACTTTCTTTAACTTTTAGCATGAGCACCGCTAGATTTTAAAACAAAGCATTTTCACAAAGTAAATGCTTCGAATTATGCATGCAATAAAAGATGATAATTTCGAATACATAAGTTCTGCTTGAAGAAGCACACTTGGTCACGACGGATGAGATGATCTAGAACTTCGATTGATCAATAGATTGCAAGTTCACGCCGAATCCTGATCTCGGGTTTGCTCATCCATGCGAGAATCCTGGAAGCATGAACTTTTTACACTTCAAGGATATGAAGAATGAGCGTTGAACCGTGCGGGAAGCGATATCCAGACAAAAATAAGAGATAAGATGGGGTTGAAGATAGCTGTTTCATCAAGATCGGCAGATTATCTGTGCTTCTTAACATTTGGGAATGCATGTCAAGTTAGTTATGATGATGTCCATAAAGGAGGGGGGGGGGCAGTGGCTCTCCATGAATGACGCCACACTTTTTTCAACATCTGCCTCCTCATACTTTCCAAAGAGTCACATACATTTCGTTTTACCTACTCCTCTTCCCTTGTCACATGCCATGCAATATTACATAAACATTAGGGTGGTTCAAAAATACATGTTAAAAAAAAAGTTTCTCCTAGATAACAGGACATCCCTCAATATTTTTAGACTTGTGGATAGTAATATACTACGTTTATTGTTTATTAAAACTGAATTGGTTTGCTTACACTGCAGCACAAAATTTATATTATGTTTATATGCGTGCTTTCATCAAGATCTGATTATCTTTACAAGATAAAGAAATATTTTCTCTAAAAAATGTAAAATATTTAGTTTTATTAATTGAATAATATAAAAGCATTTTAAAGTTTGTATTTTTAATCAAAAAATTACAATAGATGGGTAGTATTTGTTTTAAGGTCGCGTAGCTAAACATTTTGAACTTCTGCAACAACATTGAGGAAATTAATACATTTTAGGTGGTGTAACTTTCGAAACTTAATCTAAAACCAATTCAAAAATTCTACTCTCAAAAATAAATAGATTACTCAAAGTAATCTTGAATATGTTAATTCTCATTGGGGACTCAACCCATATTTTCACCACCATGCCCTATTTTTTAGATTATATCCTAAGAAAAACAAATACGAAAATAAAAATAAATAAATAAAAAGAAAAGAAAAACTAAAATACTCTACTGATTTCACTCATCCTCGGGTAATGTCGTTTCAGTGCCTAATCTACAATTTTTCCGAGGCGGTACAAATCATGAAACTGCCGCACCTACCCATCTTTCTTCACGTTTTTAAATTGAGTTTCAAAAAAAAAAAAAAAACAGAGAAATAGTGTGGATGTGCTGCCCCCTAGAAGTCGCCGCCCGGGGCAAGAGCCCCGCATTGCTCCTCCCTAGTTCCGGCACTGTGTATTTTGTAATTAGGCCTTGCACGAATTGTGAATTAAATCCGTATTATAGTACAATTAAATTCATAGGAACGTGAAACTGTTTAGAAAAAAAAGGACTGTTCTATCTACTCCCTAGTGCTCCACGAAGCCTATGGTATTTAAAAGAAAATATTACTCCCCCTTTTTTACTTCATTTTACAAAAAAAGGAAGTATTGTATTCGCGAAAAAATTTTCACTCAAAAATCGGCCTTAATTTCCATTTTTCTCACTCCCGAATGAATGTTGAGTTTTTTTTTCGACCCGACCACACGTGAATATATGCCTAGGAATCTACAGACACCGGAAATATCCATTTTGACGACCCCCGAATTAATAACAACGAATTTTCTCGTGACGTCTGTATGTACGTATGTATGTGCGCATGTGTGTATGTGTGTATGTATCTCGCATAAATCAAAAACGGTATGTCCTAGAAAGTTGAAATTTGGTACGAAAACCCCTAGTGGGGCCTAGTTGTGCACCTTCCGTTTTGGTTGCATTCGGATGTTCCTCAGGGGGACTTTTGCCCCTTTTTGGGGCAAATCATTGTTAATTTCGATTTAAACTCAAGTGGTGTTATAATTTGTCGGACACTTGGCGATATATCGCCAGTCTTTTGGACGCCAAGATTTGTTGCCAACCTGGCGACAAATTTGGCGATGTTTTTTTTTTTTTAATTCTAAATTTGGTTTCAATTTGGCCACTGTTGGTGATATTTAGAGAGCAAACAATTGAATCATATTAAAATTGCCAATAATGGGGAAATGACATTAAATTGGAGTAAAAGGAAGTCATGTGATGCACACATCAGCTCGTTATGCATAACTTTCAGTTCACAAAATATAAAGATACGTTACTAATACTGCTTCTTATTAAGGAACATAGCAGCAATACATACCAATAGCGGTAAGTTCTTTCTGAGGATCAATGACACAAAAAATTCGAACCTTTTACAATAAGGCTCAAAAAATCTCTAGAAAAGTTTATGGGGAAAAATGGCAGGAAGAAAAGAAAAGGGAGGGAGGAGGGGGAATGAAACCATTTAAGAAAAGTCCTAAAAACATACGGACTATGGATGGAAGCACAACGCTGAAACAATAAAAATCAAACTTATTCAATAACAAGGAATTATTTTCATTATTTTTAAAAATTAAATTAGGCGCATAATAATTTTCTTTTGAACCTACTTTCCCGTAACATAAAAAATAAAAGAAAGAAAAGGGACTTAATGAAGCCTCAGTCTCCTTTAGATCTGGGGGAACTTCTTCTTCGTGTTCAAAACATCTTTATATAGCTGTGTGCACGCATTTTTTAGATCAATCCGAATGGGGTTGTTTTCTTTAATCAAAAGTAGTACTTTTAGTCACTGAAATTGATAGAATAAGCAAAAGAAAACCATGGACCCAAAAAATTCTTTCATTTTCCCAACAGTTATTTTTTAATTGATTTTTTAAACAGGTCGATTTTTCAAACAAGGCGTGGTCTTGATGACGTCACAAATGATGCTCTTTGGCGCATCTTTGTACCGCGTTTCCGCGTTATGATAATCAAGAAGCGAATTAAAATTGCGCTCTATGCATGCTATCAACCATATCGTTGCCAATACAAGTGAGTAAAGATGCGAATTAAATATTTTGCTCTGGGAATGGCAACACAGAATGGCATTTCATCATTTGTGATGTCATCGGCAAGAAATGTAAACAATGAAAGCGCACCGATTTAAGTAATTTTTTTTAAATATTAAACTTAAACAAATTATTTAAAAAATAGTTAGATCTTATGTTTTTAAGCATGTTCTTTCAGAAAAAAATACTTTTAAAATTTTGGAAACGACCCCACTACGCTTCTTTGAATAACTTAAAACAATTTGCTTATCTCTATTCAATAAATTAAATACTATGCTTTTTAATTTTTTTTCGTTAAATATTAACAGTAAAATTTGGAAATTTGCAACACATGAACTTAAATTGTGTTACTGATATTTAATTTTATCGTCTGATGTGCTTCTTATTATTAATCTTTTTTTTTTTTATCGTTTGCAATATTTTTATATTTCTTTGCATTATTTAAGTTAATTATCACCTGCATTTTTCATTTATTTAGATTTTGCAATAATTTAATTTTTTCTCGTTGCCATTATAAAAATCAATAAATAGTGCAGACGATGATGAAAATTAATAATGTAAAAAAATCTAAAAAATTGCAGTCGATAATAAATTGATAAAAAAAATAATTGTACAGCACATCAGTTGATAAATTTAAATAGCAGTAACAAGTGGTAAAGTTCGAAACAGTATTCAAGAGCATTGAACTCTCTTTTGTACAAAGCTATAATTATAAAAACACCAAAAGTAAATTAATAAAATTATTTTTCCAGATTAGCTTCAAATTTTTCATTTAAAGTTAAAAAATTTTCAAAATTTAAAAGAATTTTAAAATTGGTAATTTCTATTATTATTATTATTATTATTATTATTATTATTTTGAAAAACGCATCTAGACATTTTTTTTTAATTTTATTTATTATTATTATTATTTTTTTACACTTTTAAGGCTTATTTATGTGTACTTATGTAACACTTTTTTTATACAACTTTGGAAAATATGTTTATATGAAAGGTACAGAATAAAATAGGCATAAAAAAGTCCTTTTCATAATACATTTCGTTTATACACAACTTACAAAAAATAATACTCAAGTTGAAATAGTGATGAATACGAGAATTAATACTGCGTTTTTTAACCTACAACACTCATAATAAACTACATATGTTGTTTAACAGACACTGTATTACAAATTTTATGATGATTCAAAAAGATATGATGTAAGAGAAGAATGGTATATAGCAAAGAAACAATATTCAGTAGAACCGCGATTATCCAAATCTCTCTTAACCGAAGCCTCGTTCAACCTAAATCGGATAGAAAATTTTTTTTAGTTTGTTTATTTTTATTTATTTATTTATTTATTTATTCATTTTTATTTATTTTTATTTATTTATTTATTTATTTTTACTTATTTATTTATTTATGTATTTTTATTTATTTTTTTTTTTTTGATTAGCAACCAACATCACTTCAAGTCACCAGGTGAAGCCCTTTCTGCAGCACACACAAATTATTAACTATCATTCCTGTTTCTATCACTTAATTCTATCACTCCTGTTTTTTTTTATTCAAACACTCACAGTACATTTTTGAAACTCAGGATAATTCCTTTTTTTTTTTTTAATGTCATTGTTCGTCAGCGATCGAATCTACGCATTGCGTTTAAAAAATTAAAATATAGTTGACAATGTGATTAATAGCAAATAAATATTATATTTTAATGCATTCTTTCATACTAATTTTGTATTAGTTTCTGACTGGTGAGAAGTTAGTGAACATTTTTTTTAAATATAATTAGCAGCAACAAATTAAAAAAATCGCATGTAGCAGTTATTTTGTAAATGCGAACGTGTTTAAATCCAGAGTTAAGCTTCTGATTCCTAATGGCAGTCATTTCTCAGAGATCTTTTTATCCGGAATAATCTATTTACCGAAGGAAGTGCGGTCGCATTTATGTCGGTTAATTAAGGCTCTACTGTTATGTGTCTTTAGACACGTGACATCATGTTCATGACATGACGTACTCATAGTAATTTAAAACACATATGTGTAATAAAAAATATTACATTGAATGCACGTTATTCACGCTGAACCGACTTTCTATTTCATCGGTAAACGACTACCACAATCCGTCTTTCAACAAAGTTTTAACCAATCAAATTTCGAGGGTATTGTTCATCTCGTTTAATCGTTGAAACATGATTGTTTAAGCTCTTATATGGATTGTGGCTGTCGACTTGCACCGATGTGTAAACTGAGCTTAAATATGTGAGACACAATATCAAATTTAAGTAAAAAACAAATAACATAAACTTTCATAGCATCTATGATACTAAAATGTACTCATTTCGTGTAAAATTTTTATTTTATTTTAATTTGATTTATTTAATTTTATTGATTTATTTATTTATTTATTTTGACATAAAATGCTCAAACGAAAATTTGTTTATTGATTAAACTTGCATCAAAAGATAATCGATTATTAAAACTAAATAATTAAATTATAACAAAAACCTCTACATTAAAACAATTCTGCTTCCTACAAAGCGAGTTTTAACACAATTTATGATATTACGTAGCATTTATTTAATATCTTTCACTTAAGATCATGTCATTTTTTGTATTGATTCATGCGTTTTGGAGCACTTTATTTTTTAAGTAAACTAATTATATTCTTACTAAAATATATTTTTTAAAATCTTAAAGTAATTTTTTACTCGATTAACTCTTTCCCTTATCACCTTCATAATAAAAGAACCTTCAAGCAGAAAAGCTTTTTTCTTCGCGCAAAGACTCTTATGACGGTGAAACAAACTTGCGGTTAAAGTAAAGCTCCTAATTACCAGTATTACGGGTGAAATGAAAATTTTTGAGTTTGAAAAATGCTTTAAATTTTTTTTCTTTCACTTTAATTTATTTCCGTAACTATAAAAAAATAATACTTTCTAATACGTAAATTGAGTAAAATTTTTTAGAAGTTAAAGACATATTAAAAGCAACATTATTTAAAAAAATAATAATAATTTGCGCAACTTAAGCTAAAAAAATGTGATTCAACGCGTGAAATACAAAAATAATATGCAGCACCGGAAATATTAATAGTTCATCGTCCGTTTTTCAAGATAACGTTGAACATTGCTTCAATTTACTTTGCTATAAAATATAATTTTCGTCTAAAAATAATTTTTTTCAAGGGGAAAAAATACGTATAGCTTCGTGCTTTTCATTTATTTTAGAGTAATATTTTTACACTCGTACAAGGTAGGTTAAAAAACAATTGCATAAAAATGAACTCTTTTATTTCTACAAACTAGTTTATTAAGCTCTATATCCTAAATTACGCTCAATGTATTATACACTACATCAAGATACTATCCCTGGAAAGTTAAAGAATAACAAATCTTACAGAACCTTATAAAAGTTGACTAAATAATAATAAGTTTGTTTGACAGTTAAACCAGTAACCATTGTAAGATTCTCGCCTATGCCAAGAGAAATTTCACCTTATAAAATTATTTTTTTTTTACAGTTAAATTATCTTTCCTATTTTTTTTTTTTTTTAATTACATTTATACAAGTTAGTACACAAACAATAAAAGTAGGAATATAAATGTAAACTTAAGGGAAAAAAAGATAAATTTATAATATGTTTCAAACTGGTTACTGGGGAACTGCTCAAGAAAGTTATAATTTCTTGGTATGAAATTTAATTCTAAAGAGCTCAGAACATGATAGTCAACAATGTTCTGCAAGTAATGCTATTCTAAAACTTACCAGTCAGAGTAATATCCACAAATATCCATGAATTCCACCATTGCGATAATCCAACAGTGATTTTACAAGCTCACGAGGCGCAAAATTACCTACCTTAAATTGCTGTCAAAAAGTAGAAACTTTTCACAAATCACACTCTCCCGGCCTTAGCAATGAAATTAGTCTTCTGAGTTCAAGGGCAGAATAGTTTTTTGTGCGCGCTGCTCGCGTGCCCTATAGTATTTAAACCGGCCTCGGGAATTTAGGCGGAGCTTCAAACCACGTGGTCCGTGTCGTCACACCTGAGGTTACCTGTTGGCAGCTTTGGCGTTATTGGTTCGGGGCCGTTACTTTTCCCGTAGGAGGAGTTTGGAGTTCGTCTTGCAGCCAACTTTGGCAACGAAAGATACTCGGGAGAATTTTTCCAAATAGCCCGTGGGCTATGCGGATGTTACCTAGATAGCAAAAATCCTTCCGCGCCCCACTATCACAAACCTGCCAGAAAGTGTACTGATGTTGCACATATTTGGCAATTCATCGCCCTTGGATTAATTACTTCAAAACTTTCGATAACTTATAAATCCAATTTTATATTTTTCTGTTATTCTCGAGAAAAAGTGACGTGATATGTTCACACTTGAATACATTATCAACTTGAAAATACGCTTAATTTAATTTGTAATATTTTTCCGCGCTTTTTGCGCTAAATGTATAAAAACCTTATACATAGCACATTCGCGTATGTATTGTTTACATTATAGTTTCTCAAAGGCAGTACCAAACTTCACAAGATGGGGATTTTAATGTGTAAATGTTCCACTATATTTGAATATTTATATTCAATATAAACTTATTTTAAAAAGAGACTTTGAGTCTGTGCAATATTTTAGCGCAGTAAATCTTTTGGTTTGTTGTGCACTTGAAACTGCAAAATTAAATTACTTTCATTAATAAATTGTAAGCATATCATAATAAGACGCAAACTAATGATTAAAGTCGTTTAACAATCTTAGTTGTATGTTTGTTAATTTAACATTCAAACACGTTGTTATAACATTTAAGCTGACAAATGTATAAAGGTGTAAAAAGAGAGAGAGAGAGAGACTTAATTTTTAGAGCAGTTTTCGACAGTATGAAATTTTGAATCTAGATGGGTAAAAAATAAAATAAAATAATAATAAAAGCCATTTGAAAGTGGCAAGAGCAATTTGATTTTAATAAATCTCTAGAAGTGTATTTTAAGATATTCAATGAGAAAATATTTTACGTTTTAACCGTTTCGAGAGAAAAAAAAAATCATTAACAATGTGAAACGAAAAAAAAAAAAAATTATATTTATATTAAATTATAAATTGTTTATATTAAGAAAGAATTGTTTGTAACTCTTTATTTTAAACCGCTGCAACTTCAAAAGGAAGTAATTGATCAATTCATTAATTTTGCCAATGTTAAGTCTATGCGAAGAAATGCAGTTTGTTTTTTTTTTCTATTTTTTTAAACAAAAATGTCTAGAATTTCACTTTTTATTCCTTCAATTTTTCGATATCATTTTTTCCCCCACTTAATTAGTTTTTTTAAGATAAAATGGTTTTACTATCTCTCATACACCCAAATGATCAACACTTTTGAATTGGTCAAAATATGACCTTAAATTAGCGAAATCCAAAAATCTTCCTTTTTACATATCCTGTGTAAAACTTTTTTTTTCACCAAAAAAAAAAAAGACCGGTGGCCATTTTAGAGCAAGTTTCATGTATATTTCATATTTCTTCGTAGAAGCTAATATCGTTAATTTTTATTTTCATTTACTCAAATTTTTTTTAGCTTTTTTTTCACTTCAACTGTTCAAGATTAGATAAAAAATTGCAAAAATTGAAGGAATGAAAAAGGAAAAAGAAAGAAAAACAGAGAAGAAATGAGTATTGGGGCTGACATGTTTCAGAGTGTTTCAAAATAATTTACAAAATTTGAGACAAAGGAGAAAGGAGGAGACCGAAAGATAGGCCGGCGGCAGCCCGAAATTTTAAAATATACAGTCGGACCTCCATATATCGAAGTAGCAAATTGCCAGGAAAAAATTCGATATATAGAAATTTCGATATATAGAAACGATCTTATTTTATCATAAAAACCTCCTAAAACATTAAAATTCAAGCTAATTCTCGTGCATGAAACCCAATTTCTAACTTATACGAGCATCGGATTACCCGAAAATTAATAACTGAAAAATTAACAGAAATTACATTTTTGTGACTTCATACATCTTCATTCTTCGGCAGTTCAACTTGATTCGCAACATGAGGGGGATTTTCGTTTTGACAATGTAATCGAGAGAAAAGTAAAAAACCAATCTACTTAACTTGAATGATTTTTACTGAAGCTAAAAAGACTAGGAATGATAATCAACAGACAAAAAGGATAACTTGAAACTGATTTTACAGTGTCACTGGTTACAACTAAGATTTGAAATGAACTTGACGGAATTTAAGAACTCCAGAACGGAACAACGACCTTTCTTCACACCCCTCAACCCCAGATTCCTTATGAGTTTCATAGCAACCTTAGTGAGCATAATTTTCTCCCTAACCTTCATTTTTCATGAGACAAACAGTCTAAAGTGGAAAAAAAATCTACGAATGTCTCAAGAAAAATTTCGATATATAGAGATTTTTTCGATATATAGAAACAAATTTTCTATGTAATGAACATGGAAATGTGCTGGGATTTCGATATATAGAAAATTTCGATATATGGAAGTTCGATATATGGAGGTCCGACTGTAGTTATATTAGGATAGATATATTAGGATAAATTTTCTGATTAGTATGTTTAAAATTATTAAAAGATCTTGATTTGATTTTACTACTTTTTAAAGAACTCGTCAATTTTGCTTAAGAATTTTACTCAGCTTACTACACGATCTGTATAATCAAAATCAATTGTAGTTTTTTTTTTTTTTTTGATATGGAGGGACTTATAAGTTTGTTTACAAGTTATGAGTGTAATATTTATGAGATGTATCCAGGGCTTAACTTGTAACAAAAGAAGTGATGGAACCTTATATGCGTTAAAACTTAGATTCATGGTTAAATAGGTTGAACTCCGTCCAATGTGTAAATATTCATTGAAAAAAGATTAGTGCAGAAGCGAAATTATTAACTTCGCTTAATTTAAACTTCTTGTCTGAAAGGTACTTAAAACTTTTCCTTTCTCTTTCGTTTTTTAAAAACCCACACAATGTTTCGACTGTTTATTTGGGATTATAGTGTAGTTTTTCTTTTTTGACTCAATTCAGCATTATCCATAGTATCACCAATCTCCCATATTTATGCATAAAACGAAATTCACAATGCCTCTACTACGGTGTAACATCGATGTTCAAAATTGAGACATCAATGGTATCGATACATCTACTCAAAAAACATCAATGTTTCGAAACATTGAAGTTCTTAAACATCGAACTTTTCAGTGCATGTTCTATAACAAAAAAAATATTAATAAAACCCATAATAAACTTTAAAAAAAAGCTTAAATGCTAGAACTAAATACTCAGTAATCTATTTCTTTCGTAGATTTTTGACCTGTCAAAGAAAAACTAATAATAATAATAATAATAACAATGATTAAATATTAACTTTCTAAATTAAGTAATGCAATGGGATAAAAACCTATACATTTAAAATACGTGAACTGAAACATCAAAATAAATTGGAATAATTTTGTAACATGTTTTAAATTTTCCACCTGAATAATACAAAAACTGGAGATAAGTTATTTAATAATTAATGCGAATCAACTAATGAAATTTGTAAGATGTTTCAAAGTTGATAATACGCACACACAAAAAAAAGAAGAAGAAGAAGACATAATAATAAAGTGAAGAAACAAAACGGAAATAAATAATACATAATTAATGACAATTCTAGCATACTTACTTCCAACGGAATTACATGGAATAACTGTACAAATTTAATTCAAAACTCAAATTATATTCGAGGATTATAAGTATTTATAGCGATTCAAAATACAAAATAAGTACACAAGTAAAATTATTGTTTTATGAATCAGCGATTTATTGAGGGTGGAGACAGTGTTATAGGTTCAAACATGTCTTATAGGAAAACCGTGATAAAAAAAAAACTGATGCTTATTTTTAGAAAATTTTAAAAGCACTCAATATTATTTTTAACATTGCGGTGGAAAAAAAAGAATGCTAAATTTTCTGCAAAACAAGTCTCTTCTATAGACAACTAACGACAGAAAATCTTTTCTATGTGGTAGATCTTGTAATAACTAATTAATGATAAAGCTTTCATCATTACAGTAAATATGCTCGCATTTTTAAAGACATCTTGGTTCAAATATAAAACATTTAACGAAAAACATATGATGTAAGAAAAAACATCGATCCACAAACATCGATGGTAAAAATGTCGATGTCTCAGACTAGATGATTTTTCTAACATCGATATTTTGTGTTTAATGTTTTTTCGATGTCGATGTATTATAAATAAATCAAAAATGTACTTAAAAATGTGAAATATGTTTGCAGTTATGATGAAAGCTTCACTATTAATTAGTTATTGTAACATCTAATACCATTGGACGGGGTTTTCTATAGTTGGTTGTCTATAGACGTATACTTGTACTGCAGTTTTATTAATGTCATAGTTTCCCTCTAAGAAAAATGGACCTATACTATAGGACACTGCTCTCAATAAGTGGTTGATTAAAAAAATTATAATAATCTTACTTTAAATATGTACTATGGTGCTTCTAGTATGTATTTCAAGTCGCTATAAATGATGAAATTCTTAAATATATATTTTGTGACTATTTGTACAATTTTTTCATGCGACTCTTTTGGAAGTAAGTACTATACTAAAACATTATTTGTCGTTATGTTTCCTTTTTTTCTTTCTCCTTTTCTTTTTTATTCTTTCTATGAAATTTTAACATTGTCTGTTATGACGCATATTTACAATACGCAATATGATATTTCCCGTGTTTCCTCATAAGTGTTGAGAATTATACATATTTTAACCCTAGAATATATTAATATATACTTATAAAGCCAAATGTTTCATTGCATAAAGGCTAATTTTGTTAAAACTTCCAAATCTTATATCCAAAACAAGAATACTTCACTGTTACCAATTTATAGACCGATAAGTCATGTTACCAAAACTTTCCAATTAATTTAGAACTTCAACACATAATGTTCCATACTAAAATTTTTCAAAGTAGCTTTTGACTGATAAAAAGAATTTCAAAATGATTTGTATTTTTATTTATTTCAAAATACTTCTATTTAAAACTTGATTTCCTTAACATAACGTTTGGGACATCTGTTTTCATTAAAATTGTTTTAATATAAAATCAACAGCCCTGGATTCAAGAAATAAACATATTTAAACATTTTCTTGCCTTGTAAGTTAATAGTCATGTGGCGTAACTTGAGATTAGGAGATTTAGTCGGAATGCTAATTGTACCGTTTCCAAAACATAATTTGAGACAAAAAGTTTCTGTAAACGTTAAGGAAATTCTTAGAACAGATGGATCAGGGTGGTAAAATACTTCTATGAGAACGTACATACCAAGAGGTCAAAAACCTTTTCCTTGAGTGCAACATTCTAAAACAGAACAAAAGAAGGGTGTGGTTTGAGCCTAGTTAAAAAAAGGAAGAGTCCTCAGTAGAGATTAAATACTGAAACATTCCATCACACTATAACCATTGTCATGCGTATATTAAATTAAAAAAATGTATGAATAACTAAAGTACAAAGTTACATTTTTAAAAACTTTTGTAAGCTTTTTGTACATAAGTTTTTTTTATGAAATCCTGAATTCTTTAGGCACATACAATGCCTAACATTTATACTGGTGTATTTAATTCTAAAAGGAGAATTTTTTAAATTTAAGTTGGAATTATTTATCATCAACATTATTATTATTATTATTATTATTTTTTTTTTTTTTGTTGCTCAAATCAAATTATTTTAACTTAAATGCCGTAAGTTTTAAAATTTTGTACAAATGTCCTTTTTAATTAATGAATTTGCTTACTTTTGCATTTCGCAACATAAATTATAGAAGGCAAAAATTAGGTTTTAAGTCTATTCTCCCAATTTCGTAAAGCTAACCATTTTTTTTTTAAAGCTTTCTTAGAGTTTTTCTGAGATTTGCCTTATCTTTGGTTTCTACGGTGGGGGAGGATCCTTTTATGTGCTACGAAAAACGTATCTTCCTATTTTGAATGTGCAAAAAAAAAAAAAAAAAAAAAAATCCAAATAAGAAAAAGAAAAAATGCAAATGGGAGACACAAGAAGATGAGAAACTATTACTTCTTCAAATGAAGCATTTCTCACGGTTAACAGCTAACAGATCCGACCCAAATGGTTATCTACAAAAACTAAACGATCGAACAATGTATCTAAAGAGGAGAGTTGTTGGTTTTTTGTTTCGTGACTGAAAAGATGCTACAAAAAATATCTGTTCGAGTTTAGTTGAGCGTGACGGGCTTGTAGTACCGCAATTAAACAAATGGATTGGTAAGAGCGGGACATAAAGTGTAAAGAACAATATGGCGGAAAATTTTCAGAGCGAAGAGATGTTGAGAGTGTAGAACGAGACGGATTTTCTTTTTTTATTTAAGGAAATTAGAGATGACGTGCGGAGGTTTGGTTTCAAATTTGTTTTCGAGGTCATGACGTGACAATATTAATGAAGGTTCCGATTTATGAAATATGATATTCTATTTTTTGTTTCATTTTAATAAAAACGAAAACACCGCTAAAAATGACTACCGGTCCGAGTTGTTTTGATAGAGTCTATTGAATAATAAGGTCCTTGCTCATATAAATTAGAACACATCAAAATCTAAGGTGAAACGGAAAATTGATTGTTTTATTTCGCGTGATTCTTTTTGTCGAATGCAGCATGACCAGTAAAAATATCATAAATAAACAAGAAAATAAAGAATTATTATTTTAATCAAGTTAAAATGGCAGAAAATTTTAGCAATCTAAAAATAGGAATACAGAAAATGTTTTGAACAATTATAATGCAACTTAGAGTGTTACTAATAATCATGGAAACCAAATTTCTTTTACATTAACGAAGATAAATTTACATGTCGTTGTGTTGAATTTAAGTAAAACTTTATTTTAAAAAAAGTTATTTAAACTTAAGTATAACTTAATAAAAAGTAGAGCTCTAAACGTAACCACTCAAGTTGCAAAAAAAAGAGCAAATATTATGTTCCAGGCGTTCATATCTGTCATTACTAAGATAAGACCTGGAACACAAAAGTTCAAAATGGTTCATTTTCTTTTCGTTTCTGTCTTTTTCTCTCATTCTTTTCTGCTTTTACTTTTCCTTCTTTCCTTTCTCTCTTTTCCCCCTTTTGTAGCGTCAAAAGATGACACAATTACATAAATTATATTTCCTGTCTCAGCCATTGATAATTTTTATTTATTATAAGAATCCCAATAACAAACTGAAAATTTAGGAAGTTAACCTTACTATGTACTTTTCACATTAACTAGCATCACACTGCAGTCGCTCTTAATATTCAATAGCTTTAATTACCCGTACCTAGTTTTAATCTGTACTCATAATTCCTTGATATTAGTGCAAAATACGTAACCTTTTCCACGGTGAAAAACAAAGCACCATTACCGACAAATTAGTTTTAAAATAAGTAGCTAGTGTAAGAACAACCGCTTTATTATTATTAAAAAATCCATCAAGTATTATAATGCCGCTCTTAAAAAAAAACCTCTTTTAGTTAAAGGAGTACGATACACATTTTGAAAAAAAAAATATTAAACAGTTTACAGTTTTGTAATTTTTTGCACTGATTCACCATCTTAATTTAATAAGGAAAATCATAACATAAATATTAAACAAAATTTTCTTTTTTAATTTAAATTTAGTTTTTTTTAATGGGGTTGCTTTAAATTGCTAAAACTCAAAATATTCTTGGTCAATTTTCAATTTTTTTTCTTCAAAATAGAACGACCAAATATCTAAGCTTTAATTTTTATTCGGTGATTTAAAAAATATTAATTCAATAAAAAATAAAAAATATTTGATGAAAAACTTTGAAAAATTCAAAGATACATAAAGAAAAAACAACAACATATTTTTGAAGTAAACTTTTTGTTTTTTCAAATTTGCCGAAATACAAATTAAAGTAAACTGTTTGGAAAAGATTTGCTCCAAATTTCATTACTTTATCTTTATTATCAATTCTTGACTTATGACTTATAACAGTTTGAAAGCAAAAAATCGGGAAAAACTGCATCATGGAGAAAAACGCGTTTAAAGTTTTAAAGTTAAATATGATATTAGTTAAATGCATGCAACAAAAATAATTATATCTTTCGTTCTAATTAAGGTAGAAACAAGATTCAAACGTTCTTTTAAACAGAAAACAACGGGGGAGAAATTATATGATAAAAAAAAATTGCAAAATTTGACGATTTTTCTGTCCGGGACCCCCCCCCCCCTCCCCCTTAAACTTGCTTTTGTTTAGTTTGCTTTTTCATAATTCAACTCGAATGCTTCGTATTTACTTCTATTAAAACCAAATTTTTTTAAAAAATTTAATACATCATATTTTGTATCATACATGCATGCAACTATTTTCATACCGACATAATAGGCCGCCGTAGGTTCTTCGCCCTCAGTATAGGTTTTTGTTCACTTTAGTTTCTTCTTTTTTTCTTTTTCCTCTCACTCCTTCTTTTTTCGTTTATTTTCTTTCTTTTTCTCACTTTAGTTACTTTCCGCCTTTTTTTTATCTTTATTCTTTCATTTATTTATTTATTTCCCTTTCTTTCTTTTTTCACCTTTTTTTTTCTAACTTTCTTTTTTTTTTCGACATTTTGAAACGTAGAAAGAAAGTACTCAAATATTTTTATGTAATCATGTATTTATTCCACTCCTTACGAGGGATGTCCGTCAAATCCCTGTAGACTCCCGTTTAAAAAAATAAAATAAAAATTTTAAATCTATTTTTTCTCTCCTCCTAATCGTACTCGTCTGAAAGAAGTTGTTATAACAGATATTAGAAGACAAGTTTCATTTCACCCAAAAATTTCCACACTGAAAATGTATTTTCAGTTAAACCAAAGTTAGCTTTTGTCTGCATGAATCCTAGTTTTAAAAAAAATCTCAACATTAATCTACAAACAGAAGCTCAAACTCTATTCCTCATCCATATCTCTAAAAATGAAAAAAAGTGTACTTATGGTTATACTAGTAAAAATCTTTCGTATTCCTAATACAAATTAAAGTTTGTTGCATTCCGAATATTTTATAACTGTTGTATCAGAGATTCCCAGTGCTATTTAATGACTCTTTAGCGAATAATCATACCGAGGAACAATAATAACAATTTAAATGCAAAAGGATTATTATTATTAAATTTATTATTTAATTATAATAATCATTTTGCACTTATTATTAAATAATAAATGCAAATTATTATTATTATTATTATTATTAATTTATTATTATTATTATTAATTTATTATTATTATTATTATTATTATTATTATTATTATTATTATTATTATTATTATTATTATTAATTTATTATTATTATTATTATTTCAATCAATATAAGTAAAAGAAAGCGACAATAAAAAAAATAACGTGAGTTAGTAAAAAGTAAAATGTTAATTTAAAATTAAAAATCAATAAAAAAACTCAGTTAAAGTTTTAAAACATTTAAACTTAAATTTATAACAGATCTTTAAGGAGAATTCGGAACTTCAGATGTAAAATGTCAACGTCAGGAAAAGTGTCTGCAATGGTTGGCGAATGTCAGTTCAGTTATTTCGAGCAACCCTGCTAGGAAATGGGTGACGATGCCAATTGTCGGCAGCCTTGACCGAGACCGTACCCCACAAACCGGAAGACTTGCCTTGAGCGGTGTAATTTCAGGGGATGGAGGGGAGGGGGACGTTGGGGATGGGAGAAGGAATGTTCTTATCATTTCTGGTTGAAATTTCTTTTCCAAGTTGAGATAATTTTCTATATTTCTATGATATAGTTTAATTTTTTTTTATTAGTGACAGCATATTCACACTTGTCTACAAATTTTTTGCTACAAGTATAGAACTTTCCTAACAGGAATTAATAGACATCCATATACCGATTGACGAAAAGTAGAAAAGTCGAAAAAAAAATGGGAAATGAAAAAAATTGTCTTATTTCTGAAAAGTATCTTTAAGGATAAACTTAAAAAAAATATATTTAGGAAATTATCTGTGCCGAATGGAGAAAGTGTAGTAAATGCTCATATTTTTAACGTTACGCTACGTACTATGCACTATATTGTTATATTTAAACATAATAGGGCCTTTTCTACAAAAATATCGCTAATAATAATATAACAACAATACAATAATACTAATTTAGTTATTATTCAATTATAATGTATTTATTATTCAATGAAAATTTAATAATTACTTTAAAATAATTTGATTATTATTCGAAAAAAGAAATTAATTTTTAATAAGAAAAACAATCATTTAACAGTTTGTATTATAATTAGGCATGTTTTCGATTGCCCTTTTTATTGTTCTTTTTTTTTTTCACTGCAGTTTATCGCAACTTTTTATACGTTGTTAGAAGTAAAAGTGTAATATAATTTTATTTCGGTTACACAGGACATAATGTTTAACTTTTCTTTTCCCTTTTGTAATCTTTTTCCTATCAATTCCTTAACTAAGTCTCCTTAAACAAAAAATTATTTCTAATAGAGCTGTTGAATCCTTTGACAATCACTTGCTCTTTTCCTATCTGGCGCTGTATGAATTTTTTCTCATTTTAGTAAGAAATTTCACTCATAGTTGTTGCATTGAAAATTTTTTGCCAGAAAATGTTTCGTTCTCTTTGAGTTCACTTATGAGGAGAAATACTTTGTTGAGCTGAAATGCAAAACGTTTGATTAAAATATCGAATTCTTATTCACAATGTTGAACAGCAACTGTTCTTCGTCAAGGAAGTAATTTCAATATCATGCAAGAAGAAACATAAAAAAATATATACATTGAACCAATTAAACATACATTTTTCTGCAACCAGGTTTCAAATCTAAAGAAAGAAAAATTTTCTCTTTTTTATTTCTCATCAAGTAAATAACTTTTTTATTAGACTCGTGGACATTATTTCCAGGCTAAGATAATCAATAGCTTACATACAAGTAGAGGCGTAGCCGAAGGGGGCGGGGGGGGGGGGGGATTTGAATATATTGGCATGAAATCGATACGAAAACTCAATTTTACAAAATTTTGCTTGATGAAATTCAATTTTCTTTGCCTTTTCTTATCAACTCGCAAATGAATCGCTAGTAATAAGCAGTAATACTCTTGTTACTACATCGCATGATCATGTTCAGTTATGGCTTGGCGTTGCGTGAAACACGTTGACTTGAAAAAAAAAAGTGACAAATGGATGCTGCATTTTCCAATATCATTATTTTCAACTTTCTGATTGAAAAAAATAGGTTTTTACGGCAAGAAAAATCCAAACTTAGAATACAAATTACTTTCTTTTGCACATCCTTTCCTTGATCATTTCGTTCTCTAATGCGGAATATGTCTATGTGAAAAAAGAAAAAAACGAATATGCAAACGCAAGAATAGTGTCACAAGTTCAATGTGGCAATATATGTGGCGATATTCAAACAATGAGAACACTTTTTCCTAGGTTGGCCAACTCCAATTGATGATTGTTTTTTTTTTTTTTTTTTTTCAAACCTAGTCGCCAAGCTGTGAAGCCATCCCACGTCCAATTTATTTCTCTTTCATTTCTTATAATCTCACTTTGTTTTTAATCCAAATAGGTCACAATCGTAATAATTTACCGTTTTATTCGGCTCAATTATCTGTAACTACAGTAACAGCATCGCACACGTAACTATGGAAAGTAACAAGATCATGGACGAAGAGTCTTTTCCTGATCACGAAACAGAAATCGCTAATAGCTGTAGCTCTCTTGATGGGAGTGTTGGTGTCTCTCCAGATATTATTATACTCCATCCCGTAATCCCGAGCGGCCTTGACCTAAGACGAGATGAACGACCTAGGCAGAACGCGGAAGAATATAAAAACCTACAGAAGTTGGGAGAAGACCCTCCGGGAAAAACAGGCTACTGAACTGGCAGAAAAAGCTCTAGTTTTCGACGGAAGATATCAATTAGCTGCTAACAGATCGATATGTTCCACTACTGACGTGATAGGTATGGCACAAAGTGATTCAGGATGGGATGGTAGGCAGGGAAACTGAATCGCATCCTCAGGGTGGACAGAAATGTAACCGAAGGTTTAACCTCAATACTTGCTGCATTGGTTTAATTTGACCACTTTATCGTTCCCTACTTGTTTTGCATGTGAATTTACGGCAATTCAACGGTTGTATTATTGTTAGATCCGAATCTAGATTGTATTGAAACTCGCCTTCTGCCTTCTTTTTTAAAACCAAACTTGGATTTTTATTGTACTTGTGCCTTATCTGATGTTATTGACCTATTCAATGTGCTAATTGCTGTTAATATCAGCCGTTATGAAACAGTAAGATACTGCCCCGAGAAATTATTGTACATGCTACATAAAAGTGAAACTAAACTCATTAAAATCTTTCTGCAAGCAGGAAAATGCATTTGAGTTTTTTTTGGTGGACATTGAACTTATCCTCGTAAAAATACAAAGTATTTCATTTCTTCATCGAGAACAACTAATTACGATGACATAGAAGCATTAATGGTTTTCTAAGTCATTTACAAAAAAAATTTTTTTTCTTTGATTGGAATAACAATCATACAAATGAGGCAGTTTAAACGAAGAATAGTTAAGCTACCTGATTTCCCATTAAGAAACAGCCAATGCCGCCGAAAGTCAAGACCCCTTGTCAGTTTGGTCACCAAGCACTTCTTTCCCCATAAAACTTGTCAAATTTATACTACTCCGATTCCGAGCCGGGCAACCTCAAGGGTTGAGACCCTACTTTCCGATAAGACTGACATGACCTCTCATCGGCCCTGGAAATAGTAGTATGTTATCTTTTTCTGTCTACTTTTTCTGTTTTTCACCCACCCTGAAGAGCACACAAGCTAATAAAGCTACATAGATGACGAAACATTGATGTTCGAAATTGAAATATGAATGCTGTTGACACAGTAACCAAAAAACATCATACTATGAGCTCATATAAGCATGAATACATACTAAGTCAAATTTTACTTGAGGAGTGAATTCATTTGGCAGTGCTTATATGCATTGATTTATGTAAAAAGGATTTTGAGCTGTGAAAACAAAACAAAGCTAGTGTTAATAATTGGGATGGATCACTAAAAATATATTACTTTCAGGTTATAAAAAATAATTTGACATAAAAAATACTTATGGGTATAACTTCTTAAAATCTTTGGTTTTTCACCTGAATGGTACAAGAACTACGAAAGTGATATCCAACAATTATTACAAACCTTACGTTTCGAGAGCAGAAAACCAATTGCTAACAACTTGGGAGAATGGAGCTTCCTTAAAGATGATCTTGGCAAGAGAATCGTTCCTTGCCAATGGCTGCATTGGTTTTCTGGTAATATTTATCTCGGAAGCTCGTAGAAAAGCAAATTCTTTGAATAATTTTTTTAGTTTTAACGTGTTTTAGAGGCGGGTGAAGGGAAGGATTAAAGTTTAAATAAATATTTGGGGGAAAAATATTTTTAGATTACAATTAGGGTCTTTTGCATAACAGTGCAAGGACATTGTTCTTACTTTATTTTACTTTTTTTTATTATTATTTTTAATTTATTTAAATTACAAATTCGTTTTGAAGGAACTGTTTCCTGTAATTCATTTGAACATTTTGTTTTTCCCAGTTTTGCCCACTTTCGTATTGAAAAAAATGCTTGAAGTTAAATTATCCTTGTTTAAAAAAATGATATAGATGGATTTTACTGAAGCTTGGTGACAAAAAGTTTGAACGAACAAATTTGATATGATTTTCATATTAACAAAATTTGTTTGTTTTATGCAAGTCATATGTTTTTAAAAACTGTTTTATATTTACAGAGATGCATCTGAATTAATTTGGGCCTAAGATAATCAAGAGAAAAAGAGAGCGAGAGAGAGATTCTGCTGCTGTGAGAACTTGATGCTAACATACGGGAAGGTAGGCTCATTTATTTCTTTGACGAAACTCTTGTTACTTATCATTCTAAGTGTGATTTAGAAAGGGCATTAGATACTAAGAGATTCCTTTGGGGAAACATATTGTAACGTTTTCATAAATTAAATGAAGTTTTGTGGTATCTATTTAATCTGGACACTTTTCAAAATTTGCGGTGCTCACCGCTTCCAGTCAAACTTGCATCGTCTGTGGATTTGTCCCTCTGATGTCCTACTGATCGTTTCTAAATGAAATCTCCCCTCGATACCCCTGAAATGGGGGAAAATTCCGATCATGTCTTCAAGTGCTCTAATCCTCGGAAGATTCCCTCAATTCCTTCGTGATCCAGCATTCTAATTATAAGCCGCATCGGTTCAGGTTTTTATCTCCACTTTAGCCTGAAGGACCCTTCAAGTCTCTTCACGTGGTTGACCCCGATCCGTCAGGTGGCCGCCTCAAAAAAGGTGTATGTCAGATATTTACGAGGGAGGGTCAAGGATTCAAGGGCATTTCCAGCTTCTCATGATTTTTGCTTCCCCACTATGTTTACGTGTCGACGGTCGTGTGAAACGTTATTACAGTGTCAAAGGTGCCACGTTTGTGAATTGAAAACTAGTACAAAAGGTAGGAACAGAATGTAAACATTTATTCCATGGGTTCATAGCACTTGATATTTAAGATCTGGACGTAAATGTTTTAGTGAAAATCGTAAATAGATAGAGGCAAATAATTCATAACATGGATTCAATGTTTGTGAACTATAATATATTGTTGATATATTGTTACTATATAGATTTTCAAATTTTTTGCAAAACCATGAGATGGTAAGATGGTAATGGTTAAACTTTTCATGTGTTTCCCATATTTTAGCATTTGCTCGACTTAAAACTATAACAAGTTAGAAATAAGGAACTAGAAAGTGGCAAGTTTGTTGTCAGCCTTTGTAAAGAGATTCTTTTCCTCCTGACGCCCAGTGCATTGGTTTTTTCAATAAATTATTTGCTGATAAAAACTTTTGAAAACGCTTTTTTAAGTGATGGCTTAAATTAAGAAAAAGCTTAAAATGTGTATCATTTAAACTGTTTCAGTAGTCCAAAATCAACAAATCGATGCCTGTTTTAGGTTCAGACTTGAAATTGATTTGTTAGCTTAAAAAACAAAATTATCTTAAAAGTTACAATTATTCATTTTTTGTTTTTGGAAGCAATAAAAAAAAATGACCGCCTACCCACTCTCCAACGACAAAGTAAGTATAGTAAAAGCTTTAAAAAAAAACTACTTCAGGCAGTAAAAAATTGAAATTCTAACCATTTAACTGCGAACTCGGCCATGACAATTTCTACCTCAAAAACTTATTCCACCAAAATGAGCATTCTTACTTCTCACAAATCATCCCAAAAATGAGATGAAAACAAAATAAAAGAGTGATCTTTCTTTTTTAGCATCATTATCTTTCCCCTCGCCCCCGAGGGGTGTTTTCCTCACAAAGTTCATTTCCTCTCTCACGAAGGAATTCGTCCAAGAAGCTTCCATGCAATTTCTAGGTCACCGACGAATACTTCTCCTAAGGACGCCGCTTCGAGATTTCTTCTTCTTTTTCTTGCTTCTGTTGAGCGAAGGGCTTCCTGGAGAGCCATTTCCCCCATCCTCAGAATTGAATGATGTAATTTCTTTCTATTTACACGGAAAAACAACGGGTATTCTATTAAGAATTATTTATTTATGCAGCTCAAAGTTTGCACCAAGTATTTTAAAGATTCAGTGAGATTATCTTTAAAGTTTAAATATGCACATATTGCAAAAAATATGCAACATCCTTGCTAAGTTAGGCGATATTTCAAGCTTTATCGGTCATCACCGTTACCATCAAAGTCACGTGACATTTGTGATGACGTCATCCGCCCGCCAGCCAATCAGAAGCGACTTTACTGCGAACATAGATACATATATAGATAGATACAGTCGAATTTTAATAATATAAAGATGCGGTAGAATATTAAGAGCACAGCTAGTTGAGGAAAAAGTGAAAATATTCTAAAAAGAATTTTAAAGATTCAATGAGATTTTCTTTGAAATTGAAATATACACACATTGTAAAAGTATGCCGTTGCTTGACATAAGCCAAGAATGAAACCTTGAATATCTATGTATTGTGCACTAAACTTCAAAGAGAAGTAAACTGCAGTTCTTAGAAACCGTGATAGAGGACGTGAAAAACTTTTGATAGCAAACAATAAATATTTTATGAAAATAAATATTATTGATAGCAGCCAACAAATATCATGTGAAAATATTAATTTACGATGAACTTTTGAGCTTAAATATCGTTTGAGTTTCTTGGAAAATATTTTTATTAGAAGCTTAAGCGCAAGTATATTTATTTATCAGAACAAAAAAAAAAAAAAATCAAAACAATGGCCCTGATTTGAATTTTAGTATCTTGCAACTATTTCCATCCCTTTTTATCAGTTTCCAGAATGTAAATATTAACATTTTTTTTTTCGATTTAAAACTTTTTATAATAATTTATCTCTTATATTTGCTATTCCCTCCAGAGAACGTTAAGTGAAAATTTGAACGTATGTTATTACTTTTGGTATTTTTCTCAACGGTTTATTTTGCAAAATTAAAGTTCTTACCCACTTTGCAAATCGAAAAACGTAAGTTTTATGATGTTACATTTATTGTTATTTATAGTATAAGTATGGGAATATGGGCCAAAGTGAAATGATGAAATATTTTTTCTGCTTTTAGCACCGCCTACCTGGTAATATTTTAACTATGTAGTAACATATGTAGTCTATTGCAGTGAGGAAAAAATTACCTCTGAATATCAAAGCATATGATAATACAAACAATTTTCAAAAATGATACTCAAATTGTAATATTTTGTTGTAAGTCAAAAAGTATTTTTGTTCTTATCAAATGATAAAATTCTTGTTACTAATATTTTTAATATCAATTAAGACCTACTAATATTCGGTGCAGTATTTATTTAGTTAATGTTAAACTTATTTGTATTTTAAATATTTTGTAAAATTAGTCAAGTGCATGCGGGGCAGAGTGGATGGAACAAAGTGAAATATAGTTCCTTTCGTTTATTTCTTCAATCATTTACTAAATCTTTTACTACTTACTTATGTACTCATTCATTAATTTATTTATTTAACTTTCCTTCATTTCACAATTCGCTTATTTATTCATTCATTCACTTATGTTCTTATTCATTCTTAGTTTTATTTACTCACTCAGTTGATTAAAAAAAAATTTTTTACAATCGAATAGAAAATATTTTAGTTTTCACTCTTTGCCCCAAAGAAAAAAAAAGAAATGAAAAGTTCCCACTTTTTTTTTAAGGCTCAAATTTATTGCCAAAAACAAAAAATAATGTTTCAATGCAAGTTTTTTAATACAATGTTCTTTCTTTATGTACTGTAATTTTCAAAACAAATTTCCAATTGATTCATTTGGAAAAAGCTAACTCATCTTAACAATTTCACTTTGCTCCACATTCCCCTACTAAAATACACTGATATAAGTCTTTTTATAAGTAGATTAGATTTGCTGTGTCACCCTCCCCTCTCCTCAAACGCAAAATAAATAAATATTCTATTCAAACACGAAATTCATACATTTTCAGAAACAACTAGATGTGTGTGACGAAATTTTAGGTGGGCTAGTGTACAAAAGACAAATAAAACTATGAACAGTTTTTATATAACTCGCTCTTGTGACACAAAGGTACAGGCCGTCGAGAAGTCAAAAAAGTAAGTGAGTGTATGATATTGATGGCCTCTTGATTATTTCAAACGTATTTCAAACCCAGGGAAAGATAATTGGGTTTAGTTTTTTGGTATACGAGGCGAGGAAGTCACTACTAGGTCTAAATATTGCCAAGATGAACCCAATCCTGATTATAGTAGTCACTCCATGACATGGGGAGGGATAGAGGAGGTCCGGAAGTTTTCCCCCGGAAAATTTACAAATTTGTAGTCTTAAAAATGCATTTTAGATTCATCTTTTTCAAAAACTTGCAATGGAGTGGTTTCCTTCAGTCAAAAGTATTACTTTTAGTCATTGAAAGGGATAGATTTAGCAAAAAAAAGAAAAAAAAAGACCCACGAAATACTTTTATTTTCCCAACAGTTATTTTTTAATTAATTTTTTAAACTGTCCGATTTTGAAAACAAGGCGCGATCTTTATGACGTCACAAATGATGCACTTTGCCGCATCTTCCTACCGCGTTTCCACGTTATGATAATCAAGAAGCGAATTATATATTGCGCTCTACGCTTGCTATCAACCCTATCGATGCCAATATACGTGAATAAAGATGCGAATTAAATATTTTGCACTGTGAATGGTAACACTGAATGGCATTTCCTCATTTGCGATGTCATCGGCAGATGCCGAAAACAATGAAAGAGCTCCGATTTAAGTATTTTTTTTTAAATATTAAACTTAAAGAAATTATTTAAAAAATGGTCAGATCCTATGTTTTTAAGCATGCTCTTTCAGAAAAAAATACTTTTAAAATTTTGGAAACAACTTCATTCCACTTTGAATGTAACCCCCCAGGCTGGTGACATCTGGGGCAGACTCCCCCCCTCTCTGTAGCGACGTCACTGATATATATATATATATATATATATATATATATATATATATATATATATCTTCGAGGAGGAGCGTTGTAAACAGCTGTCCTTCTTCTCATCAAATGGGCAGAACCTCTTAGCATTTTTTTCCGTTTTGTATTGAAAGCATTTCAAAGCGTATGGTAATTGAATGCACCACATCCATACGCTGCAAATTCTAAAAAAATTAATAAGAAAGACTCATTGCTGGTGAAAATGTGGGACAACTTACTCGTACAAACCTTTAAAAAAAACTACCAGGAAAGTATTTTAAAAAGGACTTTACTGGAAAAACATGTGAGAACGTTAGTAATTCCAAAAATAATTCGAGCACAAAAGATAGTTATTCGATGATTAAGTAATAAATCACAATTAAAGAAAACGAAATGAAATGATTTTATACATTTTCTTTGCAATTTACTTAACAATAAAAGTGATGCAGACATTCTATAAGTGTGTCATCTTGATTTTTTTTTTCCTTTTCTGATACTCGGACACTAGGTCACGGTTGTCATGGTCGCTATCGGAAATGTCACTTTAGAGACTACCATGCTCTATTGCACAAAGATTAGTCATGCGTAGCTGGAAAAGTAGCATTTTATAGATAGGACATTAGAAAATGTTTTTACTGAGATTTTCAGAAAAGACGATTTGCACCCTGGCGAGAGAAGGAGAAATTAATATAGACGATTGGAAATAATCTCATTACATACAAAGCATACAAAGCAAATGCTCATGTGACATTAAATGATGGGAATCTCTTTATATCTTACTGCATGTTAAAAACCATGATTGGTTCGCAGCAGCTTATAAAATCACTGAAACGTCAAGACATAAAAAGGTTGTCCTGAGTTTCGTAATCGACGTTTACAATTTCCAG
This sequence comes from Uloborus diversus, assembly GCF_026930045.1. Classification (NCBI taxonomy): domain Eukaryota; kingdom Metazoa; phylum Arthropoda; class Arachnida; order Araneae; family Uloboridae; genus Uloborus; species Uloborus diversus. Next base: position 26,840,068 of record NC_072737.1, on the reverse strand, counting down.
CTGAAGCTGAAGTAGATCAAATGCCATACTTTTCAATAGATTAAAACAATATCGGATATGCAAATTTGTTTCATATTATTCTTGCATTTATTTAACAATATCATTTGAAGTAAAAATACAGTAGGTGTCTGTCTAATGTTGGAAAGAGTATTTTGGTACTAAATATTTTGGCACAATTGCCAAATTTTGGGGAATTATCATTTTATGCCGGCTATATGTATCTTTTTAGAGAGAGAAAGTGAGAGAGTGGATACAGTTTCTGGTTAAGGTGTGGGTTATTACTTCCAGAATCAGGAAAATTACGTTATATGTGCGTAGAATAGAAATTACGAATAGGAATTAGCAATAAGAACCTTGTCGTAAGAGAATATTGTCGCAGAATTCTAGTCGATCTTGGTCATGATAGGAGTAGGAGTGAGTGGTTGGGGCCTTCCTATCAAACATTTTTCGAATATGAAATCTTTAAATTTCGACTGCAGATCCTTTTTGGTAACGTAAGGGAAAAGAATGATGTTTAAGGTCTCTTCCCGGTAATTATTGGACATTAACGCTACAAAACTGAAATTTTCAACTATCTTTGACGATGTTAAGGGAAGAGGGTGAAGGGGTTTTCTTTAGGAAAACTTCTAACATTGTAACTTCAAAAACACAATTTTTAGACGATCTTGTTGACATCACGGGGAGGGATGTTTCGAGGACTCTCCCGTTGGAAAATTTTCAAAATTGAGGTCTTTAAAACGCAATTTTACGCCGTTTTTCTGGGAAAAACTGGGGAAAGAAATGATGGTCAAGGACTCTTCTCAGCAGTTTTTCGAAAACTGAAGTTTCAAAAAAACCATTTCAGACGATCTTCGATGTTGTTAGGCGTTTTTAGAACAATCCTTTGGAACTTTTTTGACGATCATGCCCTAAAATTAAAATTTTAATTGATCTTCATTGGTGCTGGGAGGGGTTGGACGTGCAAAGTGAATTGTTCAACGTTCCGTTACTCAGAGGAAAATATCGAACTTTTTTTTCCACTCCAGAGAATCAATGTTTTGTAGCTTTTCTCCTTACGCATCCTTTTTTTTTTTTGGACAAACTTTTCTGGTGGTTTTCTTCCCCCTCCCCTCACTACGGAGCTACGCCACCGTCACTTCTCTCATAAGAGTATTTATTTTACTATGCATAAAATTCATTTAAGAATCGATGTTTTATAGCATCGATGTTTTTTTCTTGACATACAAATTAAATATCATCGATGTTTAATTTTGGGAATCGGTATTTTGAAGAATCAATGTTTTGTTATCGATTTTACTTCCTTAGTGCTGGTCTGAGCTTGATGTAGTGATGTGCCGGATCGTTAAAAAAGTAGATCCGCGGATCCGGATCACTAGTGTCAAAATCTACGGATACGGATACGGACCTCTTTTTTTTTTTTTTTTTGCTCAATTCAACTATCCAAGTGTAAAATTTGTAACGGAAGGTATTCCCGTCAGAATAATGGCAGTTTCTCCAAAAAATGTCAATTGCGGCAAAAATATAATCAAGACTATCATTTACTCTTTAAAGAAATCTCCATTAAAATTGAGGGAGAGTTGGAAGGAATGGGTCAGCGCTGCATTAATGCTTAGATAGAATGTGAAAAATTATTTCTAGCTTACTCGGTAGATGTAACAGTAACAAGAACACTATACAGTAACAAGAGTGTTAAGCTGCTCCTGGACAGACTAGAATTAATTTTTCGCATTTTATTTCAGCATAAATGCAGCGCTGACCCATTCCACCGAACTTACTCCGACCGACAAAATGTAGAGCCGGGAACACCTTTACAAACAGTAAATAAAGAATTTAGTCTCACTTTTTTTTTTTTTGAAGACTGCCGAGAGAAACAAAAATGAAGAATAACAGAAACCCCAAATCAATAACAAAAACTAATATTAAATTAAAAATTAAAAAAACAAAACATGTCCCAGAGAGCCGACCTCATATTTAGATGAATTTCGCGGGTCAAAACACACATTTGTTAACAAATATGAACTGACAGCCGGTAAAAATTTTAAATCAATGAGCTTTTTCTCCTTATCTTCCGACTATGAAATCGCTATCAATCACTCGTATAGAGGCTAAGGATTGCATTTAAAATTTACTTAACAAGATTATAGCTCCTACTGTATAGAAGTTGGAGGTTTCAAATAAATATCAAACGCAGAAAACTTCGTTCTTTCAATTAGGGCCAACATTTTTAACGAACGGATAAATTTTTACTACCATAATTGTGAAAAACGTCAAGTCGGTTTTTAATTAATATCTCCGGTAATCATCTGTTTAGGAGCTACGGTGCCACAAAAAGACATACTGATACACACTTTTAAAACTTATTTCCCTTTCCTTTTTGCCACTCGGGTAGGGGGAGGGTACAAATTGGCTTCTGAAATGATACCTTATAATTTAAATAGGGAATAAAACCTAATTTAAACGGAATTTAAGAGTCTTTAATTCTAATATTTAAAAAAATTTAGATTAGAAATGATCCGTTTAAGATCCGTCAAAAAAGTAACGGATATGGATACAGATCTTTATTTTCCCTCGGATATCCAAGGCTACGGATACGGATATCCGGAACATCACTAATTTGATGTTACCCACGGACTCGGAGAAAGTTTCTTAAAAAAAAACATTTTCGGAGAAGGATTTTAGACCATTTTGGATTGTATATGATGTTGATTCGTTTCAATTATGGAAATTAATTCTCAAACAGAGAGAAAATGCATAAGATTTTTAGATAGAAAAATTTCAGTTCTAGCTCTTAAAATTTAACCTCAGTTTCTCGAGAAAAAAGGGAGCAAAGTTCTGAAATGTTCTCTAAAATCGGTAAATTACGTCAGTTTTAAAAACAAGCTTTGTAACAACAAAAACTCTTTGTATTGTTCGATGGTACGAGTACTTTGATTGTTTTCCTATATTGATAAGAAGCTTTGCTGCGGTACAATACAAGCAAACAAACCATCTAAAATGAGGTTAAAAACGTAAACTAATTAATGACATTTTGAAATTCTGTCTAAAAGATCCACAAGTTTTCGATTTTTTTTTTTTTTTTTTGAACTAGCTGTATGTCAAACTCTACTTGTCATAAGTTTGTCTAGACGTTGTACTTGCACACTAATTCCGAAAACTGACCTCCCCTTTGCGCTGGCTGAATGTAAGTCAAAAACAACACATTGAAGCACAAATGCAAGTCAACTATGAAAATTACATACGCGTGCCTTGAAGTAATGAAGTTTTTTTTTTTTTTTCAGTGAGTGGAAATGGAATTGCCTTCCAAAATGACTATTTTTGTCGCTATGGCAGTATTTTTTCCCTATTTTTTTTTTCTAAGCGAAGTCATTTTGTTTCCAAACAATTTATTTTGCTTAAAAAAACCATATAGTTTTGCTAAAACTCCATAACGACCCTGAAATTCATCTTTTTTTTTGCAAGTTTTTAAGGAATACTTTAGCAGGTTACAATGTTCAAAAGCCATTCTTTATTATGCATAAATCTTCTCTATAACCTTGAGAAGCAAGTAAAGCGAAACTCGAACAGTTCTCTAAGCTTTTTTTTTTCTTTGCTCCAACAAGAAAGATCTCCAACCGAGTGCTACTCAGTGGGTAAAAACAAAGAGTAATCGGGCATCAAAAGGTATTAAACGATCATTTTGTTCAGATTCAAGCTGCATTAAGTTCACGGTAGGCCAGGCTCACTTAAGGTGGTGCAAAACTGCTTTTGGCAATCAACGCCGGATTAATTTCTGCATCACTGGCGCGTCTTCCCAGCTATTGTTCTTCTTAGTTGAGCATCTCATCCTTATTTAGAATCATTTCGAATCATTTCTGAAACTAAGAAAAAACAGCGTGAGACTGCGTCGGATGAATTACACTTTTAAATTAACCTTAAATCTACAAACAATGCTGTACCAGACAGAAACAACACTGTGAAGATCTTAGAAATCATGGAGTGTATTTAGGGATTGCAATACCGGACCAAAAATTCAATACCGGTATTCGGTACTTTTCAAACATGATACCGGAATACCGATATTAATGCCGGTATTTGAAATTTCTCAAAAAATGCTTAAAAACTTATGTATACAAAAATCGTATTATTTATGAAAACGTATTCTGAACAAATATGAAATGAAGGAACAAATGTCGTAATAAAAAATCAATAATAATAAAAACTAAAATGCATCTTTTTAATTGTTTCTAAACAGGTTGGTTAACAATGCGCGACACACCTTCTCTAATTGTCTAGAAATCCTTCATCCTCAAATAATTCGGTCTCTTGCTTGTTATTTTGGATACATCCTTGTGTGTATGTGTTTCTTTTGTATAGTGTGCATTATTGTTACGTTATTTTTTAAAAATTTATAGCTAGTTGTAACTTCTTTCCGAGAGATGATATTTTTACATAATTAACGTCATTTTCCTTTGAGCAGGACAGGTTTGCTTTTTGTTAGCCATTTGGTTTGAAATTTAAGATAAACTTCATTAAATTTGATCTTGTTAGTTTCTCTATTCGTTTTTGCTTTCTTTTCCAAATTCATTACAATTATAATAATGTAAATAAGTTTTAGTTGATTATACGAAACCTTCAAATTTTCAAGGCATTATATAATTGCTAAAAAAATACCTTGCCAAGTGTAAAGCCAAATAGCGAGGCAGGTCAACAAACTAATACTGGTGACAACAAATTACCATTCGTTATGCTAACAAGAAAAAGTTTTTGAAAAAATTTAGTACAGTCAAGACTAATAATTAATAAAGAAATTATAAAATATTACTGCAACTAATGGTTGGAATAATTTATTCATTGAACAAATTCACTCAACATTACACTCGAAATTAACTTTCACAAAAGGGAACTTTCAAGAAAGTGATGAGGGAAATTTAAAAAATAAAACCTTGGTGCACAAAAGCGTACGAAAATGCGATTTATCTAGTAATGACAATAACATTTTGCAATCTTTCCTGTTCTTTTGTTGTATGATATTCTATTAGTTCGTGCTTTCGAAGCTAAAATTTTACGTCAATAGATTGATTTTGGTTCTGTATTATGGAAAAATAAATGAACATTTTAAATATGAGTAGATATTTAGTAAGTTAAATTGAAAATTCTTTAATTAAAATTATATATTATTTTCAGCTTATACCGAAAATATCGGTATTTTACCTCAGCGAATAACGGTATTATGAAATTGCAAAATTGCTCGAAATACCGGTATTCGGTATACCAATATTGCAATCACTAACTGTATTATTTTCTAACTTCCAGTACGCTGTCATGGTGTTTCTGAGAGTATAAAAATTGCATAAATGTGTTGTGAATGTGCATAAAATGAACATTTCAGAATAAAATGAAATTGAATAATACGACCAGCACGACTCCATTACTATAATAAATATTAAAGAAAAATAACATGTCGTACTTCAATCCCAATAGCTGAACAAATAAAGTTCACAATACCACTTTTGTGTAATGGATAATTTAAGGCACAACAAATGGAGGGAATTTAAGTTTTTTTTTTTTTTTAACTTTTTATTTACGTTTTTAAGTTGTTTCAAAAGGTTTGACTTTTCTAAAATGTAAACATTTTAAACTGCTGTAAAGGCGAAATATTTAGGCTATTGTTGAAGGGTTTTTCTCCCCCTAACTTTATGATGCATAAGGACAGGCAGGATTTCATGCATTCATTCCCAAAACTGTCTACATAAAGTGTAGGGGGTACATCATTTTTATTTTTTAAATAAGTCATTCAAGTATTCTTCTTATATTGAGTTCACCTTTAAACTTCTGATTTTATTGGACAAATGCATTCAATTAAAAAATAGATGTTTCCGTTCCTTCTGTTTTATAATTTTCCAACACCGGTTTAAACAACATAAACTTCCTTCTCATAATTGCTTTCTCTAAAAGTTTAGTGTTGGTTTAAAATATCTATTAATATACCAAGATAGCTTTGCAAAACAATTTCAGTATCAACGAATCAAGTCGGGTATTGTAAGAAGGGCTACAAATTCAAGTGAAAATACAGTAAAAACAAAACGAATACTAAAAGTAACTGCGAAATAACCACCGGATGACATAAGAAATCTTTCTTTCCACGAAACTTTGGTTGTTGAGCTATTTCATTGCAATTAGGACAGATGACGGTAATTTATTAAATTAAATGAACCAAAGTACGTTAATTGGAAACTAAAACGACGTACATTTCATTATATAATACGTACATAGAGTGTAGAACAACAGGGTGAGCACAATATTATGAATTAACTTTGTTTTTCATTCATTTATTTTGTACATTTCATTCATTTAGTAACATACTTCGGCTTTAGAAATATACTTCGGCTTTTTTTTTACCTTATTAAACTTTGACTAAGTTTCAATTTCAGAAATATTTGTATCAAGCTTTCGTAGATTTTCTTTTTTGTTAAAAATTATGCAGATGAATCTATGATGAATCTTATCAAAAAAATTTGTATGTCTGCAATAGGAAACTGATCTATTTACATCTACGAGACAGAGACTCATCCCTAAAATTCATATGCATAATGAAACGAAAAGAAGAAAAGAGGAAGAAGAGGAAGAAGACGATGATGATGAAGAAAAGAATGCACAGCCTTAGGTATTAGACGGTACCTAACTAAAGAAAATATGCTTTCGCTATTAAACTCCAATCAGTTTGAAATGCAAAATTTGAAATAAAATTGAAGAAGTTAATGAAATTGAATACTAAAGCAATATTTAAACCAATGTTAAAAATTTATTGAATTGAAAAAACATCTAAAAACAAGTGAAAGGGGGCTGAGCCACAGAGTTTTTACTGACTAAAATAATGAAATTCTAAATAAGTGGATATTTCCGCCTATCTTTCAATTTTCTTGCAAGAACTTTCTATTTCCAGATTGTTGCCTGAAAAAATATTGACTTTGAAAGTGATGTACTACGTGATAACTACTTTAGTAATCACATCCATCTCAAAAACAAAAATGAAATTTCCCACACTCCCCAATGTAATTAAATAGAAACGAAAGTGATGTAAGAACCTTTGATAGCCGCTGCGAAACTCTTGGAGCATAATATTGACAAAGCATTTGAACAGAAACGGCATTTGGTGGAAAACTCCAAGAAAGGCAAATATATGAATGACTGTTTATAATAATGGCATGCGAACGGAAAGAAAACACACAAATCTTCTCTTCAAAGACTCCGTGAACCGAAAAATTTGATCGGAGTGGTAGATAACATTCAGAAAAGATGCATTCACCGTTAACTCATCAAAATGAAGGAATCCTATTCAAGGTCACGTCAATGTTTCTCTTCGGCAACACCAGCGGGAAGCATTCGATTGTTTGAATTCATAACGATTTGAGGAAGACAATTATGTCACGGATTATTTTGATGAGTCTTCCTGAATTATCAGATAAGGAGATGGGAGCAGATTGATTTCTGAGTGATCCGCTACTTAAAAATAAAATAAATAAATGCCGATGGAGCACATTTCTCTTACTTCTCGCAATTTCCCACTTTAGAATTCGATTGTTTTTGAGGTTTTGTTGACTCTTCCTGAATCATCTGAAAAGAATGGGAGAACAGATAGATTTTTCGAGTGATCCGCTACTTGAAAATCAAAATAAATAAATGCCGGTGCAGCATGTTTCTGTCACATGTCGCAATTTCCCACTCTAGAATCGGATTATTTCTTAGGTTCTGTTGACTCTTCCTGAATCATCTAATGAGAATGGGAGAACAGATTGATTTCGAGTGATCCGCTACTTGAAAATGAAAATGATTAAATGCCGGGGTAACATATTTCTGTAACTTCTCGCAATTTCCCACTAAAGAATTGGATTATTTTTCAGGTTTTTATGAGTCTGCCTGAATAATCTGATGAGAATGGGATAACAGATTGATTTCAAGTGATCCGCTATTTGAAAATGAAAATAAATTAATGCCGTGTAGCATATTGCTGTTGCTTCCCGTAATTCCTCCGTTTCGAATTGAATTATTTTTGAGAATTTGATGAGTCTTCCATTACATGTTAATTTTGAGAGAGCAGACTGATTTCAAGTGATCTGTTACGTGAAAATAAAAATAAATAAATGCCAGTATAGCATGCTTCTGTTACGTCTCGCCTATTCCCACTTTAGGATTAGGTTATTTTTGAAGTTTTTATGAGTCTTTTTCAATTAGCTGATGAAAATGAGGGAACAGATTGATTTCTACTTGAATATGGAAATAAATATAGTACCAGGTGAAAAAAAATATTTCTGTTACTTCTAACAATTTCTAACATTAGAATTATATTATTTTGATCAATCTTTACGAATTTTCTGATCAGATTGATTTCTAGTGATCCTCTACTAAAAAATGAAAATTAATGAATTCTCGTGTTGGTAAATTTCTGTTACTTCTCGCAATTTCCCACTTTAAAATTATATTATTTTGATCTCTCTTCCTGAATTATCACATGAGAAAAGATTGATTTTGAGTGATCCGCTAGTGGAAAATAAAAATGCTGGTGTATTTCTGTTACTTTTCGCAGTTTTCCAATTTTGTATTAGATTATTTTGATGAGTTTCCCGGGAATTATCAGATGAGAATGAAGGAACTGATCAAAAGTTCGAGTGATCCTCTACATCGAAATGAAAACAAAAAGCCGGTGAAGTATGTTTATTTCTGTTGCTTCTCGCAATTTCCCTCTTCAGAATTAGATAACATTGATCAGTGTTCCTGAATTATCAGATGACGATGAGGGAACAGATCAATTTCAGGTAATCCGCTGCTTGAAAATGAAAATTAATAAAAGCTTGTGCATGTATATTTCATTTTGCTTTTTGGAATTTCCCACTCCACTATTAGATGATTTTTATCAGTTTTCCTAAATTATGAGATGTGAAAGGGAGAACAGATTTATTTCGAGTGACCCTGTGTCTGAAAATGAAAATTCATAAAGTGCCGATGCTGCATATTTTACTTCTTGCAATTTCCCATTTCCCATTTTAGAATTGAGGCAGTGAGAAGCAAAGGGATGCAAGGGACAAAATTTTAAAATTTCGAGATAACCAGTACAAATGGTAGGGGAAACCCTTCTCTGTCTTGGGGCACGAGATAGTACTAGTAGCCTTGGTGGGTGCTGCTGTATAACATGATTTAGAAAAAAAATTCAATGAAAGCCTGCCAAGGCCCGTATCTTTATACACGCTTTACTCAAAACATGAAAATGTCCACTTGCATCCCTTTGCTTCTCACTGCCTCAATTAGATTATTTTGATCAAATTTCCTCAGTTATCAGATAAGAATAAGAGAACAGATTTATTTCCAGTGATCCCTCTACTTGAAAATGAAAATAAACAAGTGCTGATGCAGTGTATTTATTTCCGTTACTTTTCGTATAATTTCCCTCTGTAGAATTAAAAGAGTTATTTTGAACAGTCTGCCTGAATTATCAGATGAGAATAAAGGAACAGACTGATTTCGAATGATCCTCTACTTGAAAAAGAAATAAATTGCTGTGCAGAATATTTTAGTTACTTTTTGCAAAACACTGCATAACATGAAAAATGTCTTTTTCCAGGCAAATGTGTGTTACTTGTATATTTTGGCTGAAAATAGTTAATCTTCAGTTGTTTTTTATTCAACATGTCCCCCCCCCCCCATTTTCTCCCTAATTCTTAAAGTTTTTTTTTTTTTTTGACAAATTTATAATAGCCTCCAAACTCTAAAAAAATATTATTTCCTGCATCAAAACATATTATATGAGTCGCTTATGAGTCCGCAGTATGTCTTTCTTCTATCATTGCGCATTCCATCATTCAAACATTGATTTGTGAAAATATTTGAAAAAGTCCTGGAATATGTCTTTCTTTCACCATTGCACATTTCATCATTCAAACATTGAATTGGGAAAATATTTGAAAAAATCCTAGAAAGAGAAAGATTGGCCTTTTTGCATCTGAAGAAAGTTTAAAATATAAGTAAGGCAAATCTAAAATGCGCGGTATTTATTTATTTGCCCAGAAGTTAAACGAGTTCTCAAATAGCATTTTAAACATTTCAAACGCAACCATGGAGAATGGGGTCTAATAGCATGGTAGGAACCTACTGAACTTAGGTGTTCCAAAAGACACCTTCATAAGCAAAGAGCAGACAACAGATCCATTGTTCCTCGAACCTGGAATGCAGTGACTTCCAAATTACCTCTTCATATTTCTAAACATCAAGTTTATGCAACAAAGCTTAAGGACATTATGCAAAACTGGCCACAAATGCGAATCTAGGTAAATTAGGCTGGCGTATTTTTAGTACATTCGCTAGCCTATTTCGAAGGCCGATGTAATCTCGGAGCAAACTACCTTCATGGCCGAATAACCAAAGTAAAAGAGGAAAACCAACGTTTGACATCCTTCCTATTCATTCCGAAAATTGGGACTCAGATGTCAACTAAACACACTTCATGATCTTAAGTATTCACGTTTGTCCAAGGAGAGTTATGGAGGATTATCGTTATTAGCTTTTCGCTTTAAAATGTGTCTCTTCTTTGTGCAAATAGTTGCCAGTCCCGGCTCCACCTCTGCAACGAAGCGAAGAAAATGTATTTTGGCAAGAGAATTATGAGATGTCAGATGCTAAACTCTAAAGGCGGCCATGTTTTCTCGCATTACAGACTTTTAAGTCAGTGCCGGATCTGGAGAGGAGCAAGCTTAGGGCGCAACCTCGGCGCGCGGCAACTTCAGGGGGCTTCACATTCACACTATTTCTGTGCTTTTTTTCGCTGATACTCAATATAAAAAGTTGAAAGAAGATGGGTAAAGGAGGCAGCTTCAAGTTTCTGCTCCGGCACGGAAAAACCGTAGATTCGGCACCGATTTTGGAGAAATGTTTGGGAAACACATAATGAGACGGGGATTGGACACCACATGACTTCCTTGTATTAATAATAATGTTTTAAAGTGCATGTTTAGTAACTGAAAATTTAGATGCGACTGCTCCTGTTGTTGTATTAGATATTATACTTCATAATTTATTTAGTTATTTTCAATTAAAAAAAGGAATGGATTTTCTGACACTTATCAGCACCTATAAAGAACAGTAAATATACAGGGTGTTCGTTTTAACCTGCAAGACCTTTATTTTCGCAACCGTTAGCCCTAGATGTATACTTCCAATTGCAAAAATGTTGAAAATCAGATGCAGGGTTAAGATGTTGAAAGTTTGAAGCAAAAATAAAAATGAGTCAAAAAATACAAAATTTAACTTTTTATACGGGCCGCAGGTCCCCTAACTTATATTTAAAGACATAATCTCCCTTGAAAAACAATTCCAACACAAAAAGTTTGAAATTAGTACGACCAATATTCACCAAGGTATAAAAAGCAGCGTTTTGTGATTTACACCACTTTTCACTGACCGTCGATAAAATCTTTTGGAGGAAAACATAGTGGTAACAAGTGTTTGAAATTACATGTGTGCATAGAGTGTTATTTTCAAATTATTCACAGTTTTGTAGTGTGTTTTTGCGTATAACGGCATAACATTCGCATTTATTTTTGAATAGCAAAGAAAAATATAAATACCTTGTTTTTCTTATTTTGACGACTTGTCATTCTTTTGAAAGAGCGATAAGTTTCAATCTCATCTTCAGTGTGGTCCCTTAAAACTTTAAACTGGAATCTCTCCTTGCGTTTTGGTCGCCCAAATGTCAAGTTTTTCGTGTTAGTAATAGTTTTCAATGGAGATTATTTCTCTAAATATTAGTTAGAGGACCTAGGACCCGTATAAAAAGTTAAATTTTGAAATTTTGACTCATTTTTATTTTTGCTTCAAACTTTCAATATCTTAACTCTGCAACTGATTTTGAACATCTTTGCATTTGAAAGTATACATCTAAGACTAAAAGCTGTGAAAATAAAGGTCTTGCAGGTTAAAACGGAATCGCTTTCAGGAAACGCTTTCAAACTTAAAAACAAAAATTCTGCTTTTGCTGGCGTCTGAAATCTGAAATAGCGAAGCTTAAAACGTACCAACTTAGCAACCCCCCGCCCCACAATAATAATTTAAAAAAAACTTTTAATGATACATTTAGTTTTTATTTCCTAATGTAAACTTAAGTATTGTTCAATATTTAATCTTTTTCTATGTATATTTTAGAACTACTGTCTAGTTTTCAATACTTTAACGTCATTAGTTGGTGTCACTATCATGGGTTGGTGTCATAAAAACTAATTCAAAATTCAATATATTAGAATAATTTTTTATCAAACTATTTCTGATACAATTTTCCTAGAAATAACGAACTACTTATTGGAGTTAAAGAACGAAACACTAATAAGGTTGAATGAGTGAGATCATTCTTCTAATGAGTCGTATAACCATGATGTATTAGAATTTTAAAGAGCAATATGGAAATGTACAAAGACTTTTAGTTATATACAAGAGGCAACATGTCAGTCTTATGTAACAGTCTTTATCTGCACATAAAATACCATATTAGAAGTCGCAATATGAGTTAAAACCAATGGTTCTAGTGGGTGGTTATGCGTATTTATGTGTTCATAAAGAGGTACTTATTTTTTTCTCAAAATGTACTTACAAAGCCTTTATAAGTGCTTCATTTCAACTAAAGTATGGCTACTCAAAATGCGATTGCAATTTATTTTGCAATTGTTAGAAACACCGCGGGAAGCCTGGTATGCGCGGACCCACATTGAGGAACTCTGACCAGATTGCTGTGAATCAACGCTGGTAAGAGTTTTACAGAGTGTACCTTTTGATTGGGTGGAAGTAAGCCCTGAATCGTAGAATAAGTAGCGGCACGTCCGCCATCTTGGGGCTACACGATGCTTTCTTACCAGGTCTACTATGGTAAAGTAGCGTGTTTCTCTTCTTGATTTCGGTTTCTTATTAACTCTGTGCTAATCCACAATCAAGAAGCGAAACACCCTACTTCATTATAGCAGACATAAAAAGAAAGCGGCATTTTGCACCAAGATGGCGGACATTTCGCTACTTAAGCTACGATCTAGGGCTTTAGGGGCCAGTACAACAGTTGGCAGCAGGAGATTATATAGACTTCTCCAACGACAGGAAAAAGGATTTTATACGTATTTCTTCAAACAACGGGGGAAACGATGATATTCCTGGTGCATTAGGATGCGGTATAATATATTAGTTCATATAAGCAGTAAACCTCAATTACTTTCATTAAACGATTAAACGATTTTTTTTTTAAATCTGAGATATAGTAGTTTGCATTAAACTTATAGTTCATTCCTAATATTATTTTATTCAATTTATCTATAAATTTCTTTTTATAGTACTACTATATTTTTTTCTCAAATATCCACAACAATTACCCATAGCATCAACCTTGGATGATCTTATTCTTGTTTTGTGACTTTAATTTAAAATAAGCTGTCAGAACAAGTGATTAGATTAGAATACAAAAAGAAAAAGGAGCAAATGCAAATTTTTGGTTTAAAGTGAAATACATAAGCTTATTTTGAGCATCTTGAAAATTAAATGAGAGTGAATTATTTGGACTGTTTGGATACGACTAGAAGGGTTTACAAATTTTTGGATTTGGTTACCTTAATCTCAACGCACTATCATAGGACGCTCGCTTCTCATTTCACTCGGATTTAGGAATGTTTCGGCTTACAGAAATCCCAATAGGAGAGTTTCCGTTTCACTCACATTAAGTATCCATCACTATTTTTTTTTGGGGGGGGGAGACTTGACTCCATTTTTTATTGCATCACTTGTTAGATCAAAGTCAGTTCGTTGCTCTATTGTGTGCCAATTATTGAAAAAAAAAGTTTGAATCTTTTATAAGAGCTCCAAATATAACATTCTCAAAAGATAAAATAAAGAGAAACGGTGAGTTTTAACTGACATTAAAAGGCAGGCTGTCAGTCTGTAACATGATAATGATACACATTTCGAATAAATACTAGACCACACGAAACTCGGAAAAACATTGTCTTCTTTTGAAGCAAAGAATAGAAATAATATTATGATATGCTTTTAAGAAAAGATGTGATGAGGCAGTATAAAAATACAGGTCTTTTAATCTAAGAAAAGGTCAATGCATTGCTGTTCTATACAAGGCATACGATGCTATCTAAATTATGATTTTAAAATTACAAATGCTTGACTCGGTGCTGTATTATTTCGATTTTAGGTTGTTCTAGATTATGTAAAAAGAGAAAAGGATATCCTACTGGAGGTTTTCCTAAGCCAAAGATTTTTTTAAATCTGTAATGGGGTAGAAGTAATGTTCTACGCTGTTTCTGTTTTAATGGTGCAATTTTTCTTTTGGTTAATCAGACTTGAGTGTGTTAACCGGGTTTTATTTTCTGTCCATTTGTGTATGTGTATATGTTACCGTGAAAGTTTGAAATCTGATAAATGCCAACATTTGCCAATGAATATCAACATTCACATACCAAATGCATCGGCGAAAGACCGAATATACCCGGTGAATCACCAGTGAGAATCGACGTTCTTCAATTTCGTACATTGGCGGCAACACATACATTCTACTTTAAATGCAACTAAACGAGCTGATGTGTGCACCACATGACTTCCTTTTACTCCAATTTAATGTCATTTCCCCATTACTGGCAATTTTAATGTGATTCAATAGTTTACTCTCTAAATATCACCAACAGTGGCCAAATTGAAACCAAATTTAAAAATAAAATGCCAAATTTGTCGCCAAGTTGGGGACAAAACTTGGCGACCAAAAGACTGGCGATATATCGCCTAATGTCCGCCAAATTATAACACCACTTGAGTTTACAACGAAATTAATAATGATTTCCCTCCAAAAAGGGGCAAAAGACCCCTTTAGAAACACCCGAATGCAAACAAAAGGAGAGGTGCACGACTAGACCCCACTAGGAGTCTACGTACCGAATTTCAACTTTCTAGGACTTACCGTTCTTGAGTTATGCGACATACATACGTACATACAGACGTCACGAGAAAATTCGTTGTAATTAACTCGGGAATCGTCATTATGGATATTTCGTGTGTCTGTACATTCTTAAGCACTTAGCACGTGTGGTCGAGTCGAAAAGAAAAACTCAATATTCATTCGGGGGTGAGTAAAATGGAAATTAAGGTCGATTTTTGAGTGAAATTTTTTTCGCGAATACAATACTTCATTTTTTGTAAAAGGAAGTAAAAAGAAAAATCAGTATTTATTCTTAGCATTTATATTGTGTTTAGACTGAATTAAGTAATGGAAAAGGGGGCTCATGTGAACATGTTTTACTAAGATCACTTCAAGCAAAAAAATCTTTAAAAATTCTCAAATAATGTCAGTACTATTTTTACCCCTTGGACAAACATTTAGAGCAATGAGCCATTTTATGTTTCCGTGGTGGCAACTTCTTTGTTTTAGCAGGTGTTGAAAACATTTTATCACTTTCTTCTTCACGTGAAAACATTTTTAAAACTAACTGCTGATCTAAATCTAAATATTACGAATCATTGATGAACATTCAAGTAAATTTATGACAGTGTTTAAATTTTTTTTTTACTGTGATTGAAAATTCTTCTTTTTTGCGAGTTAGCTCTAAAGTAGACGATGGGGCACTTGTGAACACAATATCTAGGGGCATATTTTGTTCAGTTCCCTATAGCTGCTCTCCGTAATATTATTGTTAGTGTAATATGATGTGTAAATATTTATGATTATTATTTTCTTATTATCAGTTTGTAAATTTGTTTTATTGAATATTTATTATTATTATTATTATTTATTTTTGTATTTTTTGTCACGAAATAGTTGATAAATAATTTAGTGTTATATAATACTTACAAGAAATAAAAAGACACAAAATATTTTCATTTAATTAAAAAATGAAGTACAAAATTATTTTAAAATACATTATCAAACACTGTAGGAAGTTTAAAAGCAAAATATATTCAGAATAATTCTTACATAATAAAAAAAAATTTGTATTATGTAGTCATATAAAAAATTTTTTAGTCTATTCAGTGATCAAAACAGGCTACGAGACTTTAGACTTTGAGTTAGCAGTTATATATGTACATTCAGGAAAAAAATATTTTTTTAGTGGATCAATTATTGTACAATTGAAACTAACCCAGTATAGGTTACAAACCCTTCAACGTATTTGTTATTTAGGTATATGTTTCATATTGAAGAATTTTCCTTTAAAATATGATGCTTCTCCTGCATTTTTTACCCGTGTTCATATGTGCCCCAGGCCTGTTCACATGTGCCCCTCTCTAGGTTCATATGTGAACAACTGCAAACATTTTTTACTTCCTTTTACAAAAAAAGAAATATTGTGCTCTCAAAAAAATTTTCACTTAAAATTCGGCCATAATTTCCATTTTGCTCACCCCCGAATTAATGTTGAGTTTTTTTTTCATCCCGATCACACGCGGATAAGTGCCTAAGAACGTATAGACCCCCGAAAAATCCATCTTGGCATTCCCTGAGTTAATTACAACGACTTTTCTCGTGACGTCCGTATGTATGTATTTGCGTATGTACAGATGTGCGGATGCGCGTATGTGAGGATGTGCGTATGTATGTTGCATAAATCAAGAACAAAATGTCCTAGAAAGTTGAAATCTGGTACGTAGACTCCTAGTGGGGTCTAGTTGTTCACCTCCCCTTTTAGTTGCATTCGGGTGTTTCTAAATGGGAGTTTTGCCCTTTTTGGTGGGAAATCATTGTTAATTTCGATGTAAACTCAAGTGGTGTTACAATTTGGCTGACACTTGGCGATATATCGCCAATCTTTTGGTCGCCAAGTTTTGTCTCCAACTTAGCGACAAATTTGGCGATTTTTTTTTTTTAAATTCTGGTTTCAATTTGTCTACTGTCGGTGATATTTAGAGAGTAAACTATTGAATCACATTAAAATTGCCAAAAATGGGAAAATGACATTAAACTGGAGTAAAAGGAAGTCATGTGATGCACACACCAGCTTGTTTTTAACTTTAAAATCTGGTTTCAAATTGGCCACTGTTGGTGATATTTAGAGAGTTATCAATTGAATCACATTAAATTTTCCAATGATAGGGAAATAACAATAAATTGGTGTAAAAGGAAGTCATGTGATGCACACATCAACACGTTAAAAATACTATAAAGTAAAGAAATAGTTTTTTAAAAAATCCATGACACAAAGAAAAGTTTATTCAATCATGGGGACACTTTTGCGTTGAGAAATTGATAATATTTTTTGAAAATAATGAAATGAAAAACAATTGTTCACATGTGTGCCCTTTTTTCCCCTACACACACACATATATATATATATATATATATATATATATATATATATATATATATATATATATATATATATATATATATATATATATATATTTTTTTTTTTTTTTTTTTTGCTGTTCTCCCGGTATAATATTGATTTCAAATTCTTGTCTAACATGTGTTTCCAGTTTAATAGAAGTGTGTAAAATTGCAAGAAACTTTATTTGGTTTTAAAAACTGACTCAGATAAAATCACATGCGTACCTTTTTTCATTATCGAATTAAAATTTCAGAATCATTCAGATCAATTTAAAAATTAGGTCTGCTACTTAAACTATTTTAAAGTCCTACAAAGTCTAAATAAGGAAACGAGAACTATTTTAAATTTATATAGATCCTCAAAATTTCTTGGAATTTCATATTGCAATTATGATTTCAAAAGGAATTTATAATGGACATTAAAAGGAGTACTATGCCCTTAACAAACTTACGATGTAATGTTATTTTCGGTGTGTGTGGAGAGAGGGAGAGGGGGGTAGTATAGAAAACAGAAATTTTGGGTAAAAATAGAGCTTTTGCTTTAACAAGCAAAATCCTTTCATAAAAAAGGTCTTATGTGATTTCATAACACTCACGTAAATGAAATCAGATTTGTAGTAAACTAGTTATTCTCCAAAAAATGTTTATAGCGCCAAATATTTCAAATCCCACATTTCAAAAAAAAAAAAAAAAAAATTTCATCGCAATAGGTCGTTCGTTAATACTTCCAAACTAAATACCAAACTATTCGTCGCATTATCTATTTTAAAGGCATTTCATCATTTTGCACTTTTTTATCTTTTCGTGGAGATTTCTTGTGAATATCGGATAATAAACGCTACCTCGTTATCATTTTTAGGATTCCTCCTTAAACGTTATTTCCCCGGAGAATATAACCTGTTGTCCCGTGCTGCAGTTTACAAATGGGATAATAATAAAGGTCCTTACTCAAAGAGAAATAGATAAATATCAACATCCTTATTTTATTTCATAAATATCATCCAAATAAAATCATACCTGCAAGTTTTTTTGTTTTTTTTTTACATACTCTAGTCATTAAAATCCCATTTCCGTGAAATTGCAACTCAAACCTTTTTAAGCAGCGGTTATTATTTTTAAACTAAATATCAAGCATTTTATTTCACCAAATTTTAAATAAACTTATTTATAAACTTTTCGAAGCTATTATGACATAATAGTTTTCCTACTCCACAATAATTATCAGTATACGTGAATCATTTCCAGCTTTCAGAAGTGTTGACCGTTTGCCATCATTCTAAGAATCCCTAAGGCATAAGAAAAACCTGTTGATTGTACTCTTGTTCTTCTTTTGTGTTTGAAAGCATCATTATTATAAGTAGCGTTTCGGCTAAGGACACTTTCCCACGTTATTAGAAAGGTCGGATATCTGATTTGATGGATTTTTATTACCTGTATTCATGACAGCACGTCGTTCTAAAGATTTATAAAAAACTCTGTGGTATTGATATATGTATTTAAAAAATGCCAATAACGGTTCTGCAGTTCTGTAAAGGAATAGAGGGTACGATTTTATATTTGTTTGGAGTTATTTTATCGAATTCAACCTGCTAGAGATGGTGGCGGTTTTATGGAGAGGGTAATTGGAGCACCTCTGGGAAGATTTTTGCCTCCCCCCCACCCCTTTCAATTTCATATTTTTTTAAAAAGCATGGAAGAATGTTTAAGCTCTGTTTGAAATATATCTAAGAACAAATATAAGTTAATAGTAAATTGTATATTCAATTGCATTGAAAAATGAAAAATTTGAAGGTAAGGTCATTCCTCCAATATGGCTAGGCCATTCAACGAAAAAAGCCCCCAATTTGTCTCGCACGTTTCATCTCCTACGTAAACAGATAATTGACATAAATTTGTTGCTTAAGAATTCACAAGCGCATGTATGCTTTCGTAAGCAAAAACTTTGTTCAACACCTACTAAAACTATTACTTTTTATTGAAATGCATGAGATGTCATAGACATTACAAATTTTTTGCTTTTTTGTGGACTATGTGTGGCCTTTTACATATTTTTTCTTCAACAGTCTAAATTGCTATTCCTCAACAAATGATGTCTATTTCCTTTACGTTGGAACCTTAGTTTTCTAAACTCACAATTTGTTTCGTCATTGATATATTAATAGAGCAAAAATACTAACTAATTCAATCAGCAAATTACAAGAGGTTGACTTGAGACGTCCCGTACGTGACGCATGAAAATAAATTAAACTTTAAATAACAAAATTATTTAATTCAAACATAGCTGCGTCATAACAGATGTTTAATTAAAGTATTAAGATCTATGGCACAATTTTGGTGAAATTACAGAATCTGATTGTCAAGCACGTGACGGTCGAATAGTCGTTTGTGCTTTCAACCTCTTTAAACTCCTTATTTTCTTGTTTCATATCTCGGCTTTTATTTTTGTGTTCAAATTTAAACAATAAAAAAATTATAACATTAGAATCCACGGCGAAGTTTGAATTCCATTCTCGCCTATCATGTGGATTTTCTGCGAATAAAGTGTAAGAAGAGTTTCTGATGAAAGAAATTCACAAAAAATTACCTTTTGATTCCGTCGATCAACATCATTTGTAAATACATTTTAAAAAATTCAACGTACGTTAAAATTTTGGACATTTAATACCCCTTCTCAAAATTATGGGAGAAATACGATGGCGCAGCCAAGTGGGAGGCTTTGGGGTCAAAACGCTTCCCAGATCCCGTGGTTTTAACGCATATTTCTAATCTCAAATAGGTAGATCATGTACTATAAGATCGATTATTACAAAAAACCCCACCCAGGAAGTTATTTCTGACTGCGCGACTGGTGAAATTAATTAATTTTTACTCTTGAAACTGCAGGAATTAATTTTGTTCCTCTCCCAAACATTAGCGCCAAAACCGCCGACTCTGACTCCAAAGGACTAGTGGATTTACGGACTCGGAGACTAAATGGCCGACTCCTTTACCACAAAATCACTCCATCTCCGACTCCACGATTCCGATTTCCGCAACGCTGCTGTCTACATGATCCGCAACCCTGCTGTCTATATGAGGAGAAAAATAGAGGTCAAATAAGAGAAGCGAGTTACTCTGTTTGTCGTCGTTCTCGTCGCATCACAGTAAACTTAAATTACAATTATAACTTAAGTTTGAACACTTGATTGAAAGTTAGACCGGTTCGCTCGCCAAACGGTAGCAGTCTAAAGCGTTTTAAATTGAACAGCCAAAATAAAAAAAGAAGCCTAAAAGCGTGTTCTAGTTCTATTGTTACTCTATGGTTATACTGTGCAGAGATTAGAGCTGGGGTTCTTGCATATCCGTGTTTTGCCCTGGGGGTCATTTCCGCTCACGGCAGTCCAGCATTTTGGAGATCTGAAATTCGAAATAAACAAGGCAAAGTTTGGAATACCACGTGCAGAACAATATCTTTCACCACCTTCCGCTTTCCTTGGAGCAATAAATGACTTATTCGTGCCGGCATTCCACTTAACCACCATGACTCGGTGAATTTTATATTCTATCAAAACCAGCATGTCTTCGGCTCCTCTCTGCCTTTTATAATAGGTCACATGGAATTCCTCGCGACGAAGGAAGAGGGCGTTTTTAGGTTTGCAGGTCGTCGCGTACTCCAAACCCTGCAGCGCCATTTTCGCCCGGTGAGGCCAAGGGAAGACCGTCGATGGGCCATCGACGGCAAACAGGAGGTTGGTTGACACTTGCGAGTTCGTGACCTTTGCTGTTCACTGACATCGCCGGGTCCGGGAATTATTGCAAACGGAGGCGAGGAATTGCATTGAAAATGATCTCCCAAGACACGATTTCTCTTTTGTGTGACTCATTAAAAAGTCGTTTGGTGGAGATGGTTGGTGAAAGAAATTTGCATTTTTTTCAAGCAGATAATGATGACCAAGTTTTTTCTTTCGACTGGGGCTGGCCATAAATGATGTCATTTTTTTGTAACAAATTTGACTGCCTTCCCCCTGTGTCGCAAAGTGTCATACTTCATACAGTTCCTTTCCTTTCCCACACGTCATGTTGTTTTACATGATGAGTAGGGGAGGGGAAGGTGGGGCGAAGTGAAATTGTTAAAACGACTTAGCTTTTTCAAAATGAACAGAAAATTTGTTTTGAAAATTACAGTGCATAAAAAAATGAACATTAGCTTTTTTTTTTTTTTTGGCAAAAGTGGACATTTTTGACTTTTTCTTTTTTGTGGGGCAAAATGCAAAATGAAATATTTTGCTAGTGAACTATTTTCCATTCGACTGTAAAAAATATTTTTTATCAAATTAATGAGTAAATAAAAGAATGAATGAAGAAATGAAGAATGAATGAAGAAATGAAAAGAAAATGAAACAATAAACGAATAAATAAATTTATTTATTCATTAATATATGAGAAAAAATATTAATGAATGAATTGAGTGACTAAAATTGAGTGACTTGAAATGAGTGACTAAAATAGCGAATGAATAAGAAAAAAAATTAATGAGTAAATAATGGAATAATTAAACTAAAGAATGTAAATGAAATAATTAATAAATGAATACGTAAGTGGTTTGATAAAGGATTGAATGAGTCAACGAAATGAACTATTTCACTTTGCCCCATCCACTTTGCCCCGCATTCACTTGGCTGATTCTAAAAAAACATTTAAAATACAAATGAGCTTAATATTACAGAAATAAGTACTGCACCGAATATTAGTAGTCTCAATTAATGTTTAAAATTTTCATCACAAGAACTTTTATCATTTGACAATAACAAATGAATTTTTGACTTACAACAAAATATTACAATTTGAGCATCAATTTTTGAAAATTGCTAGCATTATCATATGCTTTGATCTTTAGAGATATTTTCCCCTGATTGGAATAGACTACATGTGTTGCTGCATAGTTAAAATATTATCAGACCCGTGGTGGTAAAAGTAGAGTATAAATTTCACCGCTTCACTCTTCTCCACATTGCAGCGATTCGCAACCTTTTTGGTAGTGCGGCCCTATCAGTTTTGTAGAAAACACCATTGAGGCCCACTGACTATTAGACATTACATGTACAGCCAAAATGGGAGGGGGGGTAGCATCTGCTCATAACTGTCCTTAAGTGTAAGTAATACACCATATTAGGACTGAAAGTGTGTTAAAAACAAAAGCTCTGGAGGTGTTAATCCCTTTCTCCCCTCATGTTGCACCATTGATACACTGTACAAGAACAATTTTCAAACTAACCTTATTGTTATTCACTTAACTGGCATAGCTATAAGAAAAGTCAAAAACAAGTCATCAAAGTTAAAGCTCCATGGGATTTTTGATGCTGTTTTACCTCTACGAGGGAGTTGATATCTGGATTGAAACTAGATACTTTTAGTCTCAAATAGCTCGCAACATTCAATGCATTTCTATATATTTTTTTTAACTGCAATGAAAAGTCTCATTCAGATAGGTAGGTTGTCGAACACTCCCTCCAGTGTCTCAATTCATTGGTTAGTCATGCCAGTTCAGCAAAAGAGGATCATTTTTAACTTAAAGCTTGGAGCTAATTCTATCTCCTTTGACAATTTTCTTCAAAAGAGCTTCTAATTCATTAGATTTCATCTTCAATAAAAGAGGAAAGTTCCTAAGAAATATAAAAAATTGTAATCTAAAAAGTTCCTCACTGGCGCTAAACCAAGGAGAGTTTTTAAATGGCGGCACATCCAATAAGTGAGTTTTCGCAAAAAACACGGAAATTAAGACCCCAAGATTTATCTAGTTTCAGATTCTTGACCAGTGTCCATGGCCCAGTAACGCGTTGTTCGCGGACCATGGGCTGGAAACCGCTGCGCCTACATTGTTATAAAAAATGAGTGATGTCCCACCTCGCGACGGGTGAGTGAGAATGGACAGAAATATGCTTCGTGCCGTAAATCATGTGGTCCACAAACTGTACTGTAAAAAAACTTTGTATTGTTAAAACTCCATTTTACATTAATATAAACCTTAAAACTTTACTGATTTTTTAAGCTTGTAATGGAGAGTTCTCCACCCTACAGTACCATTTTTCATTTTTCATTTCTAAATATCTCTTGGATGCGTGATATAGCGTATTCTTGTAGAATGTAGACATTTTATGAGAAAACTATATTTATCAGACTGATATTCCCCTGATTTCATTATCAATAAAGACTGGGGAAAAAGACTTAATTACAATAAATAAATAAATAATATATGTAAAAAAACTGTTAGCATTGTCAGTAGTAACTGTAATTTGCACATTTGCACAATACAAATGTAAGTCTATTTTTTTCTTTGGTTATTTCAGCTTTTTAAATGTACGCAATAACAACACCCCCCCCCCCTCCTTTTTTTAACTCAGCTTTTGTTTTTTTGCTTAGGTTTCGATTTTCGATTCATCCTTTTTCTTCTTCCATGCATTGCCTTTCATGCAGGACTTATTTTCTGAAAAAAACATCCTCTAACTACTAACTTAATTGTACATATTTTTCTGACAAAATATCTTTTATTTTCTAATGCAATTCATTTTAAGTAGATGAATGGAGGTTATTTGGCAAGTTTCCTTGTTGAGTTTTCAAACGGTCGCCAATTTTTGAACGCCAAAGACTGAGGGCTAATATGCATTCCAACCATGCCAGTATTCTCAGGATGAAACGATTATTGTCCAAAATTTGAAGTCCGGGCCAAATTCGAAATCGAAATATCCCACTCCGTTTTTAAGTTTCGGTTTTAAGACTCTAGTTTGTACGATTTTGAATCGAATGCAGTAATTTATTCAGTTTTCGTTGAGTGGAGCGTTACAGGCACGTGGGCAGAAATTACAGCGGAAATTATTTCAGTGCCTCAAGAAAGGGAACGCAAAAACATAACAACAGTTCGAACTTGATTCCATACCCTTGACTCTGTTCGAGACATATTTTCCCTGTTTATGAATATTTATTCGGCTGGACAAGTAGAACGAAAGATGGAAAGGAAATCGCTGCACAAAACGCAAGTTGAATTTCCTCAAGTGAACCAATTTTACTTTTTTTTTTTTTCTAATTGTGAGTGCGAACTAGTGAGTTTTAGTTTTTCTGATTTTAAACGGACATTTTGGTATAATAAACTAGATTTTTCCGTTCCGTTTTTGTTAGTTAAACTTTGCTCCAGATGCGAAATGTGAAATATCGTTTGATGTTAAAAACGATACAGTGAAGAAATATAAATAACTATTAGCTGTGGTTTTTCCTTAAACTAGTTCCTGTTTTATAAAACTCAGTTTTCCATTGCAAGTTTCGTTTTGATTTTTATAGTTCAACAAATGACTGAGTTATTTTTTTCCATCTTTTGCTTCACTACTTTTGTCGAATTTTCTGTGAAATTCGACGTTACTGAAATTAAAGACCGTTCGGCCGATTTTCATGAAACTTGGCACAAAGTTAGTTTGTAGCATGGGGATGTGCACCTCGAAGCGATTTTTCAAAAATTCAATGGGGTTCTTTTTCTATTCCAATTTTAAGAACAAAATTATCGTAAGATGGACGAGTAAATTACGAAATTATCATAACGTGGAAACATAACAGGGGCACAAGCCAATTGGCGAGATACGAAATTATCATAATGTGGAACCGTAACATAGGTACAAGCCAATTGGCGAGAAAATTCACCATACATCATTTGTAAATATACAGGCGATCCAAAAGACCTTTTAATTTTTCTATTACGGGCAAAGCCGTGCGAGTATCACTAGTTTACAAAAAAGGAGCTTCAATAAATCGCACAAGACGGTCCCCGAACAAACTAATCCCTTCACTGTTAGTGAGTTAGTAGTTTTACCACGACGTTAACAGATCTATCGCATTCAGCTACCTTTTGGTGATGATGACACAGTTTACAGGTCCTTGAAGAGAACCTCTCTTCCAAGTGTCTGGTGGCGGATGACACTCGATCACACAATCGTCGGGCTTGAACTTTCCTCGGAGCATCATCCAAACCACCGAGGTCGAATCCTCGATAGCTGCAAAACTGGTGTTCCCATCGCCCTAGGGCGAAGAAAAAGCACGCTTTTTTATTAAGAATAAAATACTGCCGTATTATCCCCCTACCAGAGCGGCCGAGGTTTCGGTGTCAAATGTGCACAAGTCGATGGGGAGATACGGAAATAAAAAAAATGAAGAAGAAACAGTCACCCACGAAGAATTAATGCAGGCAGTGTGCTTAACTATGCATTTCCGCACCCTACAGGCGGAATGTGTTGTCGACAAGATGCCGCTTGCGTCATGGGCCGCCGCTCTTCGGCTTCTTCGAAACAAGAGTTTGGTGCATAGTTAAATTTGTTTTTGTTTTGTGTAGTATGATGAATGTGGTTTTATTTTGAAAGAAATGGATTTATTCTGAAGAATTATTCAGAGTTATAAATTTGAATTAAGTATGTGCCTCCATGCGCGCAGTGAACTCAGACAGTTGAAGTTCTTTTAGTATAAAAATGAACTGTTACCTTTTGACATGTTTGTCGCTATGTGAGAAAATTTTGAACCTTAAACAGCTCAAGAGGGATTCCAATGTTGTTAACTGTATAATCCTTACTTTGTCATGCTGGAATATAGTTATTATTAAGACATATTTATAGGGATTTATCTGGAAGATCTTTACTTTCGCAGTTTCTCTCGCTCTCTTTTTGCCAAACTATTTCATAAAAGGGGTTCCGACTATATTTATGATCTAAACATATTTAGAGGAATTTTACTTAAAGATCTTCACTTTCACTGTTTCTCTTTTTCTCTCTCTCTCTCTCTTCTTTAACGGAACTAAGGAGTGTATCGACTATATTTATGATAATATGAATAAAGGGTGTATCGACTATATTTATGATCAAGACATATTTACAGGAATTTAGCTTAAAAATATTTACTTTCGCAGTTTTTTTTTATTTTATTATATATTTTTTTACGGAACTATTTTATACAGGGCATAATTGTGTCGGGGAGCAGAAGAAATAAAGAACCTCCACTTGAAAGGTTTTAGCCTCTGTGTGCTGGAATAATTAAACTATTTTAATATGCATTAATTAGATAACATGCATTTTATTTATCATTAGTGCAGTCAATATTAATTTCACTGCCATTTTTATTTTATAAAAAGGGGCCCACGCTGTAGATCACGTACTACAAACTAATGGTGTTCCAATAAGTTGAACATTATCAAACAATTGAAATTTCACTCTAATTTTATGCAAAAGTCTCTCTAATATTCATCTTCAATGTTAGCAGGTATGCCATACAATTTACCTTTTCTTCGAGTGTGTCTTCAGTTCAAATTTGAAGTCATTCTGACGAGTAGCTCTCCTTAAACATAATTTTGAAAGTGTGACTTCAATTATATAGTTATCCTGTAGGTGAGCTGCAAAGTTTAATAAAATAAAATGTCTGAATGGTTTTTCATATGTGTTAGATTTTTCCTGAGGAGATAGTACTTTCAAGTGAATTATTTACTATCTTATCGAATCGTGGCATAAGTAAATATGCTTCCTAAGACTGTTAAATGAAAGCAAAATCTACTCATGAAGTACCATAAGATGCCTGAGGTTCATGAGGAATTAAATGAAAGCAATCGATGAGACCAAAACCTATACCTATTCACAAAAAAAAGGAAAAATAAAATCCCTCTACCTCAAAAGATCACTACTTAAAGCATAAAGTAAGTAAAAGAAATTATATTTATTAAAGTTTTAAAAACTGAACGTTTTGATACGAGACCAGTTTCTCTGCCGCTTCAATAACTATATTTTTTTGGAAAATACAGTTTAAGAATAAAACACGATTGCTAGTGCAGTGCCACAAAATGGCTGACAATAAAGACGTACCCTACAGGAACGTAACCCATTGTATCTAAACCTCCATAAAAATCCTTTCATTTCAAAAGAAATCCGACTTAATGCTGGTTATAATGTATCGGAGTAGAAATCAATTTGAACAAAAGAAGGTCTCCACCTACTATTTAGTAAATTAGCCTAATTTTCGTTAAGACGATCTCGTTATCAATCATAACCAACGTATATTCCTTTTGTTTATTGATAACGAGTTCTCTAGTTTTCCTGCCGAACAAAACGGAGAAGCAATAATCTAGAAATTAGACGAAAACTTAAAAAGGTTACTAGAGTGAAGCTGTTCTTCCTCCAGGCCCTAATGGGATAGGAAAGAACAATGCCCCAACTCGGATGTTCTCATTTTACCTTCGGTAGTTTGGATTTTTTTTCCTTCTTTTCGCAGTGCTTCTCTGATAGTGACATCTTATACCCTGGAGGTCGTTTCCAATTAATAATCCTTACCCATTCGGAGGTGGGATATAGTTCCAAATGGCAATGGCCGAAATTGAGAAGATTATCGACGGATTCGATTGGAAAATTGAGCAGTTATGAAATAAATAAATGAATAGGTAATTAGTTATGTGTTGAGCTCATGAGTTAAGTAAGAAATAAATGATCCCGATGGAAAAAAAAGTGGAAGAGCTAAGTCTTTAGGAGTAGGGGAATAAGGACAGTTCAACGCCAGCCGGCGCAGCCCGCAGCCAGCTGCGCCGTCCATCTCCCCGATTGCGCCTCCCACTCCCCCTCCGACCTTGGGGTTGACCTTGGGGTTGACCCTCCCCACGACCGGGGCCGCCGCGAGAACCCGTAGAAGGTGACGAGGGTTTTTCCCGCGTTTTAGATATTTTTCCCGCGTTTTCGGACTTAGAATATTTTGAACTTGTTGTCATGGTATCCACAAAGTTTTTACTTTTTCGATGGCAACACTTGTTTGAGTTTCGGTTTTGGAATGGCAACACTTGTTGTCATGACAACCAGAGTTTTTAGTTTTCGGTTGGCAACACTTGTTGCTATGTTTTAACTTATGCTATGTTTAACGTCGGTGGCGCCATCTATTGAGATATTTCCGGACTTTGAATATTTCTGCGAATTTAATTATTTTTATTTTTACAGAGTGTTGAAGTTGGGAATCGAACACACGATCTCCAAAAGGTCTTAGTAGCTGTCAGATTTAGACACGCGCAAACTGACCAAGCTACTAAGACCTGAGTGTAAGCACGTTAATTATCATCTCAATATAATTTTCACATGAGGTAAATGCACATGGCGCCATCTATTGAGACTTTGAAGATTTTCCGTGATTTTTTGGACTTGGAAATTTTTTTTTTTTTTTTAAATCTTCGTTTTTAGGGAATGGCAAAATGTCGCAACGCGTTTTCGCCTACCCGCGATTTCGCTCGTGAAAGGTTATGGAGCTATTTTTCGCAAAATTAATTTTTTTTGTTTTAAGTTGATGGTCGAAGTTTTGTTTTTAGGGAATGGCAATATGTCACAGTTGTTTGTATAGCTACATGTGTTACTTTTTGACATATCATCCAAAAAGTTACTACTTTTAGGATGGCAATATATATTTTTTTTTTTTATTTACAAAGATACTGGACTTAGTCGAATTTTCCTTGAGTTGGAACTTTAATTAGTGAAGTTTCATAAAAATAAATTTTAGTTTTAAGTTGATGGTCCCACCAAAACCAACCCGGTGTATTAAATCAATACACCCCATCAACTTTTTTTTTTTTAATTAGTCTGCCGATGCATAACAATTCACCTAATTTAGAATACGAATAAGTTACCAAAGAATTTGCCGAATAAAATAGGAACTTTGAAAATATTTTTCGCGATTTTATGGTTTTTGATTATTTTTTTTACGAATCAGTTTATTTTCATACATTTCAGAGTTTGATTATTATTATTATTTTTTTATCATTAAGGTCTTCGATTATTTTTAAGGTCTTTTGGTTATGTTTAAGATCTTTTATTCATTTTTCACGATTTTTTTTTTTTATACTTAGTTTATTTTTTGACATTTCCAATCTTTAACTATTTTCTTACATTTTTAGTCTTTAACTATTTTCAATCAGTTCACATTTTGACACTAATTTTTTCACGATAAAGATTTTTTTTTTTTTTTTTTTTTTTTTTTTTTTTTTTTTTTTTTTTTTTTCAAGAGTTTCATTTAATTTAACACTATTCATTTAATTAATTCAAATTTCCAGCTCAATATATGTACCATCGTCTCGTTCTAAGCATATTCCACAGCATTCTTCGAAAGAGCAAACATATTTTGCGTAATTTTCGAAATACGTTCATCGCGAACACATCAAATTTCCGAAATAAACATCTCCAAAGAATTTGTTATAATCAAATCAATACTTTCATAAGTGTGGAGTGTTAACGCTTCAACCAACGAATCGATGCTTTAATTGATCCATTATATAAAAAATTTTACAACACCTTGTCTTCTCATACACTTAAACGTACAATCTTCTCTTGCAGAGCGCAGGGCTAAATTTCAACCTTGCGAACTGATTCATATCCTTTAGATAATGGGAGGAGGGGTTTTGCCAATCAGTGAATCGCGCTTACACAGTCATAAGAGAACAAACTCATCTCCCCTCTCGTTGAAAAATCCTACCCCCTTATCTGCAGAGGTGTTTGCACTTCAATGAATTCGAACCATCTTGTTTTGGCAGATAAAGAAAGAAATAGAAAATTTTCTTCATTGAATTCTCTTTCGAAAACCACAAGTGGTCAAAGGGGAGGAAGATAAGAACTTCTCTCTCTCTCTCTCTTTCACACATACACACAATGGAAGGAAAACATTTTCTCAAATGATTTCATTCTAGCGTTTCTTCTAAGTCTTTAAATAATTTTATTCATATAATATTTTTTCTCAAACTATTATTTAAAAAACAAAATGTATAAAATAAATTGTCATAGTTGAAAATACATACAAATAAAAACAGAGAAATTGAACCAAATACATTAATTTTAACATACACATTACTAATAATAATGAAAGTACTTACAGATAGGTGTTTAGACTTTTAAAATATTTAAAATCAATTTCTTGTATCATACTATCATATATCCAAACCGATTGTGAAATTTTACTTGCAAGTTCATTTAAATTAACAGTTAGAAAAATATAATTTTCGCTGCATAGATATTTCGAATGAAAGTTTTGCGACATACACTCATGTTTCGATTGCGATTGATACAATATTTTACATCTCGCACAGCGATAGTTTTCGTTCAGACAATCATGCATACTGCTCAACATACGCTTATGAATTTTACTATGTTCGTTAATCACTTTTTTCGGTTTAAATTCATCACGATAAGCACGGATCATATCTTGTAAAATCGTTGAAAACATTATTTCGAGTAATTTTTCCATAATCATGCAAAAACTATTCACTAAGCACTTCGCAGATTCACTATGAAGTACGAATTTTTCATTGTTGAATATAACATTCGATTCAGAGATATCAACATGATACATTGTACATTGTCCTGCTACATTAAATACAATTATTTCATTGTATGCAACAAAACTGCAGTCTTTATACACAAGATTAAAACTGCACATTTTTCCCATGAAGTCGACGAAAGCGTGAGGTGAGAAATTAATTTTTTTCCCATTACTGCAGTCTTCAATCATCATTACTATACTTCCATTTGGTTTAACCACAACATATAGAAAGGTTCCCAATTGTAAATCATAAGCTTTTATCTTTCTCTCAGCAAATCGTGGAAGGGTACCTTTTAGATTTGCATCAACCCGGTCATCGGAAGGAAGAATGGGAGTCAACCCCATGGGAGGTCTTTCGTTCATATTGAGAATCTGATGGGGTTCGTTTTCTTCGATCAAGCTTGTTGATGGTGCGGGGGGTTTCTCCAACGTTGGAAGTTCAATTTGTTCGGCAGGAGTACACTTCTCGTCCACAGCATTCACAATGTTTAATTCACAACTTTCAAAAACAGATTGAGATGCGGTGTATCGACTCGGAACTTTTTTTCGTAGAGGAGAGCTGTCCGATGCAATTACCGTTTCAGGATGATTGAAGAGAGGGAAATCATCCACATCTCGAATCGCAAAACGTTTTGAAATTGGACTTGTCATGATATTAGCCTCACTCAATGCGAACATCAAAATCGTCAATGTTCAATCCTAAGCGATTTAAACCTCTTTGCATGGCAACTTACAACGTGCAAATGAGGCAATTCTAATCAGGTCGACTCATACGAAAGGTTGAAGATCACATGATCGAATATAGATTAATCATCACACGCGTTGATAATGATTACCCTTCGGTCAGTGATGATTAAGCACCGGACGGACACAGTCTGAAAACACAGGATGGTGAATCAGCTGATTAAGCATTGATAAGATGTCATTGCTATGTCCCTTCCTCTGGGCACGTGAGGTCGATGATTAACTATCTTGTGATTATCAATCAGAGCGATTACAGCGCCACGACTGGAAGTGAGGTTGTTATCCTGATAAAATTTTCATTCTCTCTTAGATTTTTATGTGTGGTGTTCAGTTGCTCGGTGCTCTCTCCCTCTCTTCAAGAATGGATTACTTACTAAGTGCAAATGGTTTGAATGTTCTTGTTAAAGAACAATTCTACACTCGTGAAGTCGCCAACAACATATTCAATGAACTGCTGAAATTGCCGTTCCAGACTATCAATGTGATCGTCCATGGGAGACACTATACCCCAAAACGCAAAAGTTTCGCATTCGGAGATACTGGACTTGATTACCAATACTCTGGCACGTCGAACCCTGCACACGAATGGACTCCGGTGATGTTGCGAATAAAAGAAGATGTGGAAGCTGCGACTGGACAATCGTACAACTACGCGTTATTGAACTATTTTCCCGATGGGACCGCGGCATTGGGCTCGCATAAAGACGACGAGAAAAGCGTAAACCCCTCCAACGGTGTTGCCTGTGTGAGTC
This sequence comes from Uloborus diversus, assembly GCF_026930045.1. NCBI lineage: Eukaryota > Metazoa > Arthropoda > Arachnida > Araneae > Uloboridae > Uloborus > Uloborus diversus. Next base: position 26,807,917 of record NC_072737.1, on the reverse strand, counting down.
TGGGTGCGTCCAGAACGCTGACATTTGAAAGACGTGGATTTCAACCTCAAGAATTACTATGTCGCCATGGCAGTATGTACGTGATGTTACCACCTACCAATGAACTATTTACGCATGGAATTAAACCTGACAGAACTGTGACTTTACCGAGGATTAGCATTACATTTCGAAACATCATGAGTGACGCAAACCCACCTACAGCGAAACGAATGAGAATGGCACTGGATGATGATGCCTCCCTCTTTAACCAGCCTGAAATTTCGACAAGCATCATGTCTCAAGAAAGTGATACATCAATGAACTTTGCTTCGCCTCATGCCTCAGTGGATCCCTCCCCCGTCGTTTCTCCACTTAGTGAAGGAGAAAACCCTACACTCCCTCGGGACGATTGGTTGGAAAAGTTCCTTTCGAGCCCCCTTCAACGTTTTGAAGAGAAAAAGAACAACATTAGAAGTTTACCGACAGATTTGAACATCAGTGTATGCCTACGACAAAATGGAAAAATCGTAATTCAGTTAGAAAATACTGTTTCGGGTGCCGAAGTGAATTTTCAACCACCGAGTTGGCTGCATTTTTTAACAAAAATGTGGGACTTTAATTCCCACTACGCGAGTAGTAACTTTGTCGTTGGAACGGATGCTATTGTTATTACCAGAGAAAAGCAGTGCGAAGTGCATCAGTTAGAAGAAGTCGACGGTAAAATGTGTATACAAAAACCTCCCATTTTATTACGAGAAGACGTTAGAAAAATTTTGAAAGAAGAAGATGATGGTATTCTAGGAGAGATCCTCCGTGCAATTTTCACCATATTTCGTGAAATGCTCCGTGTTGAACGAAAAAATATTCAAGCTCCAACGATTGATGAAGTTGTAGCGCCTGAACTTGCGCACGATTGCTTCATTGAAGAAATGCGGCGAACTGTATTAAAAAACTTTGAATGTGCCGGCTGTAAGGTAGAACATCCCTCACAAAGAAGACATGAATGTATGTCGTTAACATCCAAGGACAAATACACTCTATTATGTGAAAATGAAAATATTTTCACTACTATGAACTTTGTCGAACTTTGCGATAGCATTTCCGAAAAAATATGTTTAAGTGAGACTCAAATTGCAATGTTTACAGTGGATTATTTGAAGGAGCGAACGGCTGATCTGTAAGTAGTTTTTGTATATACTATTTTTATTTGTTCAATAAATGTATTATTCCATTTAACTGCTTTTATTGTTTTCATTTGCATGTAGCGAAAATAATAACGAGACAGAATTAATGAACTAAAATATTTTATTGATACATAGTATCCCATACAAAATCGGGCTGTCTTTTCGCCCTTTTCTTTCTGGGTGTATCGAGAGACGAAGGTACATTGACAGCTTTAGGTACAAAAGTTGGAGTCACATCTGTTAAATACTTATTTTTCACAAAATGTTTGGGTACATTTATTTCATTTAACGTGTGTAAAAATTCATCTTTCCATGGTACATGAATATTTTTTCGATTGCTGAAAATTAAATTCATCAGATCCGCAATATTACTATTCGGAATGTTTTGTTTTTTATAAATAATTTGTCCTTTTTCATTCCATGATAAAAGATCGGAATGTTTCTTCAGGAGATCCAACAGATTTCTTGCTTGATGCAGGTAATTCTTTGCAACACTTTTCAGTATCGTAGATTCATAATTTTCAGTTTTTGTTATTTTTCTTTCTTCTTCTTCTTCTTCTTTTTCAATAACTTTATTTTCTTGAGGTTGGGTCCATCTTGGGTTGAATTCTGTCATGTTCAACTTCCTTTGTAGCAATTCTGTATATTTCAATAACTTTTCATGATCCGCTAACTTGCTCTGTAAAATCTTTAACATTTCACGATCCAATTCACTCAACTGATTGGAAGTGACTGTATGTTTCAGAAATATTTCCTCGGGAACCAAGGAATATTTCTTAGCGTGTTCCATTTCCGAGTATAGTTGATAGCACGCTTACAGCTGCAGGAATGAGAAAATTCAAAAATCCACCTTTTTGAACAACCAGCTTCCGCTTTTTCGACAAAGCTAATTTACGATTTGCTAATTTGCGCAAAGTTGTCTTGTGCTTTGACAAGTTCTTCTTTTGATGTTTTGATAGAGGAATATTTCCTTTCAATGTGTTGTGACAGCACTCACAAATTGCCTTGATACATTTCACATCAATCTTTTTTAATAACTCTTTTTGAAGTTTTGCTGGACAAATCTGCAGAAGATGTAGCTCGCTCAGCTGTTGCTTGGTAATTGTCATGATGACAAATGAATGTTATTATTTATATCCTTTCACTTTATACTATTTTTCTCTGATATATGTACTGTGTTTGATTGGGTAAAATATTTGTGCGCAGACGCATTTCCTCGGGTGTTTCATTTTTCAAATCGATTAACAGATATGAAAATTTCTCCTTCGTCGCATCCTCATACACTTCTTGAAAAAATTTTAAATGTCTGGGAAAAATCTGTTTTCCTAAATGAGTCACTTGACTCACATCTCTTCTATTTTTGAAAAGAAGAATATAATGTGCGTTTAAAGTAATTTCACGCATTTCTTTTCCTTTGTGGAAAAAGTTTTGTGTGATGAAAATTACAGATATATTCATATGATGACTTCCACGCGTGAACAATTTAGTCATGACTTCATTTTTACCGCAAGAATGCATTAAATCATCAATTATGTAAACCGTATAATTCCCCAAATACTCTCGATAATTTGAAGGAAATCCTTCCACAAACGTCACATCGGGGATCGTATCATATAATTCTTGATAGATCCCGTAGAACCATACAATTTTGTCGGGGACAATCGAAAACATCTCACGTTTATGTTTGATGAGATCGGCAACGAAAAATGACTTTCCCGAAGAAGTTGGTCCGGCTGCGACCATCGTAAAAGGAACCTCCAACTTTGGAAACTCCATGGCGAATGAGAGACAAATAACGATGATATTCCTTTAAATATATTTATTGATTAAAATTCGGAAATACATGAAAACGTTTCGCAATAAAATTGTATACAATCTTATCATTACAAACATGCGAATCTATAAAAGAAGACAATATATTTTTCAATGAATGACCGCGACATTTTGAATACAAATAATAAATACAATATTGACCACATACTGCCGTGACATTACTTTGCAATGTCATGGGATTAAAGTTTACATTCGAAAATCGTGATACAAAATCATCAATGTGTCCTTTGAAAAAAGAAGGCGGATTCCCATAAGAATCAAAAAATTCCAATTGTTTTCCGTCTACATAAAAAGCCACCCAATGGCTTCCGGCTTCCGTCGAAGTATCCACGTTTGCAATAAAACAGGTGGGGGTTGTATCGATGACAATGTCCGCCAGATGATCACTGGGAAACACACCCAGAAAATATTTTTTGGTAATTGAGTCACTTTGTAGAATATTCTGTATTTGATTCGAATCCATTTTAATTTGCAAAATCACACAGCACGTGACGAGATTTTGTAATTTCAATCACGTTTTGAAATTCGGCATAAATCAATAACGAGAGCGTTTCTTCGATGGCTGTGCTAAATTTAATTTCAACTCTCAAATTTCCTTGATGTTGTAAATTTAAATGAGGACCGTTGCATAAGTCTGCTGAGAGATCAAAATTGTAAAGTGTCGTACCTCGTGCGAATTGTTCACGAGACAAATAGATGCCTTTATCACTATTAAATCCGTCAAACAAACTGTGATAAGCACGAATGTAATTATTATTTTTAAAATCCAATTCCATAGGTTTACTTGGTACGGGTTGACCGTCAACATATATAGAGATGAAATTCACATCGTGGTGTGAAAATAAGAAAGGATTTTTTGAATAATGTCCATTCATAGCAGCATTTTCGACGCAGGCAATCACGACTCTTTTTGGCATCGCACCTAGAAATACATTATCTTGCATGAATGAAAAACTTCCTTTCGAAATAGAATAAGTTTTGCATAAAACTCTGTCGATGGGATACTTGGCAGAACTTTTTTCCAAAGCTTTTGCATGACCGAGTGAAACTCCAGGACTCACTTGAACTTTTCGTATAAATAATGACGCATGTTCTAATACCACTTTGTATGCAGCATCCACTTTTGACGATAGAAGACAAAACGCTGCATTGCTTCGAGTCATTTTAATTTTAATATCGACTAAATTTAACATGAGTCGATTCTGTTGGAATATGTCACAGTGTAATTGTCCGATCATATCAAATGTTTTACTGTGTTTACTGAGCTCATATCTTGATTTCAATCCGGGTCCAGCGTTCCCAGCCTTGGGGTCGATTTCTTCAGGTTGCTCATCTTTGTAAAACAGCTCACAGGTAAGTTGACTTTTCTTAGCATCTTCTCCATAATTTAGCAGAGTTTCAATGTATGCACGATATGGATAAGTGTTGCTTGCAGATGAAATATTTCGTTCATTCAAACTGATGTCGATTTGCGAGAACAGAGAATGGAGAAATAAGTTGGTTGGCACTACAACTTCTTCAACTTCCGATCCATCGGGCTTGGAGGTTTTCGGTGATATGGGGGATCCATCCGCTTTGACGATTTTCGCTTTCACGTAAATGTAGGATGCGTTGAGATCTGTATATTCCACGCCGCTTCCAGATATTGAAAATTCGAGAGGCGATCCGTCTCGAATGCTTGCGATGGGATGATATTCGACAAATTGTCCTTTTTCAATAGCAGCTTGAGTGGGAGGCAGTGTGAATAAGTCCAGTTCTGATTTCACACACACAGGTGAATCACGATGAATGAGAGAAGACATTTTTTTAAGAGAAAATATCGTGATGTGTTTTCACTCTCTTGGTTTTACGAACACTGACTTGTTTCTTGGGAAGTTTGCGCTTTTTATTCCTTCTGCCGGAGCCGATCATGGTCTTTAATTTAACTGCAGCTTTATCCGTCAAGTTTTTACCGGCTTCCTTCAAACGTCGTTTAGCAGCCACTTTGAGATTTTCACCACGTGACACGTCGTTGAATACATCTACTCCGCTGTTCAAAATTTGTTTACCGACCGCTTTGGCACCCGACTTGAAAAGTGGGACCGCAGCTCTGAAGAAAGATTTAAAGAGTCCTCCGAAACCATAGCCTCTTTGATAGGGTGCACCTTGATAATAATTAAGACCATTTCCAGATTGATGGGTGTAGTAATCCTCGAAGGATTTTTGACAGCATTGATATGGAACATACATCATGAGAGGAATTTCTGACGAAAGTGAAGTTTCACGTACGACCTTCCACGCTCGAATGGCACTAACATTCCTGTGTTGGTTCTTATAACGATTTCGATAGTGTCAATAATTTTTCGACTCACGGGCAAATAGTGAGGTCTTTCATATTCCACGCTGACCATTTCTCCGTCGGAACCGCTGACTTTAATTGTTCGCAGGAGCGGAGCATACACGTCGCCTATGATTTGAGGTTCGATTATATCCGTATAAACCATTAGCACTCTGAAATGTGCATTAGGATCTGCAATCTGTGGGCTGAACACGGTCTGTTCCACATTTTTATCGCTATCACCCCCTATAACCATTGGGGGAAATCCTAACATCTGCGATAATCCTTCATGAAAGACAACGCGTGCATTGTTTTTCACTTTAACTCGCACACGTTTCGTCACATGATTGTAATTGAAGGAAATCTTATTATCATGATCAGGTATGCTTAAGGCTTTCAAAATATCAGAAACATTTTCGTAACATCCGGGTGGAATATTTCTTCCTAATTCTTTTCCATCACCTAGATCGAATCCAATTAAATTATTCTCTCGATTCACATTATACCAAGTATGCGGGTAAATGACTTCTACCAGCGCACAATCCCAATGTCCAGTCAGTTCAATTGGGGTCGGTAGACGTGTAATAAAATGGGATATTTTATTATCTGGGAAATAGTTTAATGAGCTGTCGCTGGGCAAAGTCACATAGAACGAGCCCATCTTGCAGAGTGAGCAAATGATATCGTGTCTCAAGTATTTATAGGTTGGATAAATGTGAGGCCGGAATCCATTGGTTAAATTTTTCCGGATAACCACGAAACTTGACAAAATATTCAGTTTTGTTTTCCTTTTTTCTCTTTCGTAATATTTTTTCGACAGTATAATCTTCTTTCAGTTTGACTTTTTGTAATTCTTGAGGATAAAAAGTTCCTTGGATGGGTTCACCCATTAAATCTTTCACACGGTACACGGGAATAGTTCTTTTGACACATTCGGTGATGATGAATAATTCCTCCGTCCAATTCGTCTCGTATCCTTTTTCAAAAGTGAGTTTTTGTTTAGAAATACGAACGACTTCACCAATGTTGTAAACACACGGTTTCCTTTCCGCATCTTGATTATCTCCGTAGATCGCGAAATACACTTGTCCTTCATTATTCGCATTCACTTCAACAGGTGCCCTCTTGATGGTGGAATGGTAAGTAGTATTATAACTCTTTATCAAATCATCTAACACGTCAATATAGTTGTAAGTGTTTTGACTCGTGAAATATTTCCACATTTTAGTTTTCAAAGTACGATTGAATCTTTCCACTACTGAAGCCTTTGTTGCGTTGAACGTTGTGAAGAACTTGACTTGATTGTCTCGTAGAAACTTTTGAAACAGTGCATTTTTAAATTCACCACCTTGATCCGTTTGGAGTAACTTGGGTTTTCTCTCTGTAAAAATAGATTGGAAAGCGTCGACAATCTCTCGGCCCTGCTTCGTTTTTAAAGGCTTCGCCCATGCATATTTTGAAAAAATGTCGATACATGTTAATATATACCGATAACCACGATTATGTTTCTGTAAACTTCCTAAATCGGCGAGATCTGCTTGCCATTGGAAATCTTTATGATGAACGAATACGCGATTCGTCGGGAATTTCTTTCTCACAGGTTTGTGTAGAGTGTACGCATCGACTCCCGCTAGATAATTCTGAATGGCTTTCTTGCTTTCTTCTCCTTCCAAAGCACGAAATAATGCATTGACACCGCCAAAACTTGCTTCTTGAGCCGGTTCCAGGTAAGCCTTCTTCATTGCAGCAGGAAAAATGATTATTCGACACGTTGAAATGAATCATCCTCGGAACGTAATGAGTGAATTAGAAGTATCATTAGGTTTAAGTAGAAAATCAACAGCAAAATCCGATTTCCCTGTCAGAATATAAATGATTCCCATGACGCAACATAAACTAACATAAAGAGCAACAATCCATACAACCTCTTCTCTAGGAGGCATGTTTAAGAATAAAATAGAAATACATGAGCTATCATCATTTATAATGGCGGGTGCATCTAAAAACGACATAGTCCAATATGTTTGTAAAAACACTGGAAATAGCTCTGTACAACTTTATGGAGATGGCATGACAAAAAGTATCACACATTCTTATGACAACAATTGTGACGTTTTGCCATACCCTAAACAGGTTGCCACTCGAAAACCATTATATAAGGTTACAAAGAAAAAAAAAATAACGTTAAATTGCAAAAAAAAATATTCTAAGTCCGAAAACGTGGAAAAATATTCAAAAACGCGCGAAAACTATTCGTAACCTTTCATGGTGCGAAAACGTAGCCGAGCGGAAGCGAGGAAGAGCGAAAACGTAGCCGAGCAAAAGCGAGGAAGGGCGAAAACGTAGTCGAGCGGAAGCGAGGAGGGGCGAAATCACGGTGGTCATCTTCTTCAAGATTCAGGCGCAACCCAAGGTCAACCCCAAGGTCGGGAGGAGGTGGAGGGGGGGGGGGGGGTCGGCAGGGGGTGGAGATGGACGGCGCAGCTGGCTGCGGGCTGCGCCGGCTGGCGTTGAACTGTCCTTATTCCCCTACTTTTAGGCAGTTGAAGATGCGGATGATAGTGTATATTTGAGCGAGACACGTATTTGGAACATTAAACGCTATAGGTGAATCTGTTAAAAATTGTTACAAACTTTCAATGCCGGGAAAATTTTATTCATTCCACTCCATTACCATCGGAGCGTTCTAACGGAAAATTGAGTAGTTATCTTCTTTACTAATAATAAAGCTGAAAGTCTCTCTGTCTGGATGTCCGGAGGATGTCTGGATGTCAGGAGGATGTTTGGATGTCAGGAGGATGTCTGGATGTCAGGAGGATGTCTGGATGTCAGGAGGATGTCTGGATGTCTGGATCTCTGTGACGCGCATAGCGTCTAGACCGTTCGGCAGATTTTCATGAAATTTGGCACAAAGTTAATTTGTAGCATGGGGGTGTGCACCTCAAAGCAATTTTTCGAAAATTCGAAGTGGTTCTTTTTCTATTCCAATTTTAAGAACAAAACTATCATAAGATGGACGAGTAAATTACGAAATTATCATTACGTGGAAACGTAACACGGACACAAGCCAATTGGCGAGATACGAAATTATCATAACGTGGAACCGTAACATGGATACAAGCCAATTGGCGAGAAAATTCACCATACATTATTTGTAAATATACAGGCGAACCAAAAGATCTTTTAATTTTTCTATTACAGGCAAAGCCGTGCGGGTACCACTAGTAAAATATAAAAACGTAATTAGTTTTGTGCTTGGTCCATGAAAAAACTAGTATGTTGTGGCCATCACGAAACTTTCTTCTATATTTTTCCTTTTTCTGATCCCTCCCCATGCTTGACAAGGAAGCAATATTCCTAACAAAAACAAAATTACACATGCAAAAACTTGACGACCATCCCAATGTCTGAATTATTGTAAAAACAAAACAAAGAGCGAAAATTGAAAGTTACTTTAAAA